>NC_081410.1:240732746-241048103 GCF_030272615.1 Cryptomeria japonica | reverse complement strand
TTCTGATATACTAAGCCATAATCCTCGGTGCCTTTCAAGTATCTAAAAATTCTTTTGATTGTTGTCATGTGTGTTTCCTTAGGATCTGCAGAGAATCTTGCAACTATATCTACTACATGTGTTATGTCTGGTCTGCTGTGAACAAAATATTGCAACTTTCCAATCATGGATCGGTAAAGTGTCTCATCAACAGATGCAGATTCATCATTTTTTAATAGTTTACAGTTGGTAATCATAGGAGTACTTACTGGTTTTGAATCCTCCATTCCAAATTTCTTCAAGATTTCCTTTATGTACTTGGATTGAGTAATGAAAATCTCATTTTTCATTTGCAGTATCTGTAAACCTATAAAATACTTTATCTCACCGATTAATAACATCTCAAATTCTTTGCTTATTTCATTTCCAAAGTTCTTGCATAAAGAGTCATTTCCACAAAATATAATATCATCAACAAATATGGCTAAGATCAATATTCCATTTTCACCATTCTTCATTTATATATTGTTGTTCTCACTTGTCCTTATAAAATCAATCTTAATCAAATAAGAATGCAATCTTTCATACCATGCTCTAGGTGCTTGTTTCAGACCATATAATGCTTTGTTCAATTTACATACCTGATCTTTACTCTTGTTTTCAACAAATCCTTCAGGTTGTTCAATAAAAACTTCTTCTTCTAATATTCCATTCAGAAATGCAGATTTGACATCCATTTGATATACCTTGAAGTTTTTGAAAGCAACATATGCCAACAATGTTCTTACTCCTTCAAGTCTAGCCACAAGTGCAAAAGTTTCACCATAATCAATTCCTTCTTCTTGAGCATAACCTTTGCATACTAGTCTTGCTTTATTTCGAATGACCTCACCTTTTTCATTTAGCTTGTTTTTGAAAATCCACTTTGTACTGATTACATTTTTGTCCTTCGATCTTGGGATTAGTGTCCATGTGTCATTCTTCTTGATTTGATCAATCTCTTCTATCATAGCATTTATCCAATGTTCACTGTTAAATGCCTCTTTCACTATTCTCGGTTCAAATTCAGATATCAGACATGTGTTCTGTCTCAGTTTGTTCCTTGTCATCACTGGATCATCCTTATCTCCTATAATCTGACTTGGTGCATGATGTCTTCTGACATACTTAGCTAATACAGGCTCGGTAGGCTCCGTATGATCTTCTTCATCACTCAGTAACTGGATATTCTCTTCATTTTCTTCAACAATTTTCTCGATAGGACTTGTCAGTTGAACATAGACAAATTCATCATAATCTTCTGGTTCTTTGGAATTTCCTTCATCATTTCTTTCTGCAAATTCATCAATTTTCACATTTGCACTTTCTAATATTTTGTTAGATGATTTGATCAAACATTTAAATGCTTTGCTTCTAGAAGAATAACCTAGAAATGTTCCTTCTTCACTTTTCTGATCAAACTTTCCATTTTTGTCATCTTTGTGAACATAGCATCTACTTCCAAAGATTTTAAAATAACTTACATTAGGTTTCTTGTCATACCATATTTCATATGGTGTCTTCAAAGTACCTTTCTTCAGTTGTACTCGGTTCAGGGTGTAAACTGTTGTGCTTATTGCTTCCCTCCAAAATGTTTGTGGCACTTTCTTTTCAATCATCAAGGTTCTTGCACAATCCACAATAGATCTGTTTCTTCTCTCCGCAATTCCATTTTGTTGAGGTGTTCTCAGTGCAAAGACTTGTCTTTTAATACCATGATCATTGCAGAATAAGTTGAACTCATCAGATGTGAACTCTCCTCCTCTATCTGATCTAAGACATTTCAGTTGTCTTCCTGTTTCATTTTCAACTCTTGCCTTGTACCATTTAAACATTTGAAAAGCTTTTGATTTTTCTTTTAAAAACATTACTGACATCATCCTTGAGTAATCATCCACAAATAATATGAAATATTTGTCACCATAATAACTTTGAACTTTCATAGGACCACAAAGATCAGTGTGCACAAGATCTGAAATTCCCTTAGAGGTGTAAGACTTACTTGTAAAGCTTGATCTTGTCATCTTACCCATTTGGCATCCTCGGCACATAGCATTCTCAGGGTTTTCAAGACTCGGTAGACCTCTTACTCGGTGTTTCTTGCTTATTTTGATCAGATTATCAAAATTTACATGACAAAACCTTTTATGCCATAACCAGGTATCATATATCTTTGCATACAGACACTTGTTTCGAGTTGAGTCAAGGTGAAATGTGTTACCTTTTGTTTGTGTCCCGGTAGCAACTAACTTTCCATGCTTGTCATGAACTTTGACAATTCCTTTCTGAAATTCTATTCGGTAACCTATATTGTTTAGCTGTGCTACACTCAACAAATTGTATTTCAAACCTTCAACCCAATAAACATCATTGCATCTTGCATTGTCAAGAAGTGTTATAGATCCTTTACCTCTTACTGGACATGGTACATCATTACCAAATCTTACATAGCCTCCATCATAATCTTCTAACATAACAAACTTGTGTTTATCACCTATCATATGATGTGAGCATCCACTGTCTATGATCCAAGAATGATTAGTATTTATGTGAGATATTAGGGCTTTCTCTTCATACCTTTCTTCATCTGATCCATCTTTGAAAGCCACATAAACTACTTCCTCTGTATCAGTTTCATCTGATTTATCATCGTTGGATTCCTCATCGGCTATTAAGCATGTCTTTCTATCTCTTCTTCTGAAGTCTCGGTGTCCTCTGTAATGATTATCTTTCTGTCTGTCATCTCGGTAATCTCTCTTTTCAGTAGAATCTTTGTCAGGACAGTTAGAAGCCATATGTCCTATTTTATCACAATTGAAACATTTCAAAGGTAGTTTTCCTTTATACTTACCTATGCCTCTCGGTAACCTTCTGGCTAATAGTGCTTCAAACTCTTCCTGCTTTCTGATTTCCTCATACAGCTTGTGTACTTCTTCCATGTTCTTACGAAATCTTTCACTTGCTCCACTGTGATCTCCTTTAGAGTACTTATACTTTCTTTCATTGTAATCATTAGATTCATCAAGATAAAAAGAATTAAATGCAGATTCAACTTTATTTACTGAAGATCCACTGTTATCAAAGTTACCTAACTCAAATGCATGTAGCTTACCAATAGTAGCATCTAACGAAACTGGCATATTAGGTACAGACCTCAATTCATTGATTGCAGAGACTCGGATTGCATAATCCAGTAGAAGGGTTCTTCACAACTTGCTTGTTATATCCTTTTCTTCAATAGTTCCACCTACTCCTTTGATTTGATTGACAATCTCCTTTAGTCTTGTACCGTACTGGGTTATGTTCTCACCTTCATTCATCCTTATAGATTCAAGTTGTCCTCTTAGAATGTCTACTTTTGCTCTTTGAACATGTTCATCACCTCCATACACAGATATTAGCTTAGTCCACATTGCTTTTGCATCATTGCAGCCTTCTAGATCATTAAACTCTGAGTCTGTCAATGCTGATGTTATTTCAATCATAGCTTGAATATGTTCTTTCTTTGCCTTAATCTCTTCCAAGGTCATAGGGTTGGTGTTCAGTGCAATGTAATCATTCTCTAGATAATATGTTGCATATTCTCCAATTCTTGATAAATGTAGCTTCATCCTTTTCTGCCATGTGGAGAAACTTAACTTGTTCAGCTTCGGTGCATCTCTTTTCTACATCTTTAGATCTTTGCCTCAAGTACCTTTAAACTTTTTCTTTCAGAGTCCAAAGCTCTAATACCAATTGTTAGTTATGATACTTAATGTAAAGTATAGATTCCAATAGCTAACAAGATGAGAGGGGGGGGGGGTGAATCATACAAACTTAAACTTCCATAAAATCAACAGATTCAACCTCGATAACGTATACTTCAGCAACTTAACCAAAAACTGCTAAACATGCAAACTTATAAACACATAATCATAATAACACTCATAACACCAGATTTAACGTGGAAACCCAAATAGGGAAAAACCACTGTGGGATTTCGGACCCACTAAGAAATATACTCTTCTAGAGTATGCTCGGTTAAAAGAGCAAAAGTATGTATGTATAAGAGTATATTTCTTAGTGGGTCCGAAATCCCACAGTGGTTTTTCCCTATTTGGGTTTCCATGTTAAATCTGGTGTTATGAGTGTTATTATGATTATGTGTTTATAAGTTTGCATGTTTAGCAGTTTTTGGTGAAGTTGCTGAAGTATAAGTTACCGAGGTTGAATCTGTTGATTTTATGGAAGTTTAAGTTTGTATGATTCACCCCCCCCCCCCCCTCTCATCTTGTTAGCTATTGGCATCTGTACTTTACATTAAATATCAGAACTAACAACTATATCCTAAACAAGCAGCATGGCACTTCAATTTAGTAGAACTTCTGGTAATGTAATTGCATAAGTTTTTTAAACATTGAGAATTCATTCCCTTCCAATTTTTGGGAGAAAAAAATGAATTTGATCTTGGCAAGTAGGAACTATGACCTAAGGTGTGTAAAGGTGGCAACATTCTTCAAAATGTCCTAATAAATAAAAAAATGTATAAGAAAATAAATGATTTTGAGACTCCTACGTAGACAATGGATGTTCTCAAAAATAGTAGTGAAGAAAACACACTTCTTTGACATCTCTACGAACCGACATTTATAAGTTTGAATGATGAGATTATAGTGATGTAAATCAAATAGAACCCTTAAATAATGAAATACAAAAGGTAATTACTAATTGAAGATCATGATATTCAGTGGTCAAATGCGACCTAAGGACCTACAACTAAATTTTTTGTCTATAGCATACAAAATAACTCTTCAAATCTATAATTGAAGATACCTTTCTGCATAAGCTAATATTTCATCTGAATCTAATATTTGATAGTGGAAATAACAAGAGTAAATACATACTCAACTTTTGCCTTCTAATAGGTAGTAGGTAGAGCTCTTCCTTTGAAATGATCTTTGCCCAATGCTATCTACTTTCATAGTTTAAGCCCTATCTGCAATCCACCAAAACATTTTCAACATATAAATTTTAAAAACTTGCCCATTGTTGATATTTGGCAAGAGGACACTATACCCAAAAATCTTTCATTTTTATGTTATTTTAGTTTTCTTTCTTGCGGGGAAGAAAGGAGAAGGAGATATTTAATACACACTATAGAAACAAATTGTTAAAACAAAATTAGTCAAGTTTGTAGCTGAACAAATTCTCTATGCCCCTCATGGTAGTTTGAGCAGTTTATTTAAATGAAAATGGTGTGAATTAAGCAATTTTGGGGTCCCTGAACTACCCATCTTTTCATGTGAAGAAGAAGCCTTACAAAGAACGCAAGTTGTGATCAGAGAAATTTTTATACATCCGATAGTCTCTAGAGCATATAGGTCCTACATGCCATTAATTATTGGTAGCATGTAAATGTGGGATGCCATAACTAGGCCTAGACACCATTCATGTCTGGCTAAACAAAAGAGTAGGACAACTTACCTAAGAAAGAGGAATAGTCTTACCTAAGCCTACACACCATTCATTTCCAGTTTCCACACCTAACCTGCATGCCATTACTTCTGGCTATGAAGAAATGTCAAATCAACAGAGGGAATTTTTTTTGATGGGCTCACATTTATTTCACATATGATTTAATCTTGTATTATTTATTCAATGGCTAAACCGACGACTTGAAAATGGTTTATTGGCTAGACAAAAAATGTTTTCAGACACGAGACAGCTTTCCAGTTAAAGTTTCCCACAAATATAGCCTATCAGTTAATTAAGTAAGAAAAAAAATATTATTATTATCTTTTAGATATATATATTTTATATGTTAAGAATAGTCTACTCATATGTTAACAAATATTAGTTTGGAAACATTCTTTAAATAATAAAAGTTTAGATTATATAATTAGTTCAACTTATATGAGATAGTAAATTTATATTTTCATATTCATTTAACTGTTTTTCTTATTCAAAGTTATTTAATTTACTAATGGGAAGTAACTTTAGTGTTCCTCCTAGACTTGCATTTTGAATTTACATTTCGATAGACTTATATAGACATATGGTGGATACTTAGATGGTTTTTATGACCTATTGCTATCTTAGATGGTATCATTGATGCTAGTACTTTATACGGATTTATGTTATTTGATATGACTCATTATTTTTGGAGATTCACATGATTGATGTTGCTAGACATGCTATATGATATATGAAATTTAATGATTCTTATGGATGTTAGTACGTAGAATCACCTTGATGGATGGATGGATTTATATGTGATTATAGCTCATGTGGATTATATGACATATGATGATATGATGGTACTAACCCTATTCCATGTTTATGATTTTATGCGATGTTTGATGATTTATTATATGACTGTCTTCGTGAGTACAAACAATGTCATATCACTCATTGCGAGCATGATATGTCATTGTGATTCTCTATCACATACCTGCTTATTATGATGTATATGTATCATATATGTTGTGTTTAGTGTTTGATGTAGGGTTGCAGGTACCAGACATTGACTCCACCTGGATTCACAGATCTGAGCATGTCTCTATCCCAATGGAAAGTTGTCGGAGATGACACAGCTTCTCTCATACACTCTAGGTCTAAGTTGTGTACCTTATCAACTGCGCCACGATGCAAGTTGAGGTTAGAATCTTGAGTTGTGTTCATTTCTTTGGCGTAAGATGCTTTGAATCTATATATCCCTAGTTGGAGTTGTATGATTATTTAATTATTTAATATTTATTTTGATTGGTTAATGTTTAATTATCGATTTAATTTATTATTTGATTTAATGTTTAATTGAGGCTTAATTATTATTCATTATTCATTATTATTTAATTACTTTTATTTTAATTGAGTTTTTATTTAATGTTGATTAAAGGAGATTTATAATGATATTTATTTTATTATTTTATTGGTGTCTTTTGATTCCTTATTATTATAATTTATTTATGATAATTTATTTAATAATTGTATTTAAATTAATTAATATTAGTTTCATTTATGCATTGGTATTTTATTATTGAATGGATATTATTATTCATGGGTAATTATTTAATTATGTGGTATTTTGGTTACATTGTTATTTGTAGATAAATATTTTATTATGGGGTGAATAAACTAGTTATTAATTATTTGTTTTCTACCCCCTTTGGTTAATTAATATAATTTACCTACCCTTTTATTCGATTGGTTGGAAGGGAGGGTAGGTAAATAAAAATATATTTAATATATACCTTCCTCGAACTTTGGAAAGGTAGGTATAATATATGATATAATGAAATATTTTGACTGGTTGAGATTTTTTATAGGTTTGTTTTGATTTTTGAATATATTCAACTTCTTGTGCATTCACGGGGGTTGGAATTTTTGGGAATTCTTGGAGATTTTGCTTGGGGAGTTCTGCTTTGGATTTGAATGCAAATTGCTTGAAGGATCTTGCTAGATTTTGGATTTGCGTCTTTAGATTTCTCGTTTTTGCTTCTTTTCCGAGTTGGCTTCACGATTCTCTGCACTTTGCATTTGTTTTTGGAAAGATTGTCTTCATGAATGATTGTTTGGGGGATTGGGAATTCATTTTCAGTTATTATCAATTTTTGAATTGAAGGGATGACTTGGGAGTGATCTATATTCAGATTTGTGTTTCAGATTTCATGTAATGGCTGTAAAATAGGGGTTTGAATATGTTTTCTATGGATTTTAAACCTTGTGATTGTTTATTTCAATGTTTTTTGTGTTGTGTGTTGTCTTGTATTGCCTTGAATATCCTTTTTCAGGTGTCCATAGTGTTTAGAGATCCCTTGTTTAGGTCTGTGAGATTTTGCCAAGATCAAGGGCACAATGGAAAGTATAAAAATAGAGACAAAAGAATGACAAGAACAAACTGCATTCTCATCAAGATGAAAATATTGATCAACTGGATCCACCAATACAATGAATATAGACCTTCTTATATAGGCAAGGCCATATGGATGTACGAGCACACAATCATGACATGTGGCTCAATGAGAAACAAGGGTAGGTAAGAAATACTAGGGGTAGGTAGGAGAAATAATATAATATTCCACAAGAGGTGGATGACCCACCGAATGCGGAGCGTAACAACAAAACAAGACCACAAAAGGTGGAATTTCTCCTACAAGCTCTATCCTTATGTGCACACTTCCCTAAGTGTCTCAAATCCAAACTACGAAGAAATGCATTATCCTAAGTTAACTTAAGTGAAGTGTAATAATATCCATAATGAATATTTATTTACACCAACACCCCCCCTTAAGTGCAACTTAGGGGAATGAAGACTCAAGTCAAGAATGCAAGATGGGTCTCGGCTACTAGGCCATGATAGGTACCCATGTACAATATGCAAATGCAAGCAAAACCATGCAATGCAATCTCTCACAAACGGAGAAAATGAGAAAACCTAGTGAGAAAAAACTCCCCCCCAAAAGAGAGATGAAAGTACAAAAGACTCTCAAAGAAGAAGGACAAAACCTCAAAGAGGAAAAAGTCCCCCCATAAGAGAGGAATGAGAAGTTAGTTGACCCTCCCTAATGACACATCCTGCACCCCCAAGAGAGCTCGCAACTGCTAGAACTTACTCTCGATGAAAGGTTTGGTGAATATGTCAGCAACCTGCTCCGTTGTAGGACAATACTGCAAATCAATGACCTGCTCCTGAATGAGCTCTCAGATATAGTGCATATGAATCTCGATGTGTTTGGTCCCCTGATGCTGGACCGGTTTCTTTGAGATAGCAATAGCACTCTAATTGTCGCAGTGTAGAACTGTCGGTCGTGGAGTGGTGAACCCAAACTCTGTGAGAATATGCTGAAGCCAAATGGTCTCAGTCATTGCATTAATAGCACCTCGATACTCAGCCTTAGTCGAAGAAAGAGCAATAGCATGCTGCTTCTTGCTCTGCCAACAAATGGGGCCTGAACCAAGGTGAAAACTATAACCGGAAGTAGACTTACGATCATCAAGATCGCCAGCCCAATCAAAGTCTGTGTAACCAACCAAGCGAAGTCTTGTGCCTGCTGCATAGTGAATCCCATAGTGATGTGTACCCTGGATGTAATGGAGGATGCGTTTGGCGGCTTTCTAATGAAGCTCGTGTGGTTCCTGCATGAAGCGGGAAACCATGCCAACTGCAAATGAAATATTAGGGCGTGTATGGGTCAAGTAGATGAGACTACCCACAAGCTGACGATACAAAGTGGCATCAACTGGTGGAGAAGAACACTGAGCCTCAAACTTGACTCTTGAAAGAAACGGAGTCGGGGCAGGCTTACAATCAGCCATATGAAAGCATGCAAGTAGATCAAGAGCATACTTAGGTTGTGATAGTGTAATCCTGGAAGGTGACTGTGAAGTCTCTATCCCGAGAAAGTAGTGCAAAAGACCCAAGTCAATCATAGCAAATCTGTCATGCAAAGCAGATTTGACCCTGCTAATGATGGATCCAGTACTCCTTGTAATGATCAAGTCATCAACATAGAGCACAAGTATCAAGTGAGAGTCATCTTGTCGCAAAATGTAGACATTCGGATCGGAATGACACCTGGTGAACCCTGCAGAGAGAAGAAAGGAATCCATCTTGGCATACCAAGCCCTGGGGGCCTACTTAAGGCCATAGAGAGATTTCCTTAGTCTACAAACCAAGGAAGTATCCTGGATGAATCCCTATTGCTGCTCCATATAAATCTCCTCATCAAGATCACCATGAAGAAAAGCACTCTTCACATCCATCTGATGTACAACCCAACCATGAGTTGTAGCAATAGCAAGTGTCAAGCGAATGGAGTTCATCTTGGCTACGGGCGCAAAGGTCTCAGTATAGCCAACACCTGCTACCTGGGAGAAACCTTTCGCAACAAGTCGAGCCTTGTACTTATCCACACTACCATCCGCTGCAAACTTGGTCCGATAGATCCACTTACATCGAACCGTCTTTCTCCCCTTAGGGAGATGGACTAAATCCCATGTGTTGTTCCTCATCAAGGAACTATACTCTTCCTCCATAGCTTGGTCCCACTCAAAAACCCCTGATGCTTCCCGAAATGTCTATAGATCGAAAGCAGTAGCAATGAATGCATGTGGAAGATCCTGATATTGTGATCGAGTTCTCTGTGTATCTGAAGGATCCCCAACAAGAGAACCTGCTGACTCAAGTGTCTGTCGAGCCCAACGAGGTCTAGGTGGAGGTGGAGAACGAGGCTCCTCAACTACAAGTGGACCCTGCGGAGGTGTAACCCTGCGAGTCAGAGTTGAAGGAGTCTAATCATCTGAATCACTAGCATCACTATCCACAATGGAGGAAGGTGGAGGAGGTAGAGAGGCTAAGCTAGGAGAGCTTTCCTCAAATTGAACACTCCTCTCAATGAGCACCTCATGTGTCTCAGGATCCATCAATCTATATGCCTTAACACCCTAAGGATATCCAACAAATATGCAAGGCCGACTCTGAGGTTCCAATGCCTTGCATTTCTGTGGAGGTATGCGAGCCCATGCTGGACACCCAAAGACTCTGAAATGTCTCACAGTCGGTTTCCTACCAGCCCAAGCCTCAAAAGGAGTAATACCTTGCAAAGCTTTGTGAGGAACCCGATTCTGGATGTGTGTGGCACAACTGATAGCCTCTGCCCAAAAGGCGGGATCAAGAGAACGTGCATGAATCATACAGCTAGCCATTTCTACAACTCCGTTCTGTTGTGGAGTGTATGCTACAGAATGTTGAAGATCAATCCCCTCAAATGTACAAAAATCCTCAAGTCTCTTGTTCACATATTCCCTTCCATTATCTGTATGAAGAATCTTGACCACTTTCCCGGATTGCTTCTCCACACGAGTCTTGAAGTCCTGAAATCTGTCAAATACTTCACTCTTATGAATAAGAAAGTAGACCCAAGTGAAGCGGGAGTAGTCATCAATGAAGGTGAGGACAAGGCGGGCCTTACTAAATGAAGGTGTTGGAAATGGACCTGCTACATCATTGTGAACAAGTTGAAGAACTTCCAAAGCTCTCCAAGCTTTCCCCTTATCAAACTTTTCCTCGGGATGCTTGCCCATGGAACAACCTGAACATACACCCTCTGAAAAATTGATTCAAGGTAGACCTGTGACCATGTCTTTAGTGCTGAGCTGCTAAAGATAGCAGTAGTTGAGGTGACCAAACCGCTCATGCCATAGCTTACTTTCTGAATTTGAATGAGTAAGTAAGGCCCTAGAAGGTGAACTTGGCACAAAGTGGGAGAATGAATAAAGCCTTGAGTTGTCATTGACTTGTCCCACTACTACCAAGGCATCATCATCAAGTTCCTTTACCACAACTGAATCTGGTGTAAACTCAACCTTTTTCCCATTCCCATAGTGAGTGATTTGGTAGATAGAGAGAAGGTTGGTAGACAAGTTAGGAACATAGAGAACATTCTCAAATGTTCCATCATCCATGTCAACTGAACCTTTCCCTTCAACCTCTACTTGTGTATCATCACCTATGTAAATGTGAGGTACCTTAGATGGCTCCAATGAAGAAAACTGCTCCTTTGTAGAACCCATGTGATATGAGGCACCTGAGTCAAGTATCCACTGCTGTGAAGAACTTGTTGTAGCCACAAATGCTTGCCTTTTTCCCTTAGACTATGAGGAAGAGGAAGGAGATGAATCCTTCTTTGTGTAGGCAGATGGCAAGTTGATGTTGTTTTTCTTAAGAAGATTAGTTAACTCATCAACTTGCTTTGTGTGGCATCAATGCTCATCATGACCATACTTCTTGCAATATGCACAAGTTGGCTTATCCTTCTTAGGTGGTGTCCCCTTCTTGGAAGAGGATGAAAAATCGCCTTGTGATGGAGAGGATGATTGTCCTTTTTCCTGTTGTGGCTGTGACTTAGATTGCTTCTTCTTCTTGTTGGAATCTTTGCCTTGACTTCCTTGATTCCCTTGATTAGCCACCAAAGCCTTGGACTTTGAAGACTTGAGAAACCCCATGTTCAACAACTTGGATTGTTCCAATATCAACATTTATGTGAAAGCATCAAATGAAGGCATAACATAGGAACTCCCCACTGTCAAACGATGAGTTTGGAAGCTAGACACAAATGTTGCATATTCTGGTGCAAGCTTGTCCAACAAGTTGAATATCAACTAAGCATCCTTTTTGTCAATTCCACAATCCTTAAGCTTTGCTCTTAGCTCATTTGTTTTGGTGACATAATCTTGGATTGTATCAAAACTCTTGGGATCCAAGTTGATGAGCTCATTGTCAATCTTATAACCTCTGATTTCATCAACTTGACCATACAATTTCTGAAACATATCCCAAAGATCTTTGATTGTAGTACACTTTTCAATATGAAAGATGAGGTCATCTAATACATACTTGCACAAAGTTCCAAGAGCCATGCAATTCTTAGTGAGCCATTCTAATTGAGCATTAGGATCAGCCTTAGGATCAGGTGGTGGTGCTATTGTTCCATCTATGTAATGCGTGAGACCTTTTTCCATTAATTTGCTCCATACTTTAATTTTCCATGATGCATAATTATGTGGAGTTAAAGGTGGAAATTTATGAGGACTCATTGCAACAAAAATGAAAGAGCACAAGGAAAGAGAGGCACAATCACACAAGACACCCCCCAAAATTCACTCAATCAAAGAACCCCCCCAAAAGTGATGATTTGGCACTTTATACTTAGTGCATGTACAATGGGCCACTTGCAAAAAATGGCAAAGTGGACTTCTGATTTTAATTTTACAACTGCCTCAATAAGGCCGAAAGAGACTCAAACTAATAATGCAAGAGATCTAAACTAAGATCCAAGCAATTTACAAGTACCAAATAGGCCAAATAAGACCAATATCCGAAAGTACAATTTCTACTTAAAATCTCTGAAATCTGATCATAGATTATGAAAGTAGATGAAAAACAATGCACTTTCAAAAAAAATGGCACCTGAAAAGGAGGTCATATGAGCTCAAACGAGGCCTTTGAAGTTGCAGAATTGAGGATTGGACAGGTACAGCTGAGAGAATCCAAAAATTTTGAAACACTTGTACACCAAAACTAGAAAATAACCACACCACTGCGAAGAGCATGAAAACTTAGCCAAAATAAAAAAAAATTGCACCCAAAAAGGAGCAAAATTGAGCAAGTTATGGGCCTCCGAAGTTGACCCAAAAATTCAAACTGCTCAATGGAGAGAGGTCTAAAAATTTCCAAAGAAAATGCTGACTGGGTGCTGACTGTGCGTTGTTGACTGGGCAGAAGGTACGAATCCCAAAAATAATTTTCAAATATTTTTTATTTTTTTTTTTCAAAAAAAATTTTCAAATTGGAAAATAATTTGTAGAAAAAAAATAATTTTTTTTTTTTTTTGAAAAAAATCCGAAAATTCCATACCGTACCGCCTGAATTGGGAAGAAAATTCCCCACACCCAAAAATCGATTTTTGCCAAAATAGGTTGAATTTATACTCGATTTTTATGGAAACGGCCTCCCGGACACAATGGTGAGGTTGAAAATGCTCTAAGATGCCTCTTAAAAATGCAGTCCCTTAGATCCGAAAATAGAAGCCTTCCACGATGTCTCCAAAAACCAATCAATGAAGGCCCAATGGCTCTGATACCATGTGAGATTTTGTCAAGATCAAGGGCACAATGAAAAGTATAAAAATAGAGACAAAAGAATGACAAGAACAAACTATATTCTCATCAAGATGAAAATATTGATCAACTGGATCCACCAATATAATGAATATATGCCTTCTTATATAGGCAAGGCCATATGGATGTACGAGCACACAATCATGACATGTGGCTCAATGAGAAACAAGGGTAGGTAAGAAATACTAGGGGTAGGTAGGAGAAATAATATAATATTCCACAAGAGGTGGATGACCCACCGAATGTGGAGTGTAACAACAAAACAAGACCACAAAAGGTGGAATTTCTCTTACAAGCTCTATCCCTATGTGCACACTTCCCTAAGTGTCTCAAATCCAAACTACGAAGAAATGCATTATCCTAAGTTAACTTAAGTGAAGTGTAATAATATCCATAATGAATATTTATTTACACCAACAAGGTCTGCACCTGATTGGGTATCACAGTGACACTTTTTGGAGCATATGTTTGTCGGATGTGATCCAAATCTTGGTATAATGTCTTCCTTAGGCTTGTGGAAACCCTATTTAGCATTGGACAAGGTCGCCTATCTGTTCTAGGCTGATGTTAGGCCCTAATTATTCCTTTGCTCGAAACTGGGCAAGTTTGATTACTCATCTTTCCCGTTTTTCCGAAATGTTGCACCTAGTACAAAAGCACTAAAATAGACAACAAAAGTGCTAAACTAGGAGTCAAAAGTGCCAAAATAGTGACAAAATCGCCAAAGTAGTATCAGGTCATTTTTGGGTTGGTTTTTGTTGTCTGGGTTGACTTTTCTTGCGGATTTTGGACTCGAGAGGCTAGGGTTTAGTGTGTTGGATGTTTTTGGGCTTTGTCTCATGCTTTTGTGTCATGATTGAATCCATTTTGTGCTATGGCTAGTATTTTGCACTTGTTTGTTAAGGATTTGTAAGTTGCTCCAACAAGATGTATGTATTCCTTGTTGTTGAGGGTGCGTTTATGCAACTCCATCGAGAGGGTTTATTGTGCCTCGTTGTTGATGACCTTTTGATATCAATGGATTCTTGTTGTTGTCCTACTTATGTATTTAAATCTCTTTTGAGGCCCTTGTTATGGTTGCAGTACGATGCATTGAGCTTATGGCATGATCCTGATATGTAGCTTTGTATATATGTGCTTAAGTTATCTTATGATTCAGTTTTGTATCACATTTGTGCTGATTTATTGGATGCCTTTCATGTTGAGTCTCATGTTGTTGTAAGATGTATCTTGTCATGTTTCTACCCTATGGTCTTGGTCCATGTTGGGAGAGTGGGCTCTTGCATGTGTTGGACCTAGGTTATGAGCACTAGATCTCTAGGAAGGGAGTCTAGACCTATGAAACCACATGAAGAGTTTATGGTTAATTTGCAAGTGATAACATTAATAATTATAATTGATTACAGGGTTGGGTATTTAGGAATTCACCTAATCATGATAAAGAATATGATGTTGTATGCCCTAATTGGATAGACCCAGGGAGAGGGTTTTGGGATCCTAGATTGGGAAGACCGTTGGAGTGATATACTCGATCTCCCTTGAGTGACTCAAAGGTGGAGACAAATGCCACATGAGGTTAGCATGTGATGACACTCTATCCCATATGTGTCCATTATACATATTCCCTTTGTTGTTGATTTTGCCTCTAGAGTTTATTTGCTTGATTAGCCGTGTAATGTATTTTGATGTTATATTTCTTATGTTGGAGTCTTGTAGTGTCATGTTGCATCCTATGGTTGTTAGGTGTCAACTTAGGTCTTGAGTGTGAGTTGGAACCTTTGTCATCTCCTAGCACGAGGGGTAGTACCTAATTGGTTCCACATGGTCGGGTGGTTTGATACCTTCTTCCATTGGGATCTTCCTCTTCTTGGTTAGTGTGCATGGATTGGATTCTTGGATTCTTCATCATGTGATTATTCTTGGAGCTGAATTCTATATATTTGAATAAGAAGACAATGTACCGTGATGCTTGTATTTGTAAAGAGATCATGTATTCCTATGCTATGTATCTGTAAAGGAAATGTATACCCTTATGTTATGTATCTTCATATGATGTAATTGAGAAAGGATATAATGTAATAGTTAGGTGAAGTTCTTATGATATATTCATTGATGTATTATATACTTCCTTTATGTAACGTTAGAGCATAATTTTATGTGAAAGAAAAAGATAGTGTTTTGCACTTGCTTTGTGTTGATTTTGTAAGAAGGAATTGTAAGTGTAAGCTTATGGGAAATTAAGTTGGTAAAATGGTAGTTGTTGTTATAGCCTTCATTTAAGTAATGAAATTAATTTAGTTGTAAGAAATTATATTGTTTAGCTAAATGAGTTAGTTACCTTGATAATGAAGCTTTAAGGTTTCCCTAGTTCTATTTAAAGGGATGGTTATGATAACTATGTTGCTGCTATAGAGAATGATAGAAGAGATATTAGGAGTATTTGTTTGAGTTGTTTCTTTAGAAAACTAAGAATATGACAAGTGATTAAATTATGCCACGTGATTGGATTAAGTCTATGAGTTAATGAAATTGGTGTAGTTGAATGAAAAGTGAATAGATAAGTTGTGAGTTATAATATGATGTGATTAGATGGTTATGTAATAAGTTAGTTTTATGTTAAGTAGTGACGTTGGAATACCCTAGAGAAAAGTTATACTTTGTATAGTTTAATTAAAAAGATATGTTGATGATTAAGTGATCAATCCACTTGCGTGTTATGGTTCTATGGTTATATTTCAAATTGATTCATGTGTTTCATGTAAGTAGGTAATGATGTACTAATGGTTAATGGTAGTAATGATGTACATGAGATGTTGGTGTTAGCGTAGTAGTGAAGATTAATTTTTTTTTTTAAATCTCTTTTGTTAGTAGATTTTGGTTTGTTTCTCTAGGGTATTTTGGTGGGCATTACAGTAACTGTAGCATAGCTATTTTTTGGTATACTTATATTTGATCTATTATATACTTGTCTTAAAAGGGAATCAGAAGGATTAAAAATGTAGTGTCGCTAATCTAGTTTCTTTTAGGATCACTTTACTCTAAGGAAGTCTTGTATGCTTATTAGACATATTAATAATATTCATTTATGATGATAATTGTCCTTCTACTAACATTACCTTTGGATCCTTTATAGAATACTAATACCATGAGAAAGGAAAGTGTCGAATAGGTAAGTCTTTATCTTTTTATATCATGGATAATATTTGAATTTATATTGGTATTGTGAAGATGAATTGTTCTCATAGATATTGTTAAGATGTTGGAACCTCTTTCATATTTGATGACACTTCAACTCTTAATTTGCAATCTTATATCTTCTTAATATTTGTTATTGAAATGCTTATCTAAGCTTACATATGCTTTTGTGAGCTTTATATATGATTGATTTAAATATGTTTAGGTTATACTTTTCAGGATTACTAGTCATGATGATCTCTCTATTAAGAACTTCATGATTTAAATTGTTATCTATATCTAATAATGTGCGTAGGTTGATCTTCATGTTGTGTAAATCATCAATTAGAAATGCATGTATGCATTCTTGTGCTTTCTCCATGTCTGAGATAATTTCATGTTATGTTTACTCTAGGAATAATCATGAACAAGATGCAACTCAATCTTGAAATGATTTTTGATGGTTAAGCAAAGATTGCTACTTCTGTCTTCATATGTATGTTATATACATCTTGTGGCCTTGATATTGTTACATTAGTGTTAGAATATGGATATATCATGTTGCAAATATTTCATTACTATTGTTAGTATTGCATTGCTAGTCTTCCTCGTGTTGGGCTGGGTATCTTTCATGTCATGAAAGATTTCAATGTAGTGTAACTACTTCATGGTAGGGTGGAAACACGCTTTGACAATATTCTTGCCTATGATGTGCTCGAGGGAGAAAGATGTCATGGGTTCCCATAAGGGTGGTCTTCATGATTGTACATTATGTATTCATTATATTCGACCTTCTGATCTATTGCAAAGGTATGTGTTTCCCTAAGCTTTTATCTTGTTATTATCTCGTGTAATCTAATTTTATGTCAAGATGTAATGTCATGTCTCTAATCTTGTATACTTGAACTTGTGGAAATACTTTGTTTGTTTTGTGAATATGTGAATTATGATAATTTGATATTATGGTGGTCATTACACCCGGTTAGGCCTAGGACCATGTAGCGCATAAATGGATTGATAGGCTAACTTAATGTAAATAGGAGATGATAACATTGAATACCACTTAATCTTAAACCCTGGGAGGTATGTCAACAAAGTTTAATATGGATAATGGGAAATGGTTTGATGGTTGACTTGGTAGAATGGTAATAGAAGGTGAAGTTGTAACCTCTTATAGAT
Organism: Cryptomeria japonica; assembly: GCF_030272615.1. NCBI lineage: Eukaryota > Viridiplantae > Streptophyta > Pinopsida > Cupressales > Cupressaceae > Cryptomeria > Cryptomeria japonica. The sequence goes on along the minus strand of NC_081410.1, from coordinate 241,030,076 downwards.
GACACTCAATTGCTTGGTTTTCACCATGGTATTTACCCAAAGTGCCTGTTTGCCAAGTTTTCACAATAGGACAAATTATTTTTCTTTACTTTTTCCTTCATTTTTTTTGATATCACACAAGATGCCTGTTTACCGAGTTTTCATCTAGGTGACTATTTTTTTGTATTTTTATGATTTTTTTTTGTTCTTTTTGACATTCTACACTTTTTTGAAAATTCTCCTCAAGATTCTCTAAGACTCAAGTGTAGAACTTCTTGATGTGCATACTGTTGATAGGATTGGGCATCAATTCAACTTTTGTGGTAGCCAACTGATAGGTGCCATTTTCATAAGTTGTTGTGATGACATACATACCCAACTAGTTTGGTTCAAATTTACCTAGCCTTTTTCTTAGCTAGGTTCCTTTGATTCTCTTTTAAGACCAAGACTCCTATCTCAAAGAAGTGTATTTTGACTCTCTTATTATAGCTTCTCAGGGGACGATCCTAATATGCTTGAAGATGATGTAATTCATTCAAACATTTCTCATCAAGCAATTCTAACTCATGCAATCTTGCTACCCAATATTCTTAATCTTGGATCAAATTTTGCAATGACACTTTGAATGAGGGTAACTCGACCTCGATGGGGAGTATGACTTCTAATCCGTACATAAGGGAAAATGGTGTGGCTCTAGTAGGGGTGCAGACACAAGTTTGGTGGGCCCATAAGGAAGGAATTTGTTGGAGGTTCCAGTCACAACCAACATCATTAACAACTTTTTTGAGGATTTTAAAGATGGTTTTATTTGTTGCCTTTGCTTGACAATTACTTTGTGGTTAATATGATGTGAAAAAATGGTGTTGGATATGGAATTTGTCATAGAGTTCACAGACATCTTGGTTATTGAAAGGACAATCATTATATGTGACGATGGAGAGGGTTATTTTGTACCTGCATATGATTTAGTCAAGCAAGAATTTGGCTATATGTTTGTCGGTTATGTAAGTAAATGGAATTGCTTGCATCTAGTTGGTGAAGCATTTTTTGGTGATAGGGATGAACTTATGTTCATTTTAAGAGTTTGAATTCATTTTCCCCACAAGGTCAAGTCCCCATTGCAAAAATGTCCATGGAGATGTTATTGGTTGTAATACTTGAGCTGGTGCATGTATTAGGTCCCCATGCATATGACATTGTCAACATCTTTGTACAAACTTATATGCGTCCTTTTCCATTGTAGGCCAGTAGTATCTGATTCACATGAGCTTCTTGGCCAAGGAAAAATTATTGGAGTAGGCCCCACAAATACCTGCGTGTACCTCTTGTAAAGCTGGTTGTGCTTCTATTGAATTGAGACATCAATGGAGAGTTTCATTGAGGCTTTTTCGGTATAAGGTATTAGCAGTGATGGCATAATGTGCGACTTGCTAGATGAGGATTTTGCATTGGTTTTGAGAGAAGTCAAGTGAAAGGTATTGATCATGTAGGTAGGAATACATGTCTTTATACTAGGGTGAATCAAGACCAACAATTTTACACACACACTCAAATGGTGGAACATCAAAAGTTGGGATCATAAGCTATTCTACCAAGAACTTAAAGTGTGTTACATTGTTTGGCATATCAAGTAAAGATCCCACTATGGCCATTGCATTAATAACTTTATTCTTGATTTGGGGGATCTGGTCAAAGAAAATATGGTCAAAGTATTATTTTAAATCACCCACCATGCATTTGTAAGGAAAAGGATTATCATCCTTGGTGAGAATCATCATTGACCTATTTCACTATCAATTAGGAGTCACCATAAGCATGAAGATATTTTATTTTCCATTGTACTATTGTGCAAAGCTCAGTGATGAGAGCTTCATACTCTACTATGTTGTTTGTGTAGGGGAAGTTTAGTCTGTTGGAATTTAGAATGACATCCCCTTTAGGTGTGATGAATAAAATATTTGCTCCTACTATATGATTGGTATAGGATTCGTCAACATACAATTTCCACTTTGTGGAGGTATTTACCGTGAACAGTGATTCATTTGGAGAGTCTGACAATATTAGATGATCTGCTTGAATGGGGGCATCTGCAAGTTGATCCACGATGATTTGTCCCTTGATGGCCTTTCTATCTAGATATTCTATGTCAAATTCACTAAGGATCATTACCCATTTGACAAGTCTTCTTGTGAGAGCAACTTTGTTCAAGAGGTGCTTAAGTGGGTCAATATTTGCAATGTGTTTTGTTTTATGGCTCAATGTATAATGCCAAAGCTTTTGAGACACAAAGATGACTGCAAGACATGCCCGCTCTATTGGGGTATAGTTTAGCTCATAGCCGACCAATGTTCAACTGATGTAGTAGATTGTTCTTTCTTTTCCTTCCTCATCATTTTGTGCCAAGAGGGCTCCCAAAGATAAGGTTGTGGCTGAAATGTATAATAACAAAGGCTCTCTTTGGGTAGGAGATACTAGCATTGGAGGTGACATCAAAGTATTTTTTGTTTCTACTATCCCTATTGTTCAAAAGACACATTCTCTCTTCCCAAAACTCGTTTGTAGTTTTCCACCTACCTGTTTCATATTGAAGATGATGTGAGTTTGTCTTCAATCAAGCAATGAGAATATTTGAACCCCATGGGATATTGGCCTCTAAATAAGCCTTTTATTGATGGTCCAAGGAGGGGTTAAATTCTTCAAGGTAATATTTATTTTTCTCCCTAATGTCTTTTCCCATGTAGCCTTGTGAAACTTATCTATAATGAAAGGCATTAATTTTTTACTATTCTTAATTGAATGTGCCACTAATTCATCTACTTGCAATTTTGTATCATCCATTACTTTTTTCTTTCATTCAAGACGTCTTTAAATACAACATTGGGGTAGTAAATTACTTACATAAAATCATTTTTTTTTAGATATCTTATATCAGATGCACATAATGATAGCTTCAATAGAAATAGCACCTATTTCAATTAAAAGAATCTCATAGCGGATCAATGCTTTTAACTTGAGTTTTCTTGTGATCGTGCATTTTTTTAATTCTCTTTATGTGTATCAATTTATTTTCAGTAGTACTGCTAGCCCAAATTTCATATTCATAAAGCACCCCTAAAGTTACTAATAGCTCAAATAGAGTTTGAATAGTTTTTTGAAATCCTATAACTTTGCCTCTCTACATCTATTTTGAATAGCAAAAAATGCTCTCCACCCTCCCAAAGTTCTTTCCTTTTGGGAGTTTTCTAACCAAGATTGTTATTGACATTAATCCTAGGATATCTACTTTTTAATTCTTCTAGGACACTTCATTCAAAATGAAAATTGAACTGATTCTTTTTCTTTCTATTGGAGAAGATCACGTTCTTAGCCTTGGTGGTATTAACTTGCATACCCACATCTTCACAAAAGTGCTTAAGGGTAAACAAATACTATTGCAACCCTTATGCAAACCTAGCAATCAAAATAAGATTATTAGTGTACAAGATAAACTTGACAACATATTCTCCTAGGAGAACACCATCCCCACCCTTTAGATTCAAGCATTCTTCAAGTTTGTTGATATAAAGGCCAAAGAGACTAGGTGACAATAGACAACCTTGCTTAACCCCAACACCACTCCTACAAATTTCTAAGGCATCTACAAGAGTGATGTAGTGAAAACAACTCCCTCCTGCTTTCAAACAGTCAATCACAAAACACAACAACCATATGCAGAGATTCTCTACTGCTAGATTCAAATTTACACAATCAAAACGAAGATTACACATAAAAGTATTAATTTCTCAAAACTAATATATCAGCAGAACCAATTACAATGCATGGCCTTCCTATGACCTCCATTTAACTTCACACACAATTGGGTTTACATGCAACCTAAATATTCTCTACTCATCTTACACACTCATCTATGCCTCACTCCTCTTGTTATATGCACTCCAAAATTCACTAACAAATGCTTCTTTATTGCCTGTGCAATCAGTCCTTTCTCTGTTTTGGATCATCTCCTCACAACGATCTTAATGCAGCTCCCCTTTGCTTGGACTGCTACCAAATCTCTGCCCACTCTCCCCTATTTGGACCTCTGCCTTTCCTCTATGCAACTCCACCCTTGTTCATTTCCCACGAACCATGCTTTCCTTCCACTCTCCCCTTCATGTCTCCCACGAAGACTCTTATTTCTCCTCTCTCCTCCCCATCACCTTCGTCGGCCAGCCTTAAACAGCACACACTAAGCTTTGACCGCTTAGGTGGCTGGTGTGGACCCCTCCCAACTTGTTTGGCTCCCAGTTCTAAGTTTCTGTTGGCAGATGTTCTCCGTTCCCATTCAAACAGTCCCGTTAACTTTCGAATTCAAATTCGCTTCCCGCCCAGAACTTCTTTGGAGGCCTATGATCACATAAAAAGGAAAAGTGTACCCATCTATTTGTCAGCGTACTCACGTCCTGTGCCCAAATGGTAGCTTTGGAACAGGGTACGGACATCCATCGAAGCATATTGGAAGGGGAATTATATCAGATATTACAGTTCAAAATGTTCTGGTGGCGGAAGCACAAACAAGCCATCTGAACTGGTTGACCGACTGCGTCAAAAAAATTATATCTCATGAAATGCTACGATTGTTAGCTATGCACAAAATACGATTGGTAGGTGTAAATCCAGATATGGACAATTATTTTTTAGTTTATTTAATGATGTTATTAAAGATAAATGTACTCTAGGCATTCAATTTGAAGATCTCAAATTAAAGATTTTTTATTTTGTTGATTGTAATGACAATTTTTTTTATTATATTTCTATAGGTTGTAATTTTTCCTATGATAGTAAATTAGAGATTTGATCTTCACATAAAAATATTACTAATATGAATATTGATAAAAATATTACTAATATGAATATTGATAAAAAGAGATGTTTTCTTATGAATGAAGGAGCTTCTTATCTTGGTAATTTTGTAGAGTATGGGTTAGAAATACTAGTTATTGATGGTACAAATGATGTTGAGATTGTTCTTTAAATTCATCAATTAAATATGTTGATCCTAATCATGTTGATTGTGAAGAGGTTTTGAACTCAAGACAAAATCATTGTAGAATTTATTTGCAAGGACAGTTCTATTGTAGATTTTTTTTTTATGAAGGAATTAAAATGGATAAAAACTCTAAAATCCTTAACTCTTTTTTAACAACATTTCATGTAGATTTACACGATGCTTGGATTGAAGGATTGAATTTTATTTTTGAATCTAAAATGAAAAAGTTTTTCAACATTTGTAGTGGTAATATATTACAACTTTCTATCCATGAGTTTGATAAAAATGCATGTGATAGTGGATCTATTAATTCTATATGAATCATGACCTAGCTATTGATAAATATATTTTTATGTCAACTAAAATTTCTAGATAAAACAATGGAACATGCCATGATGTGGCAATATATATATGAAGGTAAGTATCAATGTGATGCAACTTAGATTGAAGGGGTGCCTTTGTATTAGCATTTTTGTTTTGGTGGACCTATGTATCATGATAAATATGACTTAGTTGGAATTTATTTCATCTCTACTTTTTTTCAATTTCATTCTTCTAAATCAAAGCTAAAATTTAATTTTAATAGGCTAGACCTAGTGTACACTAAGGTATTCCTTCAACATGGTTCTTATAAAGACTTTGAATTTTATATGGAAGTAATAAATTATGTAAATTCCCATGATGGATCTTGTCTAATGGACTATGAATGCTTTCATTCTTAGATGGTAAAGGAGATCTAATTGATCTTTTTGAAACCTTATTTTGATGTAGTGATCTTATTTTATTGGTATAAAATATATTATGATCAAAGTGTTCTATAGAAATTATCTTTCTTTGTAGTCATAAAGATGAAGCTAACATTTGGTATGTGTCATGGTGTACTAACATTTCTTTTTAGGGTGAACTTAAGCAAGCTTTTATAGATAGATAGGTACCAAAAGAAATAAGAGAAGGAGAAAGAGACTATGAAGGAGAGGAGGATAAGAAGGATAATAATAGTCATAAGAATATGGAGAAGGAGAAGGAAAATGAGGAGGACGAAAAGAATGAGATGATGAGTAGGAAGGAAAGACAAAGGGTAACATTTTATGAATTTGAGCTTCAAGGAAGGAAGATCCAATTCTTTAATTTCATGCATTTATTCAAAAGGAAAATGTTATTATTTCTATAATTCCTACAAGTAGTTATAAATTAATTTGCAAAAAAAATGGCCAACCAACTATAAATAAAAGCAAATAAATCAAGGATAATCAAATAAAGGGTAAGAAAAAAATCCAAAAGTGAAGCTCTCTATGGATAAATATATTTTATATTTAAATTATAATTCTTTAGATATTGATGGATTGGATCTATTTCTCTTAGATATACTTGGTTAGAATCATTAGGACAACAAAAATTAATGTGTAGAAGTTTATGAAGATTTGGTATAGAAGGAAATAAAAACTATATTGTAGGATATTACACCAGTAAACACAAAATAAAGTTCAAGGTAGAGAAATTTTAAGAACATAATGAAGAGTACACCAAAGAATCGTATAAAAATAAAGATTGAAAAAATATTTCCTACATGAGCTAACAAAATAAGTTGCAAAAAATGGCGATGAATTAAATAGGCTTATAGACATATAAAAGGTACAATATATAAACATCCACACAATTTTGAGGTGAAAGAGTCATATAAGAAACCAACATAGAGGCGTGATACTAAATGGAATAATTAAACAAATCACTAGGGATCAACATAGAATCAACATACACCTACAAAAAATATTGACATTGAATAAAAACGTAATGGCTAAATTTAAGGTGATTATCAAAGAATAACTATGGAAATAATAGAATAAAATAGAGGTTAAAATAATGATCAAGCCCTAGATCTTTCTATCGTCAAGCTAAAAATATTACAAAGATCACCTATGGATAGTTTGATAATAGGAAATTTCATCATACTTGTAATGAATTTTAGTGGTCTTACCATTGACTTCCTACCATGTTTGAAAGTTGAAACATGCAAAAGAGAGATGGAATGTAGTGCATCTACAAATATTATATTATAATTTAATAGGTGGATAGAGATGCCAACATTGACACACATCCCTTAAGTTGGCTATATTAGGTCATGTCAAAAACTTGTATAATTTATTAGATTCGGTGATGAGTAGGCCTACATTGGGATTAGTGATTTACTCACCCATTATGTTATTATGAAGTATACATAAAGGAGGTAAATATCATTGTAAGGATAAGTGAAGAGTATGATGTGTACTAATAAATCTTGGAGATATAGTGTAGATTAGATTCTTCTAAAGGGAATTTGGTGGTGTTAACCTACCTTACATGGGCCTATTCTATTTAGGGATATTTTAGATATTAGAATGACAATTCCAAGCAAAAGAATGACAATCAAATTAATGACAATTCCAAGCTTACTTGAATTATCTATATTATGCATACCATTAATAAGAAAAAATAACCATCGTATTGATTGATGGGAATGGACTACATTTAGAGCCATAATCTAGAAATGGGAAGGACCACATGCCATGCATTTAGGGACTTGTCATATCTAAGAGAATCTATGCTTATTGTCTTGGATTGTTGAGCCTTAAAATACTTAGCAATTATATTTTATTTAGATGAAACACTATTGTTATCAATATAATGCACTCCTTTAGAGATTACATTTAGTCTCTTAACATTAAGTTTTGGGAGAGTTTTATCCTTTAGTGTTTGACTAGAATATTAGTAGAGACAAAAATTTATCAAGATGAGTACGAATTTTTAATGTATTTAGAGCATTAAATTGAAAAATAATGAAATAAAATACTATAACTTGATGAAGAATTTAAAATAACTAGTAGTCCAAATTGTTAGAAAATTGAACCACACTAAATACCAACCACAAAATAGACTAATAATTGAATAATAAACTTAACATATAAATTATAAATAATAGATTCAAATCTTAACCAATACATATTAAATTTAATAAATATATATATTTTCTATTATATATCTTAATCTTCTGTTATAAAAAAAAATATAGCCAAAAATTATAAACTAGGCCCATAATATATATAAAGAGAACCTTTCATAAGAAACCAAAATAATTGTATATCTTAAAATCTTTTTTGTTCAAATGCGACTTCCAATTCTTGTCTCTTATTAAAATAATTTTAGTTGAGAATTTTATAATGTCAAAATCTATTGAAATCTACAATTTAATTTTAAATTTTAGATATAATAAAACACTATAAAAGAAGGAGATTCTTCGTTTATTATTGAAAAAGGGTTGATAAAAGAATAATTTTATCCTGTATGATAGAGATACATATATGGAAGTAGTTCCAATTTATCCTCAATATTAAGATATATCAAGATTCATCTTTGAAGAATATGATCAATAAAGAGACCCATATCACTTATTTTTCCTAACCAAACAAAAAGCCCTTACCACTGCTTGTTCTACATTCAATTACTTCTAATGGGGTTAGTTTCGCAATGCAAGCAAAAAAGTAATAGTCCCAAGATCATCACTTAAACTTGAATTCTCTATATAATACAAGTCAATAGGAGGGAGTAATAACCAATATGATGGGATTGGCCTACATTGAATAGCCATGTCATCTGGAGATAGGAATGATCACATCCCATGCATTGGGGACTTATTATAGCTATGCTAATCTATGATTCTTGTCTTGGAATGTTGAACCTTAAAATGTTCAGTAATTTCTTTACGAGACTACATTGATTGTCTTAACATAAAGTTTTGGAAAAGTTGGATCCTTTAGAGTTTGGCTATAATATTAATTAAGATAAAAAGATATTAAGGTGATTAAAAGTTTTTATGTAATTAAAACAGTGTATTAAAAAATAATGAAAAATATATTATAATTTGACAAACAATTTAAAATTAACATTAGATTAAATGATCAAAAAACAAATCACACTAAACAATTAAAAAATCTATTTACAAAACACAATGAATAATAATTTCCAACATACAAATAAAAAATGATAAATTCAAATCTACCTATTAAATTTTATCAATTGTGTAGTTAAATTTTATCAATTGTATACACATTTTCTATTATATGATATGTAATAGAAATAAAAAAGTAGAACAATTATAAGAATTATATATTTTATTCTTTCTTGTTCAAATGCCACATCCAATCCTTATTCTACTTGAAAGATGCTTGTCTACAAATAATTACAGTTGAGAAGGTTATAGTAACAAAATCTATTGAAATATATAATTTATAGATTAGAAAAAAGGAAGGATATATATCATGCAAACTTTGTGGGTGAGCATGCAGCAATTGAATCCAGATTGCATATGAAGCCATCTATTTCGGTAGTTTGTCTTGCTGAGAAATATCCAATCTTTGGTCATCCCCATCAATGGTATGAAACCATTTATTAAAAAAGAGATTGTGAATACCATGATAAAACAAAAATGAACGATATAATGAAACTGCTGCAGCTGGATTTTCACCAAAACTAAGCTTGTCCATTCCATTAATTGTTTGTTTTACCCCTTTTCAACGAATCTGCAAGACAAGTGAGACCATGGATAATTTTGAACTATCAAACAAGGCTTATTTTTCATTAATTTTGAACTATTTAACCTCCCTTTTGAAAGAGATTGCAGAGTATCAAGCAAGGCTTCTTTTTCCACAATTTAAATGAGCAAAAATGAAAAAAATGAAGAAAAAATCACAAACTGTTATAGCTGGAATATCAGCAAAACCAAACTTGTCCCAAGGAGGAACGACATCAACTGGTGTGGTCTATTCTCTATGAAGTTGATTCGGCTTTGCATGTCCATGCCCTGTTCCAAAGATCCCATTTTGGTGCAGGTTGGGAGGACACTGATAAAGGTCGCAAAGTCTAGATTTACACCTTGCAATCGCATTTGGCTGAAGGTTTCTAAATCCTTTACAAACGTATTTTGTGCATAGCTTGCAATCGCAGTATTCCATGAGATCATATTTCTTTAACGCAACCGATCAAACAGTTAAGATGCCTTGTCTATGCTTCCACTACCACAGCATTTTGAACTGTAATATCTGATATAATTCCCCTTCCAATATGCTTCGATGGATGTCCATGCTCCAAAGCTACCATTATGGCACAGGCCGTGAGTACGCTGTAAAATAGACGGGTACCCTGTTCCTTTTTATGTGATCACAGGTCTCCAAAGAAGTTCTGGGCGGGAAGCAAATTTGAATTCGAAAGTTAACGGAACTGTTTGAACGGGAACGGAGAACATCTGCCAACGGAAACTTAGGAACGAGAAGCAAGACAGGTAGGGAGGGACCCACAGCAGCCACCTAAGCGGTCAAAGCTTAGTGTGTACTGTTTAAGCCAGCCCACCTTCGTCCCCCCTCTTTTGTTGTTTTCTTCAAATTAATTTTAACGATGCCTTAACTACACCTACTTTGTTCCTCATTAAATAAAAACCTGCAGTCTTTTACTTATTTTAGAGGATTTTAATCCTCATGATGCCCGGTATGGAATTCAACGCCACTCTAACAAACATCAAATAGCTGTACAAACTCATGCATTAGATGTTGGAATGGTCGTGGAATTTGGCGTTACTGCCAAGTGTCTCGAGCCTTCTCTACAAGTCTATTTTTGTGCATAATTCATTTGGCATTTTGTCAACAATTAAGGCGTTTTGTAATTAATCCACATTTTGCATACACGTATATACCATTCAACACATGCAGGTAGGATTTCTTGCAACGGTTATGGGGATTGGCTTTACACCAACGAATTGCCTTGTGCCACTTCATTGCTGTTTGCCAGATGCTCCTGCATCAAAGAGTTCTAATTTTTATCCAAACATCTTCATATAGTTTATAGACAATTGATCTAAATTGCATTGGGAGATCAAGATCTTTCATTCTACATCATAACTTATAAGCAATGCAAAAAGTCTTCTTGAAATCAACAAACCACCAATAAGTGTCATCTTTCTTATTCCTTATCTTTTTAATGGTACGTCTCAAAGTGATTTTGTGATCAATTGTTCAGTATTTTCATTTAGTACTCCTCCCCTCTCTCTCTTTATCCATTTGCCAATTTTGTGCTCAATCATGCTTCCAAAACAACTTTGCAAACAAAGGATTGATCATAATAGTTTGATGGTTGTAAGGATTGTAAACATCACTACTTTTCAAGAGGGGTATTGCTAAGCTGGTAACCCATTCTCTTTGAAACCCATGTTAAATGATGTTTGAATATTTTCAACTTGTTGGATCATGGAGTAAATTGTGTTAACTTGTCACTATGTTATGGGACATAGTCAATGGAAAGGTTTTCTTATGCCTGGCAAGTGTAAGCAATTGAGTTATTTTTGTTGCTCTTATTTATTGAAAGTTAATTTGGTTGTAGAAATTGATATTTAAGCTAGTTCTATTCAATAAAATTTTATGATAAAGATGGATTGGTAAAGGAAATTGATCTTGATGGCATGTTTTCTTGTCATGTTTGATAGATGATTATGGTAATTGTTGTTTACCTCTTTGTAATGCTTTAATTTGGTGTAATGAAAGGAAGAAAATTCTTGTTTCTCTGCTATGATTGTGGATAATTCCTAGAATATTTTAAGGAATGTATGGTTTTAGATGTATCTTGCCAATGGATAATGGCGTTTGTAAAGGATTTTGCAATAAATATTTCATTTATTTATGGAAAGATTTCTATGTGCAATTTGACCTTTGTTGAATGAGTTTCAGGGCTGATGCATACGACATGTTCTTCATCTAGCCTTACGACTTCCAAGAGTAAGTCGGAACCTAGGGGGGGAGAATGTGCTACCCCTACCCTAATCAATTTTAAATCTTAGTTTAATCTTGGTTAGTTTATCTTAATATAATGTTATAGTCAGATGTTTGATTTAATGCGTAGCTGTTGATGTGGTTTTCACACTAGTTGTATGCAAGTTGTTCAGTGTTCCTTTTTCATGGTATTAATATCGGGCTAACGCTTTCATTAAGTTTATATATGTATGCATGTATGACTCTTGGTTGTAGGAGATTTCAGGTACAACGCCGCATGAGTGCGAGGTTCATCTTCACCTGGATTTACAGGTTTGAGTGTACCTCTTTAATCCTTAGAGTTGGATTAGGTGGTCGTAGGACCCTAGTTGACCATAGTCGTGCTCAAGTGAGCATCGTCAGTCGTCGTCGGTTTTCCCTTTTTGGTTGGGTTTGCGAGTCGTTTGTCTAGTTGACTTTCTTGGTTTGCGTGCTTGGTGTGTATGGTTAAATTGATTAATTAGTCCTTAGTATTTAATTTGATTAAATATGTGTTTGTGCATTAAAGATTAATGGACTAAATTAATCAGGATTTCGTTATGCGATTATCGTTGATATTGGATTGCTCGTTTTAAATTGGGAGTAAGTTCAATTAAATGGTTGATTTTGAATATTAAATGCATTTTGTATATGTTGTTGAAAAAGAAAGATTTAAATTTAATTGCAGTAGAATTAATTTAATCTTTTGGTATTTTTGATATAGAAAGGTTAAATTTCAGTTGAGTGAGAAAATCAATTTTGAATTGAAAGGCAAGTTTAATTTGTTGTTATAGTTAGAAAAGAATTATTTTTTTTTGGAAGATTATTTTAAATAAAAATTTTAATTCCAAAAATGGAATTTTGGTCAACTCTTCCTTATAACCTAGATTCTTGGAAAAATTTAGGGGATGGATGTTTTTGGAAAAAAGGTTTGTTGAAAAATATTTTTTGGATGAAATTTGGGGGTTACAGATGGGCTCTCCTTCAAGCTCTTCCAGGAATGCGTATGAAGGTAGGAATTACCTTAACTGTCCTTCTTGTTGCCATGGAAATGCTCTGTTGGTTGAAAACAAAATGCTGGTTGTTAGGATCCAATCTTTAAATGGTTATTAGATTTGATTTTTGGAATTGTGGGTTTAGATATATGCATATGTCTGGTGTTCTTGCAAGCATAGTTGAATCATTGTGTTAAAATGGTTCTTTTGGCCCAATATGAGTCTTTGTTGAAAATTGGGTTGGGGTTGGGAAACCTTATCATTTTGGAAATTATATTGTAAGTCTCTTTATGAGACTGTGTTTTTTTTTATTATTATGGGGTTTTGCTGTTTTGAAAGGAAGTGTTTAAAACCCATATCTCTAATTATAGAAAAATGGATTTTTGTATGTTAAATCGAAATATAAAATTTCGAAGTATTTCATTTGTTATTTCGTTTTCAAAAAATGAACTGTGTGTTAAAAAAAAAATATAGTAACAAACTTGTGTTTGGGGTTGGAGGGCGGGGAGCGGAGCTCCACCCGCCTCCTCCTCCCCTTCCCCGCGCCTTGTCGCAGTTCGCAGTGGCCGCGGGTTCACTGTGGTGGCCGCAGGGGCCGCGGTGGCCGCAGGGCGCCGCAGAACCTGCGTGCACCACAGTGGCGCCGCCCGTAAGGTTTTCCCTACGGCTGGGGTTTGGTCCGCCCAACCCCCGCGTTGGGAGGTGGGCCCGGCCTTCGCCGCCCCCATTTAGCATTGCCTTTTTTTGTTGTGAGTTTTTAATAAATGTTTTTTTTAATGTATTTTTTTTATTATTAAAAAAAAAACAATACATACAATATTTTAATATTGTTTAATGTTAATTTTTTTAATTGAGTTTTTAATTATGATTAATGTGGCGTAAATTATTAATAATGATTAATTTGATATTAATTAATGGTATGAGGGAATATATGCGTTAATTTAATATTCGATTTCATTTTATGATTAATGTACTGTTTTCTAATTAAATTCCAGAATTGTCAATTTCGCAATTAAATATTAATAGGTTATATTTTGATTAATCTCGGATTAATAAATATATTCCTTAATTAATAATTATTTGAGTGATCTTCTTTTATGCTCAAGGAAACCATTTGTTAATCTGGAAATGTTAGAAATGAATATTTAACCCTTGGTCATGATGAATTTAAACGATGTGCTTTTGAAAATTTAATTAAGTATCATTTGGGAAAGTTGTTTAGTTATTGATATTCTCATTTAGTAAAATGAATGGTTAACTTATATTTTTCCTCTGTTTGAGAAATAGACAATGGTATGATTGCAAATTGTGATTTTGTATTCACCTTGCAATGATGATTTCCTGCTAGTGTATTTTGGAAACATAGATCATGTAGAAACTTGATCGACCTTTATTGGTTTAAGCTATGGGAAAATATTGTCTCTTCCAGTTATTGCCTATGCGAGTTTAATTTCTGTATTCGCTTTTGTTTAAAGTAATGGCAAGTCGTGCTTGTTTGTTAGGACCCTGTCGTATGGAATGATTTGGGGTACCTGTTTCAGTCCTCGGTTCCGAGTTGACTATTGTTTTGTGGTAGTGTCGCATTTGGTCATATCCTTGGTGTGGGTGTTGAATGATGATTCGTGGTGGACCATAGTTGGTCAGGTCTCTGGTTAGAGTACCGTCAGTAGTGTACCTCTTTTGAGTCGTGTTTGACCAGATGGTTGCTCCCTCCTTCTTGATCTCCGTTCGTCTGACCATGTGTATTCCTTGGTCTTTGAGTTCGTTTGAGTATAGTCTAGTGTCGTATGGGAAAGTGGCTTTCGATTGGGGGCCGCGCCCAAAGTGGCTGTTGGGTAACCCATCGAAAGTGAGTCTAATAAGTGATAACCTAACAGTAGATTAGAATGTAATTTCTAAGTAAGATAAATGTGCCTCACACATGGGACGAGTGCTAACATAGACCTGACATGTTGTGAGAAGGCCTGAAATGACAATCCATCATCCTTGTCTTCATGAGAGGATGTGTGGGTCCACATGAGGCTTGGATGGGCCGGAGGCTCGGATTAGGTTGCCAGGGTAACCCAATGTATGGGGCTGGGACCTATGAAGACCTGCCATGGTAACCGTACCAGGTTGTGTGATGACACTTGTCCCTACGTTCGCTAGTGTGTTGTCGTTTTGTCCTGTTAGGAGCACGTTTGTGGGTCGCCCTATTGTTCTTGCCCTTGTGAGTATCGGTTTCATGTTAGACCTTGGGTGGTGATGGCTCAGTCTTGTGGATGCTCTTCTGGACCTTCGTATTAGCTTTGATTATGTTCAGCTGGATCCTGTTCTTTTCAGGGATCGTTTATGTATTAATTGACCGATGTGGTCATTTGTATATTGTTTATATTTCGCCTTGATGGCAGGATTGTAATGGTGTAACCTCTTGTACTCCTAACTTTATTATTTATCAGAGGGGTCTTGCAGTTGAGCAGACCCGGAGATGTAGCCCTTTAGGGGTGAACTCCGAGATCATTATGGTGTTATGTGATGTTATTCTCTTATGTTTCCCTTATTCAACTGTATCATGTATGAATAGCTTATGTTAGAATGTATAAGTAGATAAGATGGAATTAACTTTAAATGCTTATATGCAGTCCTTCTTGAATGCCATTTTGATCGAATGCATAAGTGGTTTAGATGAGATTTATCGTAGATGCATGTATGCAATCGTCTTTTAAATGCAATAAATTGGAATATGAAAGAATGTAACTTAGAGTAATGGAATACATATTCAGTTGTTGTTAAGGAAATTAAGTATGCTTGAAAAGATCTCATAAGTTTATGATGAAATTCTAGTGTGTTAGAATATTAGATGTATGGCTTGTATTTTTATGAAAAGCTTGAATGAAGATTATGAATAGATCTTAATGGATGAATCTTTGCTTGTGATTTATATTTCCATCTTCTGAAAGAAATTATCCTGATTAAGAATTATCTCGTTATTAAGATAATCAGCTTATTGGATTAATTGTGTGAGTTAAGTGAATTGTGAAATTTAAGTAATCTCGTTGGGAAACTCTTTAGGTGTTAGTTGATGTCTTCCGCTATGTAATTCTGAATCTCTGATATCTTGTTGTATCTCATGTGGTGTAACTTTAAAAAAAATAAAATTATTGCACTCTATTCTTGTGTTTTGGCTTATCCCTTCGGGGTTTCCTGGCGGGGCATTACATAGATCTAGATCTACATTTGTTAATTGACCATACCATCAAATATTTTTTTCATAATGATTATTTATTTAAAATTAATTTTTAAATGTGAAATATACTTTATTAAAAAAAAATAAAAAATAAAAAAATAAATAATATTATTAAGACATTGAGGATTTATCTAAAATCTTTCTTTTCATATAATAATTTAAAAATAAAGTAAAATAATATTAAAAAAATATTTGAATACAATCATACGGCCATTAAATTTATTCCTCGGAATAGCGTTGAAGTGGCGCCGAATAGCCGGTGTCTAACGCCACTCTCTGCGACGAATGCATTTGGTCCAATCAAACACATTCTCGTTTTTACTCCAGAAACCGCTCTACAATTTTTTCCAATTTCGGAACCCTTAAATTTCAAATAGCACTCCGAAACTTTATAGTTTTAGCGGATAACTACTTACTGACCGACCACCGATAATTCGTCTGCGATTCATGTATATCCTTGACAACAAACCCCCAGCTTTATCTATAATTATAATTTCATCATCGACATTCCGTTTCAAATTCGAAAGCTGACTTAACAGAGATGACTGGGAACATTTGATAATTCCACGACACGAAAGTTTGAAAATGATGTAATTTTGTGCCTGATATCCAATGCCATCCATCATTCAGACAAACTTCTGCCTCTGTTTAAAATTCAATTCTTGAGTTAGTCGTTCTTTATCAATGAAGAGCTATCAACATTCTCTGTTTCAGACCAATTCACATGGACTTAACCAGGGCATTTCTGGAAAGCAAAGACACGGCGGGAAATTGCCTGGAGCTTTTAAGAAACCCATCAAACTAAATGTGCACGCATGTACATGGGATGCTTTTCCAGAATGTCTTAAGACAGAACATAAGCAGCAAAAGAAGATGAAGAGTAAGGAGTTGGAGTATGTGCCCATTCTAGTCCACAATAAAGGGGTCTCTTTACGGTATGCTTGGGACGGCCAGTACCTTCTCTTGGAGAAACATTTAAAAATACTGGAGGCCAAAAGCTTTAAGCAGTTTCTCAAAGATTGTCTCAGAAGGGTGAGGTTAATAATGTTATCCCTTTTTGTTCCAGAGCAGGTTACATCAAATTACATGGATTTTCTCAAATGGAAGTTTGTTCACCGCATATTCAGCTCAGCCATTCAAGTTCAATCCACTCAGGTTGGCATTTCTGCTTCTTCCTTTTCTCTTTGTTGTTTTCATTAGATGATGGTGAAGTTTAGGCTTGCATTTAGGCCTCCTGTTATTGTATGATTCTTGAAGTATCCTGGAAACACATATCACAATATCGTTTCGGCTTTGAGGCCCCATAAACAATTTTAGTCTCGTGGATGTTAGTAAACTCTTCTGTCTTATTCGTCTCTGGAACAGCTGCTATAACTTCGTATAGATTCAGATTAAATTTTATTCTACAACTTTATCTGTAACCTTTTTTAGGGTATATCCTTGTTAGACTGTTTTTACACAGGAGTTACTTTGAGCATTCATCTCTTGCTATGTTTTCTGGTTTTACGTTGTGTCATCTGTGGATGTTGATTTACAAAGTCTCTTTTTTGACAAAGGCAAATAAGGTTACAATGCAATAAATGGAAATTTGACCCCTGATTCTTACATGGAAGCATATTATATTTTGGACCAATAATATTATCATTTTCAATAAATTTTTTTATCATTAAAGTGCGACTCAATGACCTTAAATATGCTGAGAAGTGCTGTTGTTTTCAGTGAAAGGTCAAGGGGTTGGTGCCCTACTCCATTTTCTTTGTTGTCTGAACTTGTGATGCTTGTTGTCTAAGGGTTATGGAAGAGATGTACGCAATTTTTCTTATCGATGGGGCACATATGGGATTAAGACTAAGTTACAAATTACACTTGAGCATTAGTACAACTCAGTGTCTATACACAATGCTGGGACATGCTTTTTTTATAGCGAAATGGAGAAGAAATGAATACCCTTTTTTCTTTTGCTTTGCTGTATGTGCTTGTGACGCTTAGTGTCTAAAAGTTTTTGCTGAGATGTACACATTCGATTTTGGACTGAGAAAGTTACATGGATTTAGATTAATTTACAAATTGTTCGAGAACAAAGCGTGTTGCTTTATTAAAACCTGAACATATCATTGTTTATAAACTGACCAAGCTAGGATGTGGAGCAACTTGCAGGCAATGCTGCTGGCCATTGGAATAGGAGCAAAACGATCTCTTCCTTCAGCAGCAGCCTTGAATTGGGTGCTCAAAGATGGGCTTGGGCGGCTTAGCAAATTTATCTATTCAGCAAGCCTTGGCTCTGCATTTGATGCTGATCTAAAGGTTTGTCATGATGACTTCAATTAGGCTGCAACGTTGTGACGTCCAAATCCCGGCTTCTTGCTAAAATTGGCTACTTTTGCAGAGAGTGAGGTTTTCAACATCTGTTTTGTTCAGCCTCAGTGTTGGCGTAGAGTTGCTGACTCTAATTTTTCCTCAACACTTTTTACTGCTTGCAACAGTAGCCAATATTGGCAAGTCCATAAGCCTGGCAGCTTGCATTGCCACCAGCGTAAGACTTTTGATCTTTGTTTAGAGTACATCTTGAGATTAACTTTCCTGGATGGGATTACATACTTCTGCTCTATGTGTTCTGGTTGTACCTTTGTTGTAAATGAAAATGCCAATCCAATTTTCTAGTTTAAAAACCTTGCATTAAATATTGACCAAGAATAAGAATGCCTATGCATATGCACATCTAAAAAATGATGAAAGGCCTATAAGATTGTAAAGTCGTGCCATTTCTTGTACAAATTATAGCTTACATGTTCTCTTCTTTTGTTCTTTGTGTTTTCGTTGTCTAAGCTACTCTGAGATTCTTTTCATGATAGTCCTATACAAGAAATGGTTGCTTTTTCACTAAGGAAAAAAGGAGAATAGAAAAGAAAGGCCAGCCTAAAAATCCATTTTCAGCAAACAGTGCATAGCTAATGAGCAAAGTGATAGATCAAATTATTTGTCAAACAATCTGCTCTGCCATTAAGAAGAGAAAGCTCTAATCAGATAGCTTGAGTTCACTAAACAACCATCTGAAGTTTCTGTGACTTTTTACTTCTGTTTTAAAATTTTTCTACATTTCTGAAAACTCGATCATGAATAAACTAAATGCTGGACTGAAACAATAAGATCTGTTTGCCCCTTCAAATGGTGTTTGAAATGTCCAAAATTGATGAAAGACTTATTGAGAACTGTCAACAATCACCATTTGCCTCATTATGTGTTCTAAAGCCTGATATGAAATTGTGAATCTAAAGCCTGTGTGAAGATGGAGCTGCAAAGCTTGTGTTTAGTGTATATATGACAGAAGATGTGAAGAATCGTATTGCAAGTGTTTTCTGCAGCAAATTGTCTCATCCAGCAAAAACTTCAAAATGTGTGATACATCAGACAATCTAACCTACTTTTGTAAACGCATATTTAATATGCTAAGATCTAATATATCATATCATAGATAAGGATGAATGCTCCATAATCAGTATAGATATTCCTTTACTAATTCACCAGCACAAAACTCATTTTTCAAATTATTGTGCTTGATAAACTTGCCATTTTCTCTGTCTGCCTAGAAAACAATCAAGATTGTGCAAGAAATGAGTAGTTTATGTGCTGAAACTGATTAGAGATGGTTTTAACACTTAATGAGCAAAACAAAATCTGAAACATCACAAGAAACTGAAAACAAACATACGACATTATCCTAGAGAACACAATATGGGAATCAATTTGAGAAGAGTAAGGCAAATCGTCATTGGCCATTATCTCTGTTGCAAACACAAGAAACTTAGAAAAAACATGAGGATTACCCTGGAGAACACATTGTGGGAAGAAATTTGAGAAGATTAATGCACTTTTCCTGCTCTGGCCACCCATTCTACTGCAAACAGAAGCTTACCACCTTCTTGAGGCGTTCAAGGACACCAATCACCAAAACCATAGTCTCTGAACACTTCCATTTCTTTGCAATTGCTTATAAAAGAGTTATTCTATTGCACCCAACCAACTCGCTATGTACTCATCCAAGAACTAACCGATTTTTCTCACATAGCTTCAACTAGATTTCAACTGGATTGCCTTATGATGACCTGTGAGGGTGTATTTCTACATTGCAATTAGGTATGCTTGACACCAGAAACTCAATTGCTGAAGAAGCAGAAAAGAAATTGTTTTGAATCTGTTTTTTTGGTCAACATATGATCAGACAAGGTGAAAATGTCTCTTAGGTCTTTGTGGAAATACCATGGTAGCTCCACAACCGCCATTTGCTGCATCTGGCAATTTCACAACTGCTACCATTGCAACTGGCAGTTTTGTAACCACCACCTGATGCAACTGGCAGTTTCACAATTGCTATCTGATGCAAGAGGTTGTTTCGCAATTGTCCCCTGCTGGAATTGACAGTTCTGTTGTTTGCAGAACTGCTCTTGTTTTTCAATTGTTTTTTATTTTCTCCAGTTGCCTACTTCAGATGTGTTTGATTTCGAGGTATCTGGATGATCTCAGAACCATCCACAATCTCTGTAGATTCTTGTTAAACCATCATACTCCATTCTTGGTCATATTTAATTTTCTTTAAATAGTTTTTCCAAGTTGTATTTAATCAATTTGACAAATAATGAGAATAGTTACTTTGTTGATTCTTATTAACTTTCATGATCTTATTTGGATCACACCCTCCTTGTTAGAATACTTCTTGACTTTACTTGGAAATTGTTTGTATAATCCAGTTTTTTAACTTTCTTGCTCTCTTCTTCTTGATGTTTTATCTTTCCTTTGCAAAACAACATCCTTGCTCAATAATTTCTTGAGTATTGGGAGAAAGGTCTTCAAAAGATTCTTCTCTTCACCATCTAATATGGAAGGCTCAAAGAGATGAGAGTTCTCACCATTTACAACTGAATACATCTGCCCATAATGAGGCAAGTGTAATTTGAAAGCATTAGTGTCTACTTGTTAAGGATTTCAAATGGACTATACCCAAGTGATTTCAATATCTCTGCTTTCTATTGGAATCATTCTATGCCCAGCTCCAGCCATATTTTGTCCTCAACTTGAATCATGCGCTCAACCTCTGCTCCATGCCTTGGTTTATACTTAGTGTGAGACTCCTTCAACCACTATTGCAGTTGGAGATGAATTCTCCTCATCTTCTCAATAAAATTAACTATGCAGATTTCCAATCCACTTTTTCCCGATTCCTCTATGGCTGCTAAATCACTACATTAAATGGACTAGGGGGGAAGCAACCAAAACAAGTCACAAAAAGAGATCTATTTGTAGGAGAATGAATTGCCTTATTATAAGAGAGTCGAATATATGCCAATTTTTCATCTGGAGTTTTAGAATGCTTCTTTTTACACCTCCTTAAGGACTACACTAAAGCTATATTGATCATTTTTGTTTGACCATCTATTTACTGATGAAAGGTAGTTGAGCTCTCTAATTTTCTGTCCATATTTTCATGCATCATGGTCTGAAATTCACACATGAAATTAGAATCCTAATCTAAAGTAATAGAGCTAGGGACACACCAAAGTGAATCCACATATTAGCAAAAAGTAAATTGTATCATGTAAGAACCTACCAAGGGTTTTGTTGATGTGTCTTTTATACACGACCAAACACATAATAAAATACCCATAGGTATTTTATCCTCTCTTGAATAAAGCTCCCCGAATGCTAAAGATTTCGTAGAAGGATCAATCGGAGAAACTCCAAGGTTCTGTTATGTAGGTTCTCTACTCGTGGATAAGCACCAGTGGTCGTTGTGTTTGCTGTTTTACAAGGGGCCTTACGTACTTTCTAAGAAAGCTTGTTCTTGTAACTACTTTTCAATGAGGAAAGTGAATTCTCCTAACTTTACTTGATGTCTCAAAAAAGGGCAAAAGATAAGGGGCTTAAGGAGGCGATACTAAACTAATCCTAGGAATGACTAAATGAGGACTGGTCTTTATAAAACTCTACCAATTTCAGTATTGCCAAAAGATTACAACTCTACTGGAATTGGTGCAATCTTCTAAGGGGATTCAATGATTTTCGAATCATCAATGGGATAGATACTATCACTGAGATACATATCAATATCTCCAATAATGATTGAACTCTTAAACAATCTTAATATCTCCAGTTGACCACACAAGGCGTGCTTACAATCAGTAAGGAGCTAGTGGTTTGGACTATGAGTTTTATCAAAGATCAAACACAACATTCGTCCTTCAATCTAATTCTAAAACTTAAGTACTATCTCTACTAAGAGTGATTCAAGAAGATAAACAACCATGAAAATAGCCACAAGGATTGCAATAAAACACCATAACTTCAATATTTCATTGATCTCATAGCAAAATAAAACAACAATTGTTCAACTTTCTTTCTTCACTACTTCTTTCTCTGCTGCTAACAATCTTAATCCCTTTCCCTCTTTTTTCTCTAACTCTTAACTTTCTAAAATGAATTGAGTGAGGTCTTATATAGCACTCTCAAATACAATGAACGGCCTGGATCTAAAGAAGATCAAAGGCTGAGATTTTGACACCTAAACCCTAATTAGGGTTTGTTACAAAAAGGACCCCATTTAGATAAACATTATCAATCCATAGCCAATAGAAATTGGCACAAATAATGAGGAAACATAGCCCATTGGGAATAGAGTTGCCACATCATCTTATAACAACTTCTCATCTAGAATTTTGTTCCCTTTTCTATGTTCTTTTCTGGCATATTCAATGAATCTGGACCTAATCTCCTCAATCTCAGCAATGGGAATCTCATGCAGGTTCTTCATCCGTTCTTCCAAGTGAAGGACTTGATCAAAAACTGCGAGAAGGGTCATCTCCCATCCAGGCTCTAGCTCTTTTGTTTTCTCGATCAGGAACATAGTAGCATACATCTGATCTCGTTGTTTTTTTGTGACCACGTTCTCCTCTTTGCAAAAAATAATCTTGATCCTGTCTTCCAATTCTTGGACATCTACATTTGTTTCGATCTCTATCCTTCTGTCAAGGATTGTACATAATACATCAAACACCTTATCCTGAATAGGATGGATTGTGCCCTCAACTCGGCTGCATCTATTATTGATGTCTTCGAAAAGAACTTCCTTCATTTGGAGCAAAGTTGACCATTGCAGAAGGTTATGGGTTCCTCCCTCCATTATCTTCTCTTGTGTTAAAACCGACTTTGGCGTCCTTCTTTCACTTGTAAGATCGGGATGACAATGTCTCTAGTGTGAGTAAATGCATCCATAGTTATCAATAGATTATGAATGATTTCAAGGACTTGGATAGCCTGTGGACTGTCTTCATTAAGATTCATCAATCCATGAACTCATGAGTTGGGCTAAGTTCTTCATCTTTTCTGCCTCATTTATTGATTCAGGAGGAAGTGCATGCAAAGGTGATACTGCTGGATCTTGTCGCCTTAATGGTTGATTAAGGTGGCTAAAATAATTCCTCCAAGCGCTAACCTCCCTTTCTAGCCTCTTATTCTTTTCCATTTCTTCCTTGAGTTTATCATTAAGTGCTCTCACTGAATTAGTTGCCTCTTCCATAGCCTGCTCGGAGGTAAGTGGACCAAGATCAAATGTTTCTATATCATATTCCTCTGCCATAATCTCATCCTCATACTTGTCCACTACGGGTGTGGCTACCTGTATCTTCCTGGATCCTGCATCATCTCTAATTACCTTTGACATCTTTGTAGCCTTCTTCTTTTCAATTTCTTCTTGGGAATTCCCTATGAGACTTTCCAAATCAAATACTTGTTCTTCCTCTTCAACTACAACTACCCTCGTCAGTCTTTCTTTTAGCCAATCTGGAATGGAAGACTTTCTTTCCCTTACCTGTATTTCCTTAGGCAGAGGTTTATGGTCTCTGAAAGGAGATGTTGCTTCATCATCATTCTTTTCTTCTTGTTGTTCATTAGCACCAACCTGGAGAGGGAGAGATTGACTTGATGAGTGCTGAGGTGTTCGTCCTTTGCCTTGTTTATCATTCTGCACCATGGATTCCATAGACTCATCAACTTCATACACTATCTCTCTTTGATCCTCTCCTTGACTTACCTCCTTTTCATGTCTAGAAGAAGTAGTCGGTGGACGATCAGGATTCACCTTTTGTTTCTTCTTGGAGGGTTCTCTCTTCTCCGGTCCTTCTTTTCTCTTCGACCCTTTGGAATGAGAAGTATTCTCACTCACACTTGCTTCTCCTTCTTCTGTTCTTGTTTCTAGGGTGAATGTCATGGCTATATTCTGCTCCTTCAATTTTTGATGCTGTACGTCCACCGATCTGCGAGTGCAATTTAAAACAGGGTTCATCAATGCTCTCAGGTCTGCAACTTCTTGCTCATTCCAATCTATCTTCACTTTTTTATCTTCCTTCTCATAGAATGATTGGAGATATCTACCACTGTCCTGGGCTTGATCGGCTACTCTATAAACTTTACATTTCCTGATAAGATCCAAGGGTAATCTAGAATGCATCTTTCTTTTCACCTCCACATCATCTTGAACATTCATCCAGAAGTCCTTTACTTGAAACTCATGTCTATACTTCTTCCCAACTGTCTCTTCCATATGACCATGAGGATCGAAATTCTCTCTTGAGGCAAAGGATGTGAATGAATACAGAGATAATTCCTTTTCTGCATCTTCAGCGGCTTGAGAATTAGGACACACTTCAATTGAATTTCCCAATAAAATAGGTACGGGGATACCATTTCTATGCTTATGTCTTGATGCTTTAGCATAAGCTGCCAACTGTCTAGTCACTTCAAGTAATATTATTCTGTCTGTAGGATACCTTGGCAACATATAGGGAGGTGAAGGGCATCCATGGACCCTGATGTAGGTGAATTTTGGAAATTGAATGAACCATGCACCATGTTTCTTCACGAGCTCCTGTGCCTCCTGAGACAGTCGATGGTGAGTCCCTCCTTGCAATGTCCTAGTGATATACATTGTGAAGGTGTCATTGACTAGCTTGTAGTCATTCTTAGGCGGATGATGCAGTTGAACATAAAAATCACATGCTCTTATTTCTGTCCCTCTCCCAACAACTACTCTATGTGGTAGCCCTACATACTCAAAACTTCTGACTAAAGAATATATAGCATACGAACTCATGTGGAATGACTTAGTAGGGACTAGCCTCCTCAATTGCACGTCTAGGTTGTTGCTAATGATTCTAGCCCAATCGAGCATTCCTTTTCCTTGGACGATCACTTGAATAAAGAAGAACATCCACTTGTCGAAGAAGAAGGCCTGAGAGGCACCTATAACCCGATTGAGCATGGTTATCAAGTCCCTGAATTCCTCTTGGAAATCAATTCTATGTGGCATATTAGGTATCTTGTTCAAGCGAGGCCTACTCTTGAGTAACCAATTCTTATTGATGAAGTTCAGACAGGTATCAGGATCATCTTCGTAGATAGACCTAGCTCCTTCCAAGTTCTTATAGATCATATCTCTCGGCTTCGGGAGATGAAAGGCTTCACTTATAGCTTCTTTTGAAAGATAGGTTAGGACAGTTCCATCCTCGGCTATGATTGTCCTTGAATGCGAATCATAGTGTCGGGCACATTCAATCATCAGCTCGTGACATTTGACTACGGGAGGGGAAGCCTGCGGCCTTGATGATGCCACTCTCAATTATCTTCTTGGCTACGGGTGATGGCTTGCCTATGTAGGGGGCTTCTCGAAACTTCTTCACATTGAAGTTCCCTAAGTTGGTGTCTCTGATATTGCTCCATTTGGACACGATCCTGGTCTCCAAATCATCGTTCTTTTGATCTTCTTTGATGAGAGCCTGCCGGGTAGCGGATCCACTCGCCTTGGTGGTCGCCATTTGCTACCTATAAAAAGAGGCTTAAGTTAGGTTTAAGTGTAGAATCTTAGCTAGGTGATTTGAGATTCCTTAAAAGACAAAACTTTAAAATTAAGAATTTTCAAACTAAGCATCACCTAGAAATTAAACTAGATATAGAAGACCTAACCTTAAGAAAATTTAAAATGGAAACTTGGATCAGATCTTCAATACCTTGCCTAAAAAACCAGATTAAACACCTTACCTTTGATTTTCACTTATTAATTTGAAAAGATGGATAAAAAAAATGAAGATTTCTGCTGGATGAAAGGTCTTTGATCTGCACTTCAGGTTCGTCCTTGATGATTTAGCCTTTAATCAGCCTTCATGGATCAGAAATTCGCCTTCCTTCTTGCAATCTGCTATGCTATTTCTGCTCCTAAAATTCGCTTTAGGAAAGACACAAATGAATGAATGATTAAAACTCCACAAACCTCCTCCTCTTTATATGGCGACTTCCTAATTTCTTCAAGAGGCCAACCTCTTGGTTTATTAAAAAAATAAAAAATCTCATCCTTGAGGTGGCCAACCTAGCAAATAAGGTTTTTAAAAAAAATAACAATAATTGGGCGGCCAAGGGTGAAATTTTAAATTTTAAGGCTTAAAAATCAATTTTAACACATTTTACAAGTTTTAATTAAGGGAGATTTGCATTGTTTACCCAAATGATGCTTGATTAGCAACTCATAAAAATTGTATCTAGAATGTGGCTTTATTTGTGAATTTCTTGAGAGGGTATAGGCAAGCCTAGGAGATATTGATGCTTTTTAACGTTTGCCATTTTCTCCATTTTTCATTATTATTCCACCATCTTGATCCTTCTTATAATGTTTTTGCCATCATGAGTTTTGCCTTTGATTATGGTGAAAAAAGAGGATCTCTAAGGACTTCGCCCTGGACCCTTTGGAAGGGTCAGTAGCGATTTCCATGATTAGGTCTCAATTGTCTCACTCCTTCACTCCGAATTGCTCTTCAAGGTAAGCATATGCTAGTCTTAGCTCTTCCAAAGCCTAGGGATTCTTTTTTTATCATCCATCATGAGTTTATTAGGTGATTTTTGAGAATTTCGCTTTGGACCCTTTGGAAGGGTCAGGAGCGAAAATTCAAGTTTTAGATTTTGATTCTTCATCTTCCTCACTTCAATTCATCTTGCAAGGTGAAAATACATCACTCCTTGTCTAATCATGTCATAGGGATCAAAGTTTTGGCTTCACTCAAGGAGAAAATAGTTGATTTGAAGAATTTCGCTCTGGACCCTTTGGAAGGGTTAGGAGCGAAATTCATTCCTTGCTTGTCTTCTCTTACTTAGCTCTATCCTTCTCACTTTGTTCTTCCCTGACTTTCTCATTTGAATCCATCTCTCAACCTGACAACATCTGCTTGATCCCCAAAAGGCCTGAAAGGGGAAATTCGCTAGAAATCATGGCTAGGGATAGGACCTATTTAGGATTTCTCTCTGGACCCTTTGGAATGGTCAAGAGCGAAATCCTTGTTTTAGCTCAAAATCTTCATTTCTAGTGGCCAAAATCCATTCAAGGGCAATCCTAGGGGCATCTCCCAACTTCTCTCACCTTGGTCTAGGCTTGTCTTGACACAAATTTTGGAAGATAGAACAGGTTTTAGGATTTTCGCAGCAAAATCCTTGCTCTTGAGTTCATTTCTTCATTCTTCCACTTCAACTCACTTCAAAGGTCAAGGAAATGTTACTCCATTCTTCTCTAAGCCATAAAAACCAAAAGTTTGATTTGTTTTGAAGGGGAAATAGGTGATCTTGGGAATTTCACTCTGGACCCTTTGGAAGGGTTAGGAGTGAAATCCTAGTATTTGCTTAATTCCTTCATATTTGTTGATTATTAGCAACCCAAAGTTATGCCCAAGGACATCTCCAATCCTAATTCACCTTGACCCACACTAGACTTGGCACAAAATTGAGAGAAAAGAGTGGTTTTGTGAAATTTCGTTCTGGACCCTTTGGAAGGGTCAGGAGCAAAATTCCAACTCTAGGCTTGACTCTTCATCTTTTCAACTCCAATCTTCTCTGGAAGGCAAAAATACATCACTCTTTACCCAAGGAACAAGGTTTGTAGCCTATTTCAGGGAGCAAATGAGGTTTATAAAGAATTTCGCTCTGGACCATTTGGAAGGGTCAGGAGCGAAATTCATCCTTTAGGCAAAATCCTCATCTTTCAATGCTTTCAACCACTTCTCAAGGCAAGAACATATCAATCCACCTTCCAACATGCCTTAGAAACCAACACTTGGCCAAAACAAGGAAGAAAATGAGAGTTATGGGGATTTTCGCTCTGGACCCTTTGGAAGGGTCAGGAGCGAAATCCTCATTCTTGGCTTGATTTTCTACTTCATTCCTCCAATTCTTCCTCAAATGTAATCAATTCAACTTCCTTCCATCCTAATCAAGGCAATCCACCATCAAACTAGCTCCAGACAAGGCCAACCTAGGGCTTAAGGCAAAAAAGAAGGTCAAATGGAGGATTTCGCTCTGGACCCTTTGGAAGGGTCAGGAGCGAAATTCTCCTTCCAGGTTGATTTCCATCATTTTATTGCCTCAAACCTTCTCTCCAAGGCAAATATGCATCCAATTCCTCCAAACCATTCTCCAAACTTGGTCAAGTTAAAGAGAAAAATGGAGGAAAAATGAATTTCACTCTGGACCCTTTGGAAGGGTCAGGAGCGAAATTCTTGTCTTGGTCATAAATCCTCTATTCTTTTACATTCCATTACTACAAAAGGCAAAGACACATCATTCTCCTTCCAACTACGCCCAAGGAACAAGGTTTTTAGTGCAACCAAAAGGGAAAAAGGTCTCTTCTAAGAATTTTGCTCTGAACCCTTTGGAAGGGTCAGGTGCAAAATTCTAGTTTTGCTTGATTTCCTACCTCTTTCACCCAATCCATCTTCAAAATTTGGTCTCCTCTTGCCTCATCCAAGTCTATTTGCCATCTACTTAACTCCAAAATCTTCATTTTCAATGCCTTAGGCCAAAATTGAGGGTCAAATGAGGATTTCGCTCTGGACCCTTTGGAAGGGTGAGGAGCGAAATCCTAGTTTAAGGCTAGTCTTTCACCCCTTATCTCCTTTCTACGTCTTGGACACACTTCGTTAGGCTTCCTTCCATCATGATCATGCAAATTTGCTCTTCAAGTCGACATATAACTCAAGGTTTTTGAAAAATAGGGTTTTACATGAATTTCGCTTTGGACCCTTTGGAAGGGTCAGGAGCGAAATTCACCCTTAGGCCATGATCCTGACTTCATTTTTCTCATTTCCTCATTCAAACAAGTGCTTTTACCTTCCTTCAAGCCTAGGAATGGGCTAGCTCAGAGTTTGGATCAGGGTGGAGTGCCTTGTGGAGGAATTTGCTCTGGACCCTTTGGAAGGGTTAGGAGCGAAATCCCAGCCTTGGCATGATTTCCTCCAAGATTGACTTGACTTGACCTCAAGAGTCATCCCTTGATGCATAACTTATCCATTTCCTTGCCAATTCGCTCAACAATTCTTAAAATCTCCTCCTGAATTCTTACTTTGCCACTGGCTCTGTTTAATCAACTCCGACTCGACGGAAGACAAGATTTTGACTCGAAAACCAACAACCCTGACCTATCTTGACTTACAACTTTTATCCCTTTTGCACAATTTATCCATCTTCAATCTCCTGAAACGCAAGATCCTTCTAAGATAACACTAGGGTTCAAGGCGAACAACATATGACTTTCCCCAAGCCCAGGTTAAATTTAGCTTTGAAAGAAACCCTGGATAAGCTTTTCAAAGGAAACCTAATCTACCCAGCCCAGACGACCACTAACTCACTCAAAACACCTAGCAAGCAGAGAAAAAACCTAGCAAAGGAAAAGCAAAACCCAAGAAAAAGGAGGGGGTCCCCATCCTGATGGGCCGATGTGTGAAATGGTCACAACAGGTTCTCAACTCAGACAACAAGGGTTTAGTTGAACCTGTTGCGTTTTATGTTTTGTATTTTGCAATTTCTAACAACAAGCCTAGTTTTGAACAAATAGTATGCAAAAAGCAACATTGGAAAGAGCTGGAAATTAATTGAATTTCATAAAATTAGGATTATCAAAGCCTTATTACATCCAATTTGCATAAACACCTTCAATAAAGAAATCAGACAAGACCAAGAAGATTTATTGTCAAATACCTCAGATTTAAGAAACCCCTTATTTATCCTCGCTGCCATATAGCAGCAAATAATAACAGCAAAATTATTTATCAGTCCAAACTACCCGGATTGGTGAGTTTAGCAGCTCAAACTGAAGCTACCAGCTAGGCATCTCCTTTAGGATTTATTTCAGAATTTTTGGACTCCTTCAACAAAATCGTACCCTTTCAAGGAAGAAAGGTACGACAGATCTGTAGGTTGTACATGCACAAAAACCCCAGCTGCAAACACACTTTTTTTTGCCTCTGTTTAGACTCTGTGGCTGCAATCAATCCTTTGCATAAAAATTAATAAAACCCTTTCTAATTTGCCCAATCTTGGTTTCTGGATAAAACCAACTGAAAGCAAAATCAACTGATATTTCACAGCCTCTAATGCTGCTGAACAGAAATCCACCGTTTTCCTGTACCGATACCTTGAGATCATTTGCAGGAAGAAACCCCTGCTGAAACCCTCAAGCCAAAGTCTTCTCAGAGCAAACTCAATGTCAAATCTTCACATAATGAAAAGAAGACCTAAAAACTTCTTTTATCTCTTCCCTTTAGGGTTTGGCGCTATTCCCAAGAAAAGTACGATTTGGCATTAAATGATGTTTTTAACTTTTAATATTTATTTTTGACTATTGAAGCTTCAAAAATAAATATCTTTTCAGTTTAATATAAAAGTGGCCCCATCCGATGAGAAATAGACCCTCACTTAAGTTATAACTTAAAGTGACTTAAAAATATTAAAACATTAAAGTTTGCCATTTTATAATTTAATTAAAGTAATTAAATATTAATATCTCTCTAAGTATCCATCAAAATTGCCTGTCGTCAGAACTGGAGACTGCCAAGCCATACTTTGCCACTACCCAACCCACTGGCTAAAAATAGCAGGACTGCTAAAAATTGTAAGTGTCTCAAACAGAGTCTTGGAGACCTCAAATGAAAGCCAGTCCTGTAATGCTCACTCTGAAGATGAAGAATCATTCTCTAGGAGACCCTCTAACCAACCTCATCAGCCTACGAGGGTCAGTGATAGGCTAATCTACTCAGTTGACAGATGTCAACTAGAAGGGGACATCACAGTCCGCCCCTCCTGAAATTGCTTGTCCTCAAGCAATCTCAACTCCGGATGCTGTAAAATCTCCTTGCTCTCCCAAGTAGCATCCTCTATCGGCAAATCCTTCCATTTCACCAAGTACTTTGTGATAGTACGTCTTCTGAAATTCCTCTCCTTGAACTCAATGATAGCCTCAAGTACAAGTATCAACTTCCCCTCATCATCCAGGGGTGGTAAAACCGTAGACAAAACAATTTGGTCTCCCAACGCCTTTTTGAGACGTGACACGTGAAACACATTGTGTACTTTGCTATCTGCCGGTAAATCCAACTCATAAGCCACCTCACCTATACGCCTGGTCACTTTGAAAGGGCCATAATATCGAGGCTTGAGCTTCTCTGCTCCACTCCTCTTGAGAGTAGATTGCCGATATGGCTGCAACATCAAATACACCATGTCTCCTACCTCAAATGACCTCTCTGTCCTCTTCTGATCAACATATTGCTTTTGCTGATTCTGTGCCTTGGCTATATTCTCCTTAAGAGTCTTCACAATTTTCTGGCTCTCCTGTAACATGTCTCCCGCACTAGGCACCCTACTGTCACTCAGCAATAGGTCCATGAAACTAGGAGGCTCATACCTGTACAGTGCTGTAAATGGTGTCATCTGAATGGACGTGTGGTGAGTGGTATTGTAACAATACTCACAGAGGTAAATCCACTTCACCCACGCCTTTTGCTGCCCTGAAATATAGTTCCTGAGGTATCCCTCCACCCATTTATTAACTATCTCAGTTTGACCATAAGTCTGAGGGTGGTAACTGGTGCTTGGTGTAAGCTCGGTCCCACAGAGTCTGAAAAGCTCCTGCCAAAAGTGGCTCAAAAACCGAGTATCCCTATCATTGACAATAGTCTGAGGCAAGCTGTAGTCTGAATGCCTCTCTGAAGAACAACTCTGCTACCTGAATAGCTGAATAAGTGGTGGTAATCGGATAGAAGTGGGCATACTTCATCAAACGATCCACAACCACAAATATGCAATCGCATCCCAGTGCTCTCGGCAACCCTATGATGAAATCCATAGATAGACATTCCCACTTCCTGTTAGGAATTGGAAGTGGCTGAAGTAAACTAGCAGGGTATGTATGCTCCTGTTTATTCTGTTGACAAACAGGGCACTCTCTAACGTACTGTAGAACATCCGCTTTGAGCCCTTTCCAAGTGAAGCGCTCACGAACCTGTTTGTAGGTTTTGAAAAACCCGGGATGTCCTGCCATCGGTTCATCATGAAAGAACCGTAGTACCCTACTCTTCAACTTTGATCCTGGGATCAAGAACACTCTCCCCTTGTAAATGATCAAGTCATTTACAACTGTATACTTGCTGTCCACTACTGATCCCTCTATCACACCTGCAACCCAGCTATCTTTGGCATACTCTGCCAATATAATATGCTGCTAATCCTCTGCTATCTGGACCATAGAACTCAGGTGGAGACGACGTGACAAGGCATCTGCAACTACTTTCTGTGTGCCTTTGATATAGGAAATATCAAAGTTATAAGCCTGAAGTTTGCTGACCCACTTTTGTTGCCTATCATTTAAGTCATGCTGCCCAAGGGAATGTCTCAAACTATTGTGGTCAGTCTTAATGCAGAACTTGCTGCCCACTAAGTACTGTCTAAACTTGGCCAGTGCATGCATTATGGCCAACATTTCGTTATCATAAATTTTGTAAATCCTCTCAGGTCCACGGAGTTTCCTACTCTCATATGCAATAGGGTGCTTGTCCTGCATAAGCATTGCCCCAATGCCCTCACCAGAGGCATCATATCGTAATTCAAATGACTTCGAGAAGTCAGGTGTAGCAAGTACTGTACATGAAGTCATGAGCTCCTTGAACCTATCAAAACACTCCTGGGCCTCAGGAGTCCATAAGAAGGCACCCTTCTTCATCAAGTCTGTCAAAGGTGCTGCATGGTGTGAATAACCTGTAACAAGATGGCGATAGAAACCACATAGGCCCAAGAACCCACGCAACTGAGTAAGGTTCACTGGAGTAGGCCAATCTACAATAGCACAGATCTTCTCTGGATCCATCCGCACTCCCTCTGCACTGATAATATGGCCCAAGTACAATAACTCAGTCATTCCAAGGTCACATCTCCATCTCCTACAAGTCAAGTGTAAACTTGCCTAGTTCATGCAACCACCTCATACCAAGGACCAAATCTGTTCACCCATCTGAACCACATAGAAATCAGTTTTGAATTCATAATTGTTTACACGCAATGGGAGTTGTGTAATCATCCTGTTACACTTTAAAGTGTAACCATCTTCCACCCTCACACGGATGCGCTCAAACTCCTCCGTTTGGATTCCTCTCTTCTCAACTAACCTGGCATCAATAAAGTTATGTGTGGCTCTGGTATCCAGTAGTGTAATAACTTTCTGACCAGCAAGTACTCCTCTCATTCTGAATGACCCTTCCTGCTGAATACTAGTGAGCAGTGCCTCCTTAAGGTGTTCATCACCTTCTGCATCCATCTTGTCAAGTCTCGGAGGACCTTGTGTGTCATTTTGAGCCTCTAAATCATCATAACCAGCAGGCTGACCTTCTTGATCAGATTCTGAATCTTCATAATATGCCCACATTACTCTGTTTGCCTTGCCCTTAGGTCTCAAAGGACAGTCATGGTTGGCATCATATGGACCTTTGCAATAAAAACATAGTTTTTTTTGCCTCAAATCGTTAAGTGTCTCACAATCTAAGGGGGGGGCTGCCGTCTTCCCTTTGTAATCATTTCTAAAGTCTGATTTTTCCTTCCCTTTGCTGTAATTCTTATTATCTTTGAAAGACGTTGATCCTTTTGACCCAAATTTATTCTGTGTGGCTGTTACATCCATACTTCGTGCCTTTTTAATGGCAAGTAGAAATGTTGGGGGATCAAATGCTTTGACCCAACCTCTCAAAGGCTCCTGGAGTCCCTCTATAAACAAGACTACTAACTGCCGATTTGACATGTTATTTACCATGCATGACAATTTCAAAAACTCTTAAACATACACCTCCAAGTTCCCTGTTTGTTTCAGTTGTGCTAACTCATGGAAGTAAGACTCTGGATCTTTCTTATCAAACCTCTCCACTAACAAATCAGCAAACTCCTGATAGGTTGTAATCTCATCATGTTGGAGAGTGATGAGTCCATTATGCCACCACTCATGTGCAGTACCGTCCAAATGTAAGGTTGCAAACTTAATTGCATCCCTTTCAATCATGGGTCTTAGTGTGAAGTATGTATCCAGTTTGTGGATCCAGGACCTAGCTGTAACTACGCCACTGCCATCACAATAAGGTAGAGTGAGCTTGCTTGTGGCAAACTCAAGATCTCTATGTTGGAAACGAGGCCTCCTCTCTTGCCTGTTTCTCTCTACCTCCCGTTTTTGCCTCATGAACTGATCAAAATTCAGATTCTGCCTAACATCAGGTGGAAGAAGACTCCACTCATCATGTACAGTCATGACATTATCAACAAAGACAGGCCCTGCCTCAGCTCTAGCAACATCTTCAGGTTCCTCTACCAAGAAATTGGGCCTTGAAGGCCTGTCAACTGTGCGTGTAGCTGCCCTGTGAGGTCTAGGAATATTGGCTACACTCCTATTATCCTCTGGTCCCTGATTGTGTCGATTTGGAGGATTCATACGCTCCATCATGGTGGTGAGTGCCTGTAAAGCCTGAGCAACCTGTTGCTGCCCCGTAGCCATAGTCCTAAAAAATTCTCGTCTCCTCATCCTCAGCTCTGTGGCCTCTGGGTGGGTTGCCTGTATGCCTATCACCCATAGTGTCTGACTGCCTGTTAAGACTCTGTTCTCCTTCAAGGAGGGCTCTTCTGCGTGTGTAATACCTATGTGAACCCGCTTCCTGTGACTGCATGTAACTTCTAAACCCTTAGGATGGCAGGATTTAGCTCTGATACCACTGTAAGAACTTACCAAGGGTTCTCAACTCAGACAACGGGGGTTTAGTTGAACCTGTTGCATTTTATGTTTTGTATTTCGCAATTTCTAACAACAAGGCTAGTTTTGAACAAATAGTATGCAAAAAGCAACATTGGAAAGAGCTGGAAATTAATTGAACTTCATAAAATTAGGATAATCAAACCCTTATTACATCCAATTTGCGTAAACACCTTCAATAAAGAAATTAGACAAGACTAGGAAGATTATTGTCAAATACCTCAGATTTAAGAAACCCCTTATTTATTCTTGCTGCCGTACAACAGTAAATAATAACAACAAAATTATTTACCAGTCCAAACTACCCGGAATGGTGAGTTTAGCAGCTCAAACTGAAGCTACCAGCTAGGCGTCTTCTTTAGGATTTATTTCAGAATTTTTGGACGACTCCTTCAACAAAATCGTACCCTTTCAAGGAAGAAAGGTACGACAGATCTGCAGGTTGTACATGCACAAAAGCCCTAGCTGCAAACACACTTATTTTTGCCTCTGTTTTGACTTTGTGGCTGCAATCAATCCTTTGCATAAAAAATAATAAAACCCTTTCTAATCTGCCCAATCTTGGTTTTTGGATAAAACCAACTGAAAGCAAAATCAACTGATATTTCACAGCCTCTAATGCTGTTGCATAGAAATCCACTGTTTTCCTGTACCGATACCTTCAGATCATCTGCAGGAAGAAACCCCTGCTGAAACCCTCAAGCCAAAGTCTCCTCAGAGCAAACTCAATATCAAATCTTCACATAATGAAAAGAAGACCTAAAAATTTCTTTTATCTCTTCCCTTTAGGGTTTGGCGCTATTCCCAAGAAAAGTACGATTTGGCATTAAATGTTTTTTAACTTTTAATATTTATTTTTGACTATTGAAGCTTCAAAAATAAATCTCTTTTCAGTTTAATATAAAAGTGGCCTCATCCGATGAGAAATAGACCCTCACTTAAGTTATAACTTAAAGTGACTTAAAAATATTAAAACATTAAAGTTTACCATTTAATATTTAATTAAAGTAATTAAATATTAATATCTCTCTAAGTATCCATCAGAATTGCCTGTCGTCAGAACTGGAGACTGCCAAGCCATACTCCGCCACTACCCAACCCATTGGCTAAAAATAGCAGGACTGCTAAAAATAGAAAGTGTCTCAAACGGAGTCCCAGAGACCTCAAATGAAAGCCAGTCTTGTAATGCTCACTCTGTAGATGAAGAATCAATCTCCGGGAGACCCTCTAACCAACCTCATCAGCCTACGAGGGTCAGTGATAGGCTAATCTACTTAGCTGACAGATGTCAACTAGAAGGGGACATAACATATCACCACTCTTAAGAATCCTTTACAATACAAATGCACAATTTATTAAACTGGTCTATCAAAACAAACAAATAACTGTGGTTTTTCACAATTCAACACATGTACTTCTCAATTTTAATTACAAGGAATCAAATGTCCCGAATATATATTTTCATCAGAATGAAATGCTACAACAGCTACAAGGTCAAGAATTAGTTGCATGCTCTCCAAGCTTCCCCAAAGAATTCATGGGTCCCAATCATGTGGTGACTTTAGGTTCATCCCTTTGTACTAGGAGGCAATCGATTAGGTAGTCATTTGACACACACACCAGACACAATGGGTAGGGCACACGACAAACACAATCGTAAGCAATGCACACAAATACACATCATACAAGGATGCCAACACATAAGATTGGGAAGGACTTACCAATCAATGCATAAATAGATGTAATCACAAGCACACATTAAGCTCACAATCTAAGGCACATAAGGAGGAGGAGAGTATCATAGGTTACTGTTGTCATTTTATGACACCCTTGGTCCATCAGTAAGAATCGATCAAAGATACGATCCATGGACCAGCGCTGCCCTAGTTGATCAAGGAGAAAGCAGAAGAATCATGAAGTATGAGGTGTTGCCTTGCCTGGAGGAAGTTCCTCCCTTAGCCTTTTCTTCCTTCCTCAAAACATTGGAACCCCAAGGTTCCGAAGTTCCCTCTTCGTTTTTTCTTTCTTGGAACTCCGGAACCCCGAGGTTTCGGAGTTCCTTCTCTTTGCCTTCTCTTGCTTTTCCTTCTCCGGAACTCCGGAACCTTGAAGTTCCCTCTTCGTTTTCTTCTTTCCTGGAACTTCGGCACCCCGAGGTTCCAAAGTTCCTTCCCTTTGCTGCCTCTCCTTTCTTTTCCCGGAACTTCGGAAACCTGAGTTTCCAAAGTTCCCCCCTTTGTTTCCCCTCCTTATTTGTTCCCCGGAACTCTGAAACCCCGAGGTTCCGAAGTTCCTTTCTCTTCTTCTTCCCTTTCTCGGAACTCCGGAACCTCGAGGTTCCAAAGTTCCTTTCCCTTGCCTTCTCTAGAACCCCGAAACCTCGAGGTTCTGAAGTTCCTTCCTTAGCCTTCCCTTTCTTCTCTTTGGAACTGTGGAACCCCGAGGTTCTGAAGTTCCTTCCTTAGCCTTTTTCCAGTTCTCCGGAACTCCGGAACCCCGAGGTTCCAAAGTTCCTTCCTTAGCCTTTTTCCAGCTCTCCGAAACTCCAGAACCTCGAGGTTTTGAAGTTCCCTGCTGCGTCTCTTTCCACTTCCCTGGAAATCCGGAACCCCGAGGTTCCGAAGTTCGTTCCTTGTCTTCCCCACTTCGGGAACCCGAGTTTCCGAAGTCCCCGGACTTCTTTCCCGTTGGCAACACTTCCGGATGGTGTGATCGACACTCAAGGCTTTAAATGCTCCGACAACTTTGGTGACTTATGAACCTTCTTTTGTGGAGCCACAGGGGTGCATTTAATGTTTTTGGCAGGATTTCCATCAGGAGAGGTATGGGGCCATGCTTGTTGAAGTGACTTATGTCATGTCTGCATGCTCTGACTTTAGAAGGTCAGTCAATCCGTCCTTCTCAGGGTTGCCTTTTGTGGGTATGGCTAGGTTGCTTGCATGTACAGAAGTCAAGTGCATGCACTTCCCTGCACTCCCAGACTGACATGCAGCGGTCATGATCACTCTTGTAACCATTTTTCTATATAAAGGCTGTTAAGCCTCATTGTAAAGGTTCTCTCCCTGCTGGCTTGAGCTATTCTATGCTCTCCCACTTCTCTTGTATTATTCTATATTTTGCAACCGTAAGTTGGCCATTGGCCTTATAATTAATTGAAATCACCATTCTTGCCTTCTTTCAACTTATGTTTGTTGTGTATGTTTCTTACCTTCATCATAGGTGTATGTTTTGTGGTTCTTCTCTCATATATGCTGTGTTAAATTTATTTCTGAGTGTGACTTGTGGGAAACCTTTTCCCCTCTTGACATTCAACGAATTCTAACCTCCATATATGCATTGGGGTCACTCATACAACTGAAGTTTGTGCATCTCTTGGGTGTTTTAGTTGATTCTTTGTGTCATTTCGGGTAGGGATAGAAATGATCTCTTCTTGGTGCATCACCTCCTTTTGTTTTAAGCATTTCTCTCTTCCCTTTACCTTTGCAATTTGTTAGGATAGGCCTAGGAGTTAGTTTTGAAGTGTTGAGTTGGTCCAACACCTGCACTTGGATTGAGAAGGAAGCCGACCTTCTCCGGAGATTCAACCCCCTTGCGCAAGGTCCCACACTTCGGGGTTGTTTCCATGTTTCACAAGGTTGTTGAGTTGATAGCTCAGCAAGGGTTCGAGCTTTTGTGATAACAATTACAATGATGGATTGTCATCACATGATTCTCAAAACTTCATGGACTTGAGGAGTATGCCTCCATCCAATGAGGATTCTCAACAACATTTATATCAATATCAAGAATTGGTTTAATATCTTTCATGGCCATACAATGTACCCATATAGGCATATGGAAGTGATCTCGTGGATTTATCTTGTTAATGTTTAATTCTGTTACCTTGTTCATTTTAGCTATTTTATTATCTTTTTACCTCTTGTTTGTTACATCATATAATTTGGATTTCAAATGGATGGGCGTTAGAGTCCACTCCATCCAAACATAGAATCCTCACTCCTAAGGCCACATGGATAAATACTCAATGAGAGAATGACATAGAAAATGAGGTCTTATCATAGAACACCTTTGGCCAAATGATTCCTCATATTGTTTCGATGAGAGAATCAATCTTGCAAAATACAACCTACAGATAAGTTAGGAATTCAAATTTTGTTTTTGTTTTTTAAGAACACAAAACTTGCAAGTTTATTTCAAATTTAAGTGTTGGAAATTCAAAAGTCACCAAATTTCAAAACTTCAATTTTCTATTTTCTAAGAACGCCCTCTTGAAGACAAAGGCATAGAATCATACTTTTCAAATCACATAGAATTTTTGAAAAATTAAACCATAGTTTTGATGTAAAATATAAGTTTACAAAAATTTAAAACTTGGGATTGTTAAATTGTTCAGCACACATTTTAACAATCCCCTTACTTAAACAATGCTTTAGAGAGGAATGCCATATGCATCCACGAAAGGTGGGCATGGCCAAACCATAATGATGGATCACAAAGCATGGAATTAGGAGGAACTTACCTCTGATCCAAGCCAATACAAATGTAGTTGGCTCTTTGATTATTCTCCACCACTAAATCAGCAAACACAAAAACAATTCTTTCCTTCCAATCCTACAACCTAACTAACAATCCAAAATCCAACCCCATCCAATGCAACTTTCAAGCTTCAAGCAAGTGGAGGAGAAAAACCAAGCAAAAATAACAAGTGTTCTCGAATGAAATCTCTTGTCTTTTATGCAAAACCTTTTTCCAAATGCCCTTTTTGTTGCATTTCACACTTAAAATCCCTTATTAGCAATATATCTGAAAATAATGCATTTTTTAGCATTTTGGGAGGAATGAATAATGTAATTGTATAAAAAACATTTCTTTTTACAAATGCAACATTTCCTTTTAACATTACTTGCCTATTTTAATTCTTTTCATGCATAGACAATATATTCACATAAATATATGCCAATATCCAATTAACATAGATTTCATTCCACTCAAGAATTCTGAACACATTGCAAGGCATCATAAAAATACGAACTTTACTCATACAAGTATAAAATCATTTTGCCAAAATTGAAAAATGTAAGTGCAATTAACTACAAGGGTTGAACAACCTACTTAAAACACACAAACACATTTCATGGCTTATCAAGAGTCCATACTTGATGTATTTGGTTCTAAGCTCACAAGGTCACACAATGATTGTTTCATAACTTCAGATTGAGTGAGATAGGAATTAAAACACCACATTTATACCTAAATCAGTTGTCTCCAATTAATCACCATTAGGGAAATTTGCACTTGTACACTCAATTAAAACATTAGGCATATTTGCACAATACAAAATAGCTTAAGCCCAATATATAGCAACCAACAAGATAATATCCAAAAGATGATATCAATATCTACATCTAAGTGAAATTCATTGAACGCTAGCATGAATAGATACAAAGTTGCATGGTAATATTTATGATGTTGAATTCAATAATATAAGGATAATCACATATAATACTGAAAACAATGAGACTACAATGTTGCAAAGCTCAAGCATATAAAAATCCACTTATATGAATTGAAATTAAATAATCCATACACTTCAATGGCAATACAAAAAATCATGCAAGTATTAGATCGGTATTGAAACTCATAACATAGAAACAAAATGAGGTACACATGCTTGGGGCCTTACACCAATTGAAATGTTCGAACCTTCAATTCTAGTTGTCTACAATCTATTAGTTGCGCGCTCTTTGGAAATGATGTCCTGAACAAGTTATGTAGATAAATCTCACATTGGGGATTGTTATGTAGCGACTGGAAATTTGTTAGGAAAATCTTCACTTAAACTTTGGGTGGTTCCTAAAGGGTTTAAAGCTATGCACAATGGAATCTCGAGATGGGGAATGTAGGGACAAGGGGACCAAGGGCCTAGTTTTGGGGATAGTGGCTAGCAAGGGTTTGGGGGCAATGTCCTTGGTGCATTTCCTATTGTGGTACACGGTGGGCTCAAAGAGTGGAGCCCCTCCACCATGCCCAACTTAGGGCCTTTGAAACCACAGAAACCTTCATGGCATGACTAAGTTGTACCTTTTTTATAAATGAAATAGTGCCATGAGATAACTGTTAAATTACATTTATTGGTAGAACATTATGATTTCATTTATATATAAAAAACATTGGCAGAATATAACAAAATGCATGTAATATATTTGGATTTATGCCAATAAAAAACATTGAGGCACAACCAAATGTATTCAAGATACACATATTACACTTATATTTGAGGATGTTTAAAATGAGTATAATCTAAACATAAGTCAATTAGATATACCAAAATGGGTGCCTCCAAGTAGGGTACTACATATTTCCCTCTTTTAAGAATTTTTTTTCTCAAGTTTCACCTGAAGAGGCCAAGATACAAATGCCACTTCCTTTTGTGTGTCTTTCCAAACAATGCTGAATCTACAAATCAACCACACATCGTCAAAGCTTAAGCAATTGGCACTCCAAGACCTATATTACCTTGACCTAATGAATCTCAATCCATCTATGAAGAAGACCAATCAAGTATATGAGACAGATCACATATGCACTTCTTTAAAACCAGATATAATACACATCATTAATCTTATGTAGGTTGGATGGTGTGGTAAGTCTGTAAGAAACTAAGCTTACTCCCTTGAAATCTCCAAAGTCCAACAAAATGAGCAGAAAACTTGATTCCACACCCAGTTCTTCCCATATTCTTGCAAGCTGTTATTTGAAAAATGATTTGTTACCAATTACAAAACTTCTACAAACTACAAGAGTTGGCATAACTGTTTTGATGATCTTGTGCTTCTTTGAGGTGTTGCTTGGTAAAAAAAGTTGCTCTTTCATTTTAGGATGCATGTGTGGATCAATCATAGTTTGGTCCTCAAGCTTGTATCAATTCAAGGGAGTTATGCATGGTCTACCATACAGTGCCTTATAGGGTGACATCTCAGTAGAAACCTAGTAATTGTTATTATAAGAAAACTCTACCAAGGGAATATAAGTCTTCCATTGGGTTTACTGGTTTGTGAAAGAAATCCTTAAGATGTCTTAAGCACTTAGTTTACTCTCTCAGTCTAACCATTTGGCTTGGGATGTTGGGCAATATTGAAATCTAGATTTTTACAAAGCTGTTTAAAAAGTCTTCCGAAACTATGATAAGAACAAGGAAGCCTTGCAAAAATTAATCTATAGAGCTATTCCACACAGTCTAACAGTGACTGACTTACCCACATACAACCATGCTATGTCCTCTGTGTTATATGTATTCTTTTTTGGAAGAAAATAAGATACCTTGGTTAATTCATCCACAACCATGAAAATAGAATCATGTTTGTAGAGTTATGCGTACTCCAACAATAAAAATCCATAGTGAGTCAAAACTACATCCAATTTCCACTGAAGGATGTTGCATGAGTCAAAACTACATCCAATTTCCACTGAAGGATGTTGCATGATACAATGACCAGTTGGGTAACCATGTTCTGCTTTCATTCCTGGATAGTCCAAACATTTAAGTCACACATTTAGTCACTTTTCTTTTCATGACAAAGAAGAAATAAGAACGCTTAAAATTGACATGCATTTTCGCAACTTTGGCATGAATATTGAAGTGTCCATATTTGTAGGGCATTTACAGAAATCATTGCAAATATGAGTAGAAACAACACATTAGTTTTTTCCTAAAAAAGAAGCACTAAGGATTATTTTATGAAAAAGCTTTTTGAGATATTTAGTGTAGGTCCAATTTGATGTCATTCCAGACAAATTTGTTTATTACTATTCTAATATATTTTTATCTTTTTCTATTTAAAAATAATGGTGAAGGAAATTATGCAATTTGTTGGGTAAAGATTGATGAAGCTGCTGATTATTCATGTAGGGATGAATTGTGACTGGGGGTGAAGGGATTATGTCAATTGAAGTCATGCTACAACCACATTTAGGATCTGTTCATCACAGTGTACCAACATTAGCTTCCCCATTACCATCAATTGCATGCTGATCTCCACAATCTAGCTTTCTTTCCTATCCATAACTCTAATTATGCTGGTCAGATAACCTGCCAACCAAAGGATTGGTTGGGTCCACATTTGGATGATTGTTGGGGTGCTAAAGAGCTGCATGAGTCTTGCTTGGCTGAAGAGTTTGTCTCATCATATTCTCTCTTAATGAAAGAGCACTCAGCACTTAGGTTATGTGCCCTCTTCTTATGGTTGATCCTTATGTTTTTGGAAGAGGAAGAATGACACATAGACACTTTCCCTTTCCCTCTCCTTTTGTTGGGAGAGAGGACCTTGACCTATTGATTGAGTGCTACTACACATGTAACGTGAGTGTTCCTAAATCTATCACCTAAGTGGTGCTTACATGCCTTTGTGTGCCAAAGATAGTTACATACCATACCATGGGAATCATCATTTTGAAATCCAACAAAAGTGCTTTTTTGTGGAAACCTATTGGAAAATGGATTTCAGTATCTATGATACAATGGACAACTTATCAATTCATAATTCAATGATTTGTCAAATTTATATTCAATAATCTTCATATCGCTCTTCATTGAGAGCATCAAAGTCAACATTTGGTTCAAATGTTGTTTCAATATCATTTGAATCAGAATCAGTTGTAATGGCACTCCCACTAGTCATGTCACATGTAGAAGCTACTCCATCCATAGAGACTTTGGCAAGCTGTGCAATAGTAGCATTTAAGTTGGCACACTCAGGAGTTAGATCCCAATTCCTCATAAGCCCCTCATTAATCAGGTTTGTAATCTGACAAGATACACAAGTTGGTGTGCATGAAGACCAAATCCTTAGCTTTTTTTTGCACCCAATTGGTTGCACTTAATTGAGTAGGTAGAGTATGGACTACAATTTCCCTTAGTTGAAGAACTCACAACCTGTTGAATTTGCATACAACATTTAGAATTACAAAACAGAAATAATAATATATAGCAGCAGAAGAAAAATGAGGAAATAAAAAAAATGACAAAATGCATAAAGGAGATAGAACTTTTATTGCAAGAGGTTGCAAGTAAATAGAGTACTGACCATGTAGGTACGACCATTCATGAGTGTCTTTCATGTACTTGTCTTGAAGAATGCAAACATCATGATTCTTTAATAATATGATGTGGCCAAACTTAGTCAAGATGTATATCTACATCTAGGAACTTTTCTTTGAATGCAATCTTGTATTTGATAAGAACCTCTTCATCTCTATATGGTGCCACCTTCATTGGCAAGGAAAGTGTCTCTTTGCTATAATACTTTGGGGACAAAGCAAATGCTAAAAGATGCAAGGGCACAATCATCTTGTTGTGACAATCAACAATGATATTTTGCACTCTTTTTAAGAATGTTTCTGTGCAATCATGCTCCTTGGTTTTTGTAATGGGCTTTATTTTTCATGTAGTTCATGCCATCATAAATTTCATTCAAACATGATTGACATGTATTATCATCTCCAATAATATTCATGATAAGCTTAATGAAACTCAAAACATATTCCACAAGCCCAATTTTTTATCATCTAAGATCAATTCTTTGACTTCTTGGGCTCTCTTTATATGTAATTGCCTCC
This sequence comes from Cryptomeria japonica, assembly GCF_030272615.1. NCBI lineage: Eukaryota > Viridiplantae > Streptophyta > Pinopsida > Cupressales > Cupressaceae > Cryptomeria > Cryptomeria japonica. The sequence goes on along the minus strand of NC_081410.1, from coordinate 240,985,291 downwards.
ACACATTCCAAAGAGTGTTGATTACCATGGTGTTCAATGCCTCTCACATTTCATAAGTTGTATCAAGAAAATTGTGTGATGTGAAGTCCCGACAACCTAACTCTACATATGATAATTTGTCGCAAACATTTGAATATCCATGGCCTCCATTTAGATTTCTTTGATCCACTCAATCTTTGTGCCATTTTTTTGCAGTATCAAATTTTGAGATTGGACAACACATGGTGTCCAAAAATATTTGCCCATATGTACCCTCCACTATTGAACCAACAGCTCTACAATTTTTTGCATTATTTTTTATGATTCGGTCAGTGCTTTGAGGGCCCACCATCAATGGCTTGTGTGAGGATATTAGCATTGAAGGTTGCATCCTTCACTTGCCTCTCGCAATCAATTGCTTTAAAAAACATTGTTCCTTTAGGGGACACTATTATGACATTAATTAATGGTCTGTTTTTGCAATTGTTCCATCCATAAAAAATAATGGATACTCTTGTTCTACGTCATGTATCCTTGATTACTCTCAATGATGCCTCTATGAAAGATTTTTCCTTGGCTGGTAAGGTGGTGTGCACCCTTTCATACCCAAGGCTAATGCAATCAATAGGTGCATTGGCAATTGCTATCACCCTATCTTGCCAATATGATGATCTAAAGGATCCCCATCGCTATAAATGCAAATAGCAATGCTCTCATCTGCAACCTCCCTCATCTCATTTTTTAAGGTCTTTTCCAATGGGTCTCTTTTATAGTAAAGAAAGAGGGTATTCTCTCTTGAGGAAGATGATGGTGGCATGAAAGGATATGGGCCAATCAGTTGGGTTAATCCACTAGGAGGTTTTTACAATCCTTTCTTGAAAAGAGGATGTACTTCTTCCTTTGATTTGTTGCTCACCATATCCACATCCTCTTGTTCTTTGACATATCTTATTATTGGTTCCTTTCGCAACATTTTTTATTTGGCCCTAGACAATTTCTTATTCTTAAAGCTAGTAATAGCACATAGGTGATTTTTTATTTGTCTATACAAGCTCTTATATATATTTTGACATTGGCTACAATGTGATGATGACTCCTACCATTAGGAAGTTGCTCAATTATGGTTGTATGTCGCCAAAGAGGTGATGTTGTGTCAAATTGAATGAGCTCTCTACATGTGGGCTAGCTGAACTAGAATTACCGACCATTCTATAGAAATAATAAAAACCAAAAAACAAAAACAAAACAAATTTAAACCCTACTTTTTGTTAACTGAGACAAAAAGACATTATAACTCCTATGTTATGTATAATTTTTAAAAAAAATTTCAGAACATTTCCAAAAAAAATATAAAAAACTGGAAAATCTTGAAAAAATTACAAGATCCATTCATCTTTGATAGATAAATCTTCCCTTGTAGCTCTTTCTTTCCTGTAGATGTAGGAAATTTTTTCCTATAGCCTTCAACTTTGAAGAAAAATGCAGCAACCTTCGAAAATCAACAATGGCAGTTTGGAGGGAAAAATGTTTTACTCAATCTCTTTGTGAAAAGTGATGTTCCCTATATAAAATGATTGAGAGATTAGAGATTTCTAAATTTGAAAACAATCAATAATTGAAACCAAACAATTTTGGAAATGAACATCAGAGATCTGTAGACATATAAGTCTGGATATGGAAGAAATTACATTGACAGCAAAAACAGTTTGGCAGTGATTAGTGACGAATAACATAGGCTTCTGTGCAGATTGTGCTAGCAGCACACTTATTTCTGAGTGTTTGGAATAACGAAACTAATGCTACAGTAAACAATGGATACTCATATTTAATTCAAGCTTGACAACAGAATATAATCCAATTCGTGAATTGAAATGAATAAAGTGCCAGTGTAGTCCAATTGTGTCAGTTGTAATGACCTCCTTCCCACGATTTAGTAAACTCATGGTCCTTACTGGCTGGTATACTAGCTGCGATTAACATGGAATGGATACTGGACTGTCACAAAAGGTTAAGAATGTCTCCAACGAATGCCAATAAACATACCAAAAGGGCCGTGATCCCTTTGACTGTTCATGTGATATTGCTCACTAAACTCCTGGTAGGTATGTTGATATAGATTTGCTTCACAAATGAGAATTATAACTCAGGGAATGGTTATGGATAATTTCCTAACTGCGAATCAATGTTTGCTTTCATTCACTTGTGATGTTTCATCATGGATGCTGTGGACCTCCTAGAACTAGTGCCGCTTGACAAAGATGGAGAATTAGGTTTAGGAAGTTGGTGCTAACTAACAATATTCAATCTTCCACAACAAATAATAGTCGGATTCTCAGATTTGACCTAACAGTTGGTGCTGTGGACGACAATGAAGGTTGCAGATTACCAATTATGAAATTCAAACCAGATCTGCCTGCAGCTATCGATTGCCAACCTGAAACTTGCACAATTTTTCCAATTTAGTCCACCTTGCAACCCTTGAATGGAATTGCCGAGCAAGAGAAAAGGTTTTCATCCTTACTTCTCAAAGCATGCAGCCAGGGGTTCCATCCCTAGTGTAAATTCAAACTCAAACTCGCAATGAAGAATTGCTCAAATGAAAATTGGATGGATTGAAATGAATGTTGGATCTTGATTCTTATTGATATATCTTTTCTAATTTGGGCCCTTGGGTTCTAATATCCTGCCAAATATTTAAATATTCTTTTATTTATTATTATTTAATTTAATTTGTTTGTTTTTATTTTTATTTTTCATTAATATATATGTTGCTAGTTTTTAAAAACAATTTTTAATTTGGGAAAAGGGAAAAGACATGAAATGAGACAAAAGAAGACCCACACTTTTTTGTTTTAAAAAACGTTATTTTATTTGGTCAGTTTTCATTGAGGTGGCCCGAGGGTCTAGCCAGGCTTGCTGAGATATTGGCCTAGTGTAGACCTTGGGCAGACCCCAGGTTGAACCAGACCCACATAGGTGGGTGGTGGGAGGGGATGGGTTCTAAAAAGCCCTACAACATAGATTTAAAAAAGTATACTTGATCAGATCTGAACTTTGACCAGATACTAAAGTGCAGAAAATCTTTGTATGAATATTTCATATGCCTGTACTAATTTGGACTATGTTTGCACATATTAAGAAATTATATCTAGAGGAGGTTTAGGATCTATTAGACCATTTTTAATTGAATTATACCAAATTTTAGCATTTCTATCCATTGAAATTACCTCATTTACCCATATTTCAACAGCCTACAATCTCTAAGTTGTGGGATGCCATTTTGTGGTGTGTGGATTTGAACCTGCGCCACTCACCCAGGAATGCATCCCTTTTAGCATAACATCATAACCTTAATGTATAGAATGGTGTGGGGATTTGAACCTGGGCCACTATCCTAGAAATGCACCCATTTTATCCTAACATCACAACCCTTAAGACAAAATTGTTCTCTATATATATATTGTATGTTAAACTGGCAGTAAACTGTGGAATATGTGATTGATTAACATGTAACATTTAAGTCTTTTTTCTTATTTTATTGGAGCTTCAAATGTTCTAATTTTTTTTAATTTGCAGTCAGCAATTCATCGAAGTTTTGCTGTTGCTGATAATCTGGGTGATGTCTCAGCCAAGTCCCAGGTAAATTCATAAGCTAGAACTGTACAGCGCTTTTATCCTATCTGTGTGTTTACCATTATAGCCTTTCTTTTGGATCTATCTGTTCTTCTTTGTTCACCTGTTCACAATTTGGTGAACAGATACAAATGGTATGTTTTGACAACATTGGACTTGCACTTGCAGCATGCTTGAATTTGTTTTGCAAGAACAATCCAAGGTGGCTCTCTCTCTTTCATTCATAGAGACAAACTTTTCTTCCAAATAGCTTTGCACTTTCATTACATTGCTATCTTGTTTATTGTTTATACATTATAGTCAGTTACTTTGTGGTAGGCTCATTCTTATTGTTTATTCAATTTGCTTTCATTTTCAGATATTCAAATCATGCAGCACATATTAGAATAATATCTTTCTCTTTGTGTTATCAATGGTCATTTAAGTTGTTTCTAATTTTGTCTCTAGTTAACGATTGTTTCTTTTAGAAACATCGTCTTTGTAACTCTATTTAAAGGAGCTTTGTCTCCTCGATTAATTGAACAACATCAATTCTTTGAAATCCATATGCTTTTGCATTTGTATTATGGTATTAGAGCAGAAAGAAAAAAATTGTTTTTCTAAAAATTTTCGAATGAAATTTTTCATCATTGAAAAAACAAATCTAGGGCCTGTGATTTTTTCAGAATTCGAAATTCAAATTTTTTTCTAAAGGGTTTTCTTTCAGGTGGTTTTTTCTAGTGTTTTTCGTGTTTTCTATGGCAGATTTCTTTTTAACCAAACCTTCGTCCTGCAATGCCATTAATCCTTTGCGCGTGACGCGATTTTTCCACCTGCAATTTTTTTTTCTGCCATTTTTGCTTTCTCCCTCAATGGAGCGGCTTGACTTCCTTTGCCCCTTGACAGGAGCGACCTATCTTCCTTTGCTCCTTGAGAAGAGCGACATCACTTCCATCGCCCCTTGGCAAGAGCGGCCTAACTTCCTTTGCTCCTTCAAAGGAGCGATATGACTTCCTTTGCTATTTGAGACACCCACGAAAATCTGAATTTTCGATTAGGGTTTTTACCCTTCAGACCAAGTCGATTTTTTTTTCCGATTGTAGATTCTTGGTGGGTTTTTTGAGAGCTCAATTGGGTTGTTTCCAGAATTTTGTGGGTGCATCGTTTTCTGTGCCTCGAATTTCATGCCAGTGGATTTCAATTCTGATTTCAGATTTTTTTTGGGTTTTTCGCAAGGATTTCTGGGTTGTCTTTGGATTATTTTGGGTCAGCCATAAAATTTTCTCAAAATCTGTGCTGCCGTACTTCATCTGTTTTTTGAAGTCTGTACCTGTATCTGCCTCTATTTTATGCATTGGAATTTGTGCCTGGACTTGTCTCAGTGCATTGAACCTCGTACCTCAGGTTTTGTGCACTCAACATCTTCTCAGTACCTCTTTTTTCGTGCCTCAAAAAGCGTGAAGATGGCTTATGGGCATCGATGTTTGTTTCGGTTTTTAATATTTTTTTACCTGAAAAAAATTCTGATGGGTTTTAATATTTTTTTCCCTTAAAAAAGTCTCTAGGTTTTTAAATATTTTTTGTCCCTGTAAAAAAAAATCATGGGAGGGTTTATGATTTTTTCCTCAAAAATTGTACTTTGCTGCAGTCTGTTTTTAGTCGCACCTGGAGTTGTTGTGCGAACATCTGCACTAGTCTCTTGTTTGCAGTCTATTTTCGGGTATCTTGCTCATCTGCAATAGTTTGGAGGGTTTGTCGAATTTTTCCTCAAAATCGTGACAACTGTTCTTGGTGTGTCTCTAGTTACAGGGAGGAACAATTTTCCAACATCAGGTTGGACGGTTGGTGTTGTTTTGGGTATTGTTGTGACGTTTTCACACATCGCCCCATTGCAAATGGGGACCCATGTTTTTTGCTTTTTAGGGTTTGTTTTCTAGGTCTTTTAGGGTTTTGTCAGTTGGCCTTTGCATTTTTGAGTGCTGTCGGGGAGATCATGGATAGCAGGTCCTGCTTGAGTGAAGTCCTGATCCTGAAATTTGACTAAGTCTGGAAACTGAAAAACCTCAAAAAACTAGATTTTGCAATATAACTCCTGGAGGTCTGAAACCACTCTCAAACATCCTGAAAGTATATATGGAATATAACTTAAAGTACATTTCCTTCTATGTTTCTTCTTTCTTATACTTAAATGTTATATTCCATAAAAATTATCCTGTCAGAGAGTTCAAAATGTCAAAAAGCGCTCCTATCCTTCACTGAGGATCCAGAGCGAAAAGCGCTCCCGTCCCTCTCCAAGGGACCAAGGCGAAGCGCTCCTGTCCCTCACCAAGGGTCCAGGGTGAAAAAGCTTATTTAAGTCATTCCTGGCCTTGTTTGGTCAAATTGAAACATCAAAGGCATGGTGAAGGACGAAATGAACATGATAGAGCATCCAGACTTGATCGAAGACGATGAAATGATGAAGTTTTTGCCTAGAAGGTCAAAAGTGCTCCTGTCCCTCATTGAAGGACCAGAGCGCTTTTCTTTATATGCAGAATTTTAGACCTTTTTTGGACATTAACTCTTATTCGTAGCGTGAAGTAAGATGAAATCTTCCCTAGCAAAGGAATTTCGGGGTGAAAAGTGAGACAATTTGGCTTAGAAGGCAAAAAGTGCTCCCGTCCCTCACTGAAGGACCGGAGCTTGAATTTCAAATTTGCACCATTTTTGCAAGATTAAAGTGATTTTACGATTTGAAGAGGTCAAGGGAAGCATGTTTTGTCCATTGAATATAATTTAAGTGGTCTACAAAGGAGTAAATCAACCCAAGTGACAAAAAGTGCTCCTGTCCTTCACTGAAGGACCATGGCACTTTTTCAAGTTTCTCCTCTTTGTTTGATATTTTATGGCAAAACTTGACTTGGATGGGAAGGACGAAGGATGTTTTATGCCTTGGACGCGATTGAAGGTTTAAAAGAACAAAGAAATACACCAAGATGCAAAAAGTGCTCCCGTCCCTCTCCAAGGGACCAGAGTGATTTTCCAAAAAGTGCTCTTGTCCCTCTCCAAGGGACCAGAGTGATTTTCCAAGAAAGTGTAAATCTCTTGCAAAGACAAGGCAAGTTTGTGATTGAAATGAATGGAAGAGGACATGATTAGCCCATTGAAGATAATTTGGGAAGCTAGCAAAGGACGGATAAGCTTGAAGTTGAAAAAGTGCTCCTCTCCCTCACTGAAGGACCAGAGCACTTAACATGTTATCTAGCCTTTCTCACCAATTTTGGACAAATTGAGGCCAAGGCGCAAGTTTGAAAAAGTGTTTAAAATGCCTTGAAGTGGAATTGAGATGCGAGAGTTGCAAATTTTGACGACAAATGGCAAAAGTGCTCCCGTCCCTCACCAAGGGACCAGGGCGCAATTTCCAAATATGACCATTTACCTTGCATTTTGAAAGGATATTTTTATTACCAAGGCTCAAGATGGAGTGAAATGTGATATTCTACGCCTTGAGGATAAATTGAAGATTAATGTGATCAAGAATTCATGCAATGGACTCAAAGTGCTCCCGTCCCTCACCGAAGGACCAGAGCGCTTTTTATGAAAACAATAAATTCCCTCCGAGATTATGCTAAGGCAAAGTTGTGTGAGATAGGAAAGAACTTCTAAAGCATGGTGAACGAAGGTTTGACTTCAAAAAATTGAGAATCCTAGCCTAAAAATGAAAAAGTGCTCCTGTCCCTCTCCAAGGGACCAGAGCGAAGTCATTAGCATTCTTTATTTTTGCCATATCCCAACGTTAATATCCTCCAAATCGCATTAGATGCCAAATTGTCAACTTCGAAATATTTGAAAAAATTAAATTAAATTGGCATTTAATAAATTGATTTTAGGCCTTAAAAAATCGAACTTTTATTGTGAAGGCATTTAAAATTAATTTTTTTTAAATTAAAAAATTAAATGTGGAGCGCACAAGGCATTATTTGCCTTTATTTGACAAGTCGGCCTACTCCTTTTGGGTTTTTATTTATTATTTCACCTTTTATTTGCTAGGTCGGCCTCATGGGTAAGTGGGAGGTGAGCGCTCTATACATTGGAAGGTGTTTTTTCACAATTTAAATCATTCAATCATCCTTTCAAGTGCGAAATTGGAGAGCAATTTGAGGAGCGAAATCCAGAGGAGTGGAGCGAATTTCTACTAAATGTGGAGAAGCTAGTAGAGGGCGAAATTCATCTTGAAAGCTATCGGAGAGGAGAATTTCTTGCTAGATTGGAGGATAAATTCCAGATGTTTTGAAGGTATTTGAAGGCGAATTTCCAGATTTTTGAAGAGGAAGGTGGAGTTCTTTTCCAAGCTAAAGGAGGTGCATTTTATCCAAGGGAGAGCTTTGATCTACACTTTGCCTAGCAAAATTCATCTATTTTTACATCATTTCTTAGAGTTAATTCTCAAGAGGAGGTATGGCAAAATCATCTTGACACCCTTATTCAAGGTTTGATTTTTTTAGACATTTTTTAGAAAAGTCTAAGTATTGCATGGTTAATTAGGAAATGATAACTCAAGATTTATCATGAAGTTTTCCTAATTAAAATCTTGAATCTTCCTTTTAAAGTTTAATTTTTAGATTTCAAGATATATTACTAATTTTGAAATGTTGTGTAGGTATCAAGATGGCGACGCCAAAGCCCAGAGGATCTATAAGTCGGCAGGTTCTCATCAAGGATGATCAAGCAAGGACAAGGACGACCTTCTTCGATCCAGCCTAGCATCGACAAGGGCGACCTCTTCCAATCCAGCATTCCAAGGCAAGGTACATCATCATCCTGCACATCAAGGACACAAGAAGTCAGAGCAAGGGTTCGTTGAAGAAGCAGATAGTTCCAGATGAGTTAATTAAAGGTAGCTTCTCAACAACATCAAAATTGAATATCTACCAAGTTACAAGTGTCAGATGAGTTGGCATCCCAGTCATCACTCCTCCAGTTAGTGTGGTCCACCTCAGCATGTCCAGATTCAATGTACCTAACTCATGGAAGGTGGCACAAACTTCTATGTACCTACCCCAGCTATCCATTGGTGGAATTTTCCAGAGAGGACATGTGTCCAAGCAATACAATTATTTCATTGGTCAAGCATTAAATGTTATGTAATGGTTGTAACAAACCCTAATTAGGGTTTTTATTATTGAATCTTGGCCATTGATCTCGAATTGATCTAAGCCATCGAATTGTATTGAGGGCACTATATAAGCCCTGGCATTTCATTTGTAAAGGCAGTTGAAAATAGATAGAAAGCAATAGAATAGAGTTAGTGAATAAAGAGTAATTAGTAGTTGATAGAATAGCAATTAGAGTAGAGTAGAGAGAGAAGGCAAAATTGTTGCCAAGAGGTTGTGGTAAAAGACTTGTAACTTCATTGAAGAAATGGTGAAATTTATGGGTCGATTCGACAATTTGCATGGTCTTTATACTTCTCATATTTGATTTCATGTTATTAGATGAGTGGAAGAAATGTGCTTGATTGATGGTGGAATTCGTATATCCATACTACTAGCAGTTTGTTGATTGCAGACTTGCCTTGCGTAGTCAACTGGAATCATTTAGCTTGAGCTTAACTTCAATTGTCGCTTCTTCATTGATATGCATCAACCTGATGGTGTCTATGCCTGCAGTGATGATTTGAACATCATAAAGCTTTCCTTCGAAGATCGCACTAACCTTGTGGAGATGGTCCTGGGATGTCGAAACAAGACTTAGTTAGAATTTCATCAAAGATCATTCATTGCTCTTACATTCTTAGTGTTAGGATTAGATCCTTTCCTTGTCCTCATCTTTTTTCCTTTTTTTAAATCTAAGGCAGTAAAATCCTGTGTTACAGCAATATTCAAAGCAGATCAGACGTTCAATCATCAAATGTAAGTCCCCTTGTGATTCCAGCAAATCACATCATACCACAGAGAGCTTATCCACACGTAGAGACCCTACATACATGAACCTTGGAGTCATCCTGATTGATCCTTTTCCGCGATATCTTCAGCAATCAGAGGCTTTATTCAAGAGAGGATAAGGTACCCTTAGGTATTTTATTCTGTGTTTGATAGTGTACAAAATACACGTCAACAGGTATCTCCAGAAGTTATGCAGTTTCTGGGAGGGTTTGTGGCAGAGTTAGTGGCAGGCTCTTGTCTTTTGTTGCAGCGTGTTCTGAGAAGAAGGGGGCAACCTTCTCTGTTATTTCTCTTGGTAGTTAGAACGATGACCATTAAGGGAGGGTATTAGAATAATATCTTTCTCTTTGTGTTATTAATGGTCATTTAAGTTGTTTCTAATTTCGCCTCTAGTTAACGATTGTTTCTTTTAGAAACATCGTCTTTGTAACTCTATTTAAAGGAGCTTTGTCTCCTCGATCAATTGAACAACATCGATTCTTTGAAATCCATATGCTTTTGCATCTGTATTAGCACATAATTAATTTTTCAGTTTGTTACAATTTTTTCTTTACTGTCTTTGAACAGCCAATAATGTCTTTTGCAAGGATTGACATGTTTGGTGTCACGATTTGTAAGAACCTGTGCCAAAATCTGTACAATTTTTTTTCACTTTCCAAATTCTTATAGGATAGTTATTTTGTTAAACAATTCTCATGAAATCTATTTGAAGAGTTTTGGAGTGAAATATTTTGATTTCACAGTTCTTGAAACATCATGTTATTGCTTAAACATTCATACAACTCATGTACATATTTGTTGAGTCATATGACCAGCAGTTGCATTAACCAAAATGACTAAAAAAATACAACATTTTCATATGGAAGCTTTCTGTAAAAAACAGCAGAGTATAAAAGAAACATTTATGGTATTCTGACCTTTTTCGATAGCAGATTTGACATTAACCAATGCTGATATACACCATTCAATTCTGTAGTTGTGAGGCAGCCAGCAAATTAGTGAGTTTGGAACTCATTTATCCTTCTAACTCCAGTGTTCAATTCCTGGATAAGTGTAACAGCCAGCAATGATCCTTCCAACAGCCAACCTCAACTAAAATCACCATAAATCTTCACTTCTTCCCTCTCGGAATCAGCAGTCTGCTAACCCAACATCCAAATGCCACTTCCAGAGTATGGCATCTACTATGAAGTGCCCAAAAATGCCCTCGACCTGCTCCTATACTCTCACGTCCAGCTCCAAGGGTGAATAAACCAACAAAAGATATTCCTCAATGTGTTAAATTTGTTCCACAACCACACCCAGCCGCAGCAATTCCTCATGTCAGCCCTTGGAATGATGATCACCCAGCCAAGTATGTCAATCACACCTCAAAAGGATGTAAATCACGCCTGAAAATGAAGGAATCCCTAGCTAGCAAATAATAACATTTATCAAACCATGGCGTCCCTGTCCTCTCTAGGCAAATCTTCTATCTATCAAAACTCAGTTAATTTGTCTTGACTGCAAGACTTCCCAATTGATGAAATCCTCAATTGTACCTGCAAATCCTTTCTGTGCAAACTGAAACCTTTAATGGATCTTGTAAATGTAAAATAGACTGTTATTGTTTATGTGCAATCAGATTTACTGTAGCTTCAAATTTCTGGTATATTGTAGTCAGATCGAAGAAATGAAGAACCGATTAAGTCTCTTATCGATTTGCCTCTGTAGGTATGAAGGCAAATGCATATATATGTCACCGATCTTTATCTGTTATTGTTATGTACCACGAACACCAAGTAACAATATGGAGGATGGCGTATATATGCGATTGTCTTCATGGAATCGTGCCCCCACAGGGGGTCGCGATCCTATGTGGAACCATGTGGTTCCACATAGGGTCGTGACCCCTGTGTGGAGCCACGATCCTCTACACCGGCATTCATAACTTTAACCAACTTAAATGTTTGCAAGGTTAATCTGTTAGTTAAACACTAACTAAATTCCAATCTTATTTAAATCGTAAATAACAGAATTAGTATTCTGTGCGCTTGATACAATTTAGTTACGACTGAGACTATAATTTAACACTCCCTTTTAGTCTTAGGAGTATAGGCCTAAAACTTTAATTTAGCTCATCACTAATCTCATGAGAATCACATCACCTAGGTGTGAAGTATCAACGTGTGATACTAAGGATATACTCACTTTGATATCCAAGTTTAAGTATCAGCCTGTGATACTAAGGATATACTCACTTTGATATCACTGTTATAGTATGTGCACTGACATTAATCCGCTTACATAATGTCTACTATAACTTATCATATTACTGATATTCAAATTGTCTGATTTTCAGTTTATATAATCTTCCAAACATTTATAAGATCGTCACCTTACAATGTTAAAATACAAGTGTTCATTATCTAAAGAATCGTCATCCTTTAGGAATAAACACAAGGAAAGGTTACATACTTCATATACTCAAATATATGACCAAGAAGTTTGCATAATTTTAGACATCAATTACATTTTAACCATACCAAGATACCTCTTGAAGTGATCAATTTTCACTCTTGCTAGGGGTTTGGTGAGAATGTCAGCTGTTTGATCTCCTGTATTGACATATTCCAGTCTTATTACCTTTCTCTCTGTCACGTCTCTTACATAGTGATATGGGATCTCAATTTGCTTGGATCTATCATGGAAAACTGGATTCACTGAAAGTTTAATGCAGCTCTGATTGTCACAATGAATGATAGTAGGCTTCAGACTTTCACCAAACAGTCCTACTATCAATTTCCTCAACCATACGGCTTCCTTAGCTACCATGGATGCAGCTATATATTCAGCTTCTATGGAGCTTTGAGCTACGGATGATTGTTTTCTGCAGATCCAAGATACCATAGCTGATCCTAAGCTGAAACAGCATCCTGAAGTGCTCTTCCTGTCTATCACACTTCCAGCCCAGTCTGAATCAGAGTATCCATGTAGGTTCAATGCAGTGTGTTCATAATGCAGTCCATAGTCCAAGGTACCTTGTAAATATCTCAATATATGCTTTACTGCAACCAAATGTATTTCTTTGGGTTCAACCATGTGTTGGCTGAGTGCATTTACTGCATGACATATATCAGGTCTGGTATTGACTAGGTACATTAATGATCCAATAATCTGTCTGTATAATGTTGGATCTGCAAATTTGGAATCTGCTATAGCCTCTTTTAGTTTATGTAGGTTTGTTTCCATAGGAGATGACATTGGCTTACAATTCATCATTCCAAATCTCTTTAGAATGTCAATGGTGTATTTACCTTGATTTAGATAAATACCATCTGGTTTTTGCCATACTTCTAATCCAAGGAAATAATGGAGTAGCCCTAAATCCTTCATCTCAAACTCTGAAGCTAGTTCCTATTTGCATTTTGCAATGAGATGATCTTCGCCTGTAGTTAATAAGTCATCTACATATAATATGAGTATCAACATTTCACCTTTGATTATTTTGAAATATAGATTTGGATCAGCAATGTTCTTAGAGAAACCTATCTCTAATAAGTAACTGTCAATTCTTTCGTACCATGCTCTGGGAGCTTGTTTTAATCCATACGTGCTTTCTCTAACTTGCATACATGTGTTTTAGCATTTTTTACCTCAAATCCCTTAGGTTGCTCTAGATATACTTCTTCAATTGTTCCATTCAAAAATACAGTTTTAACATCCATTTGATGAACTTTCCATCCTTTAGATGCTGCTATAGCCAGGATTGTTCTGACAGAAGTGTATCGTGCAACAGGTGCAAATGTTTCTTCATAGTCAATTCCTTCCTTCTGTGAGAAGCCTAGAGGAACAAATCTTGCCTTATGTTTTTCTATACTGCCATCAACAACATGCTTAATTTTAAAGAGCCATTTAGAAGATACAACTGATTTTCCTTTAGGTCTAGGCACAATTTTCTACACATCATTCTTTAAGATAGATTGATATTCTTCTATCATCGCATCCTTCCATACTTGTTGTTTAAGAGCCTCTCCGGCACTTGAAGGTTCAACATTTATTAGGTCTGTCATTAGAGTAACATAGCTAGAGAACTTTGAAGGTCTTTTGCTTTCTCTAACTGTTCCTCTAGGTGCTGCAAAGGATTCTGCTTCCTTTACTGTTTTAGTGGCCCATAGTGGTCTCTTCCTAGGATTCTCTGTTGTAGTGTTCTCAAGTTCCGAGGTGATATCCTCAGGATGCTCCCTCTGAGTTTCAGAAAGAGAATCTTCTTCCAAATTAATGGAATTAGTTGGGATTTCAGGTGTGATGGAACTCCTTGTTCTGTTAATAGCTATATCTTCCTCAAATATGACATCTCTGCTTAATTCTATTTGTCTTTGAATAGGGATGAATATTCAGTAGGCTTTAGATGTTTCACTATATACTACAGAAATCCCTTTCTGTCCAGTAGGTTCTAATTTAGTTCTTTTCTCCTTAGGTACATGAATATAAACAGGACATCCAAATATTTTGAGATGGCTAATATCAGGTTTAATTCCAGTAAAGACTTCTTCAGGAGTTTTGTCACCAATATGAGAGTGAGGACATCTGTTTTGAATGTATACAACGGTATTAGTGGCTTCTCCCCAAAGTGCATTTTCTAGGTCTTGATCTAACAACATAGCCCTTGCCGCTTCTACTATTGTTCTATTTTTTTCTTTCAGCAACCCCGTTTTGTTGAGGATTGTAGGGTACAGTGAACTCCCTCTTAATCCCAGCATCTTTGCAAAACTCTTTAAATACTTCTGATGTGTATTCCCTACCATTGTCAGTCCTAAGAGTTTTGATTTTCCTACCAGAGTGATTTTCTGTAATAGATTTGAACTCTTTAAATTTCCTAAGAATATCTTCAGATTCTTTACTTTTAAGGAAATAAATCCAAGTTTTCCTAGAAAAGTTGTCTACAAAGATTACATAGTATAATGCGTTTCCTAGTGATGGTTCAGACATAGGCCCACATAAGTCAGAGTGAACTAGTTCTAGTACTCCTTTAGTTTTTCTAGAACTGCAGGGAAAAGAGCTTTTAGTGTTTTTCCCTAGTGCACATCCTTTACAAACATCTGAATGAATTGGCTTTAGTTTAGGTAGTCCTGTGACTAATTTCTCCATAGAGGGTAGAGCACGAAAATGTAAGTGCCCTAGTCTTCTATGCCAAATTTCCGCTTCATCTATGACTTCATGAAGTAAGGTTTGATTTGGCTCATTACACAATTCATGTAGGTGTCCTTGTCTGTAACCAATCACTTGTGCTCTTTTGAAGGTGGATGTTTTAGGCCATGCCATTACCTTTCCTTCTATGAATGAGACTCTATATCCGTCATCCTCAAGTGCAGAGATAGAGACTAAGTTCCTTTTGATGCCTGGTACAAATAGTACCCCAGTGAGTTGGATTGAGATTCCAAACTTCAGTTTGATTGTACATGTTCCGACACCTTTTACAGGATGTGTAGAGTCATCCCCTATAGTTACCTCTTCATTTGATCCCTCTTCTATTGAGTCTAGTAATTCTCTAAATCCGGTGACATGTCTTGACGATCCATTGTCTATCACCCAAGTGTTAGACTTGTTTGAAGCTTGACTTGATAGTGCTGAATATAATACAAACTTCTCAGATTCAAGTTCTGTGTTCCTCTCTACTTTGGCGAATGATGCCTGCTGTTTTACTTTATCAGGACAATTAAATGACATGTGTCCGTACTGATCACATCTATGACATTGGATTTTTGACATGTCTTTCTTATGAAAGCTTTTCCCATGATGGGATTTTCTCTTCTTGAAGTTTCTCTTCTTGCCTTTCTTACGGGAGTCGGTATTCAAAATGTGGAGGTCCTCATCTTTAGTTTTGTGATTTCCCCCTTTCATTTGCCTTAACTCTTCAAGGAGACAGTCATCCCTTAGTCGATCAAATTCTATAAATTTATCCCTTGCATTTATGCCTTGTTTGAATGATTCCCAGGATTCAGGTAATCCATCTAGAGTGATCATTGATAGTTCTTGCTTTTCGACATGATAATCAAGTTTTTGCAGTTGATCTCTGAGTGAACCTATCCTCATGAAGTATGAGTTTATTGTTTCACCTTTATTTATACTTATGTGGTTCAACTGTCTTTTTAGAGCTAGGGTTTTGCTCGGATTGTTTATCTCATATGTCCTTTCAAGGGTTTTGAACATTTCATAAGCGTTGTCATATTTTAATATAAGTGGTATTATGTGATCCCTTATTGCATCTATCACGATTTTTACAGCTTTATCATTTCCTTCATTCCACACGATTTTCTTAGGTTCGTCTGCAGGTTCGGGCTTGTCTTCTTTTATGAATTTGATTACTTTGTTCTCTTTTAATACTATCATAATTCTGACTTTCCAAGCCACAAAATTTGTTGCTCCTTCGAGTCTGTCCTCGAATCTGATTGTGTGTCATGTCCCCTCCTTGATTGTTATTTATAATCTAAATGAAACAATTATTATTATAAACTAATACAATCAACAAATGATTATTTGAAATTATTAATATTTAATTATTAAATATTATTATTAATATCTATTAATATTTAATTATTAAATATTATTATTATTATCCACAAATTAATATTGAAAATTACCACACATAAATTATTTAGTAATATGTGAATCACATTTTAATAGAATTTAATATTGTTAATACAATTAATATTACTAATGCAATTAATATATTATTATTTAATTAATATATATTAATATTTATTATTAATAATATCCTTGAAATATTCAAATAAAAAAATAAATAAATAATATATTATAAATATAATTTATACATCATAAATTATAAACTTAATTTACATATTCTTAATTGTAAACTTAATTGAGTAAAGTCCCAATAGGGGACATTACAGAGTAGTTCTATAAGGCAGCGATATTAATACGAACATTACAGAAGGAGCTTATCCTAAGAACATCGATTAAGAGCATGACACATGAACGTGGCATACAATTAAGAGATAATAAGTAAGTCTACGTGCATTACAAACCCGTAACTAATCACAGATTAGCTAGTGATAAGATGCAATTTAAATAGATACTAGGTGGATATCCACGCTGGCAATAGGGTAATCTTCTCTCCATCTCTCCATGTAAGTCTTCGATGGGGAAACCACACCGATATTAGAACCCTTGAGATCCAAACTTCATCTTATTCCCAAGCATTGTCCAGTAAAGCTGCTAATGAAATAATTAGAGTTATCAGTGTTTAAGGAAATAACGCTTGACACCAATAGATAATGGCAACCACTCTCATTGCTAAAGCACCGATGATGATATTAAATGATAATTAAGACAGACAGCGATTGTTTTATTCAAACCGATTTGATTATGAAGACACAACTATTGGTATGATTAACCGATTGTCAAGGAGAGGTGTGATATTCGTAAGGGGAGGTATAAGACGTGTCTCTTAAGGAAACCCCTTTGTGATGTAAATATATATTTGCAATCTTTTCATCCACAAAAGGGGAAGGAAGGAGAGAACGAAGTCTGCTCTCAACCCACACATCAAATTATTAAAAGAGACAGAAAAATCAAAAGAGAGAAAGAGGAAGTCTGATAAATATCGAAGGAGATAAAATACAGGCTGCAGGTCAAACTGCCTAACCTACCAAGTCTGGTATGTATGCTGCCAACACTGTTAATATTGTTCAATGTAATACAGTAAATAGGGATGTCACAAATGTATATGTAAATGAATATAGTTAATAAATATTTTAATATATGTATTAATGAATATTTTAATACATATATTAATGAATATTAATAATAAATATTTTAATACATATATTAATGAATATTAATAATAAATATTTTAATACATATATTAATGAATATTTTAATACGTATGTTTAATATATGAAGTCTGATGATGTTTTTTATGCAATTGTAATATTAGTATAAACTACAACAGTCATCCTTAATTTCATATGCAGTGGCAGACCAGATCTGACACATGTCAGATCTGTCTGCCATTACCAGCCACCAAACATACTACTAACAAGTAATGTTTTAAGTAGCAGTAGTAGTAATTTATATAATAGGTGGTGATATTACTAAATTTACTTATTTATTTATGTATACATATACTCAAATCAAAGTAAGGGATGATATAACGATCATAAATATAGATATTGATAATAATAATAAATGCTAATATAATACCTCTAGAAATTAGTAATAATTTATATAAATAGTAATAAGTAAATATGTAATGATTTATAAATAAATCAAAATACGATTAACTATTTTGTATTGTAACATAACAAGTACTTGATTGACTAAAGAAAGAAAGAACATTCCAGATATGATTCATGTTAAGGAAGTCTTGACTCTTAATCAAGTTAGTTTAAGTCATAAGTATTTTGAAAATAGATTAATTATGGTTAAAATTGATCAAAAACCTAGTAGGGGACATTACATTGTGTTTACCATTTTAGAAATCTTCGATTTGATATGTAAACTTCGCTTTTAGTCTATTCGGATCTTAAGTAGTTAGGCTCTGATACCATGTAAATCTAAAATAGACTTTTATTGTTTACGTGCAATCAGATTTACTGGAGCTTCAAATTTCTGGTATAATGTAGTCAGATCGAAGAAATGAAGAACCGATTAAGTCTCTTATCGATTTGCCTCTGTAGGTATGAAGGCAAATGCATATATATGTCACCGATCTTTATCTATTTTTGTTATGTACCACGAACACCAAGTAACAATATGGAGGATGGCGTATATATGCGATTGTCTTCATGGAATCGTGCCCCCACAGGGGGTCGCGATCCTATGTGGAACCACGTGGTTCCACATAGGGTCGTGACCCCTGTGTGGAGCCACGATCCTCTACACCGGCGTTCATAACTTTAACCAACTTAAATGTTTGCAAGGTTAATCTGTTAGTTAAACACTAACTAAATTCCAATCTTATTTAAATCGTAAATAACATAATTAGTATTCTATGCGCTTGATACAATTTAGTTACGACTGAGACTATAATTTAACAGATCTCATCATGTTGGCTAGGGAGGGCCTTTCACCATTGAACCCGATCTTCACTTTAAGGTTTTCATCCTAGGCTGTGCTTGAACAATACTATTGAAAAATGGGGACATTACAGGAATCAATAGAATACTTTTGTGTGCATGAGTTGAGAACTTGAGAGTTTTGCTGGCAGAAGTATTGTGTGGGGGGTTGTTCATCTTTAGCATGCCAGTTTCTGTACAACCTCAGTCTAGACCATAATTTCCCTGCAGTAAACTATGTTAAGTTTTTTATAGAATGCTTTCTTGGCAACAATGTTCCTATTCATGTCAATATTTTTGATAAAGTTACATTTTTGGAGTTCCACATGAAAATGTCTTGAAATGTTTTGACTATGGACAAGAATGTTTTATTCATGCAGATGGTGCATCATCCTCCTTTATTGGTTTACGACTTGCTCAAATATAATTGCTCATCATAGTTACAAACTTACATGGATAATTGAACCTTGACATCTAACTTGTCTTGCATATTAGAAACGTGTTTGTTGATGTGTATTTTATGCACTATGCAACACAAAATAAAATACTAAGTATTCTTTCCTCTTGAACAAAATCCTCCCAAGTGCAAAACTATGTGATCAAATGGGGTGACTCCAAGGTTCCAAATGTCAGGTCTTGACGTGCTCTTGGATAGACTCAGTGTGTATGATGTGATATTGCTGGAATCACAAGGGGACTTATGTTGATACTTGAATGTTTGAATGTCGTTGGAACGTGGAAATTAACTCGATTTGAAAAAAAGGAAAAAATGATAAAGGGTTTAGAAAGCTGATCTAATCCTAGGAATGCAAGAGCGATAGACAATCTTTGGTGAAACTCAACTAGACTTTGCTTTTCCATGCAAAGCAACAACTCCACAAAGTTTAGTGTGATCTCCTAAGGTAAGCATATGATGTTCAAATCACTACCACAAACATAGAGACCATCAAGACGATGCATATCAGTGAAGTAGGAATTGAAGTTAGGCTTGGATAAATGAGTTTAGTTGACTACTCAAGATACTCCACAATCAATGAAATACTGGTAGTATGAACATAGGAGCTTTACCATCAATCATGCACAAAGATCTTTCATCCATCTAATTATCATCATCTAACATGAGGATCCAACAAGAAAGCATGCAATTATGTTGAAGAAACAACACATTCCACCATAACTTTAATGAAAAGGATGTTTATTTACAAACTTGGCAACAATTTCTGTCTTCTCCTCTATTATCTATTACTCTACTATTAACCTTTGCAACTGAGAAAGCTAAGCCTTATATAGATAGCTCTTTACAATGAGTGGCTCAGATTGATTCATAATCAATGGCCGAGATTACAAGATGAAAACCCTAATTAGGGTTTTCTACAACAACTCCCTTTCAGTCAATGAGAAAATTACATTTGATTTGACATATGTCACACATTGAATGTGAACCAATAGTAGATGAGGTTAGGTATCTCAAACTTTGTGCCTCCATGGGCGAGTCAAGTACATTGCATCTGGACATGTTGACATGGAATGTTTTGATTGGTCGATGATGATAAGGTTGCCACCTCAATTCGCTTGGTAGACTCGGTACCTCATCATAGGCAAGTTTGACGTTGAGCAACATCCCTTCAACATCTCTGAGCTTGGCATGATGATGATGGGAAGCATCATCTTGGTCAAGCACACTTTCTAATGCTCAGTTCTTCCACCTCCTTAGGAATGAAAATTGTTTCCTCTTGTTTATCTTCCTTGCCTTGATCTTTCTTTGTATCATCTCCTTTAATGCCTGATATGTACTTGATCTTGACCTTTGGATTTCCAAAGGAAATTCAAGGCTGTTGTAGTCGTAGCCTTCATTTGCATTATCTTCTTTTGTCATCACTTTAAATATGCTGATCTTTGCACTTGCATTGCTGAACTCTTTATCTTGAATTTGTTCTTGTCATGATGTTGTCATTGCAAAGCGTTTCTTTCCTTATTAAATCTTCTTCATGCTGCTGAGTTCCTTCATTTGATCCCTTGCCTTTACTTATGTGGTGAAATCCTTCCTAGAAGTGCCAATATGATTCCCCATAATCAGACCTGATCCTTTGCTTCTACCTGCAAAACAAACAAGAGGGTGTAAAATACATATGGTACATACTAATTTTACCTATCTTTCATCTCTATGTGCTTTGATTTGTTTGATTAAGTGATGTCTTTAGGTCTGATTGTAGTCCTTGAGGTCTGACTTTCATGCTTTTAGGACCTAACTTCTAAGCTTTTAGTCATTTCATGGTCTGAATTTTGATCTGATTCCTTATCCTCGATGTCGTTACAGGTCTAATGATGTATGCCCAGATCACCTTCAAAGAGGATGAAAAAATGTCTCCAAGTGAACCTTAAACTCTTCTTAAACAAAATAGCACCACCTTGAAGTAAAGTTTGATTAATGAAATGATAAAAATCTGCCTTGAGCTGAAGTGTTTCGCTCTGCTTTGCCTATGCATAGAATTAGGACTGCTTGAATGATGTTCGAATGTAATGAAGCATCTCCTTTTATAGGCATTGTTGTGTGAGGTTGTGTCCCTTCATCTCCTAGCCGACTTGGTTTGGAAGCAAAAAGTTTCATTTCCACCTTCTTGGTAGCTTTTTGTGGTTTGTTTGCACACAGGGTTGGCGGCATTTCATCCTTCAATTGCACAAGGTTGGGTGGCTTTTTGGGTGTCATTTGCACAACTAAGGGCGCAGTCCTCATGCTCATTTACACCACTTGATGCTGGGCGCATTCTTGTCATCTAATTGGACTTCATCTTGGTGTGGCGGCTTTTTATGCTTCATTTGCACAACCCTTGGTTGGCGGACTTTTAGTGTTCATTTGCACAAACTCCATGCTAGGGCTGTATTTGAGGGTTCAATTGCATAAATTAGGTTGGTGGCATTTTGGGGTTGGTTTCGGCGGCATTTTGATGTTCATTTGCACAAGGTTGAGCAGCTTTTAGGGGCTCATTTGCACAACTTAGGCTTGCATTTCACCTTTGCCTTATACAAATCATGCATTGAGATGATCAATTTGATGTCTCTTTCCCTCAAATCATCTCCAGCTTAGGTGCAATTTTAAATCTCATTTGCACAAATACCTCTTAGTAAGCAAGCCACTACCAAGAGCATGACTTGAGCAAAATTTTTCCGTAGTCAAATTTTCATCTCCAAAATTTTGATTAGCCTAATGCTTCCACACTTCGTCATTTGGATATCTTTCATTATTGAAAACAATCCTTGACATTTATTCTTCAAACTTAACTTTCGCCATACCAAAACCCTAAGACCTATCCATGCTTGCAAAGGAGACCTTGGTGATTGACAAAACCAACCTCCTCACAAGCAAAGGCTAACGACTAAGAGACTGACACCTAACCAAGACAACTAATCTAACAAGCAAAAAGTGGGGGTCCCCATTTGCAATGGGGCAATGTGTGAAACCATCACAACAATGTCCCTATTTTGGAGACACATATGAGGATGCATCAAGGCATTCAGATAATTTAGATGATGTTTCCTAGCATCTATACATCTCCAAGAAGCATTCCTAAAAAATTGGTCGACTTTGTAGAAAATTTTCCTAGATATATCACATGAATTACATTGATTTTTCAAGTAATAATAACTTGTTGGAAAGAGTCAAAACAACCTAAGAAGAACACTAACAAATTTGTAGTCATCTAATTTTTACATGAAGTTTTTGATTTCTCTAGTAGCAAAGAATATACTTATCAAAATCCACAATGATTCTCATAGAAAGAGAAAATAATATGGCATTGTCTATGTGCATGGAAGTTTTATCAATTGATTGAGAGGTAGTTAATGACATTGTTCAAAAAGTTGGACTTGGCTGAAACCCAGTAACCCAAAAATTTGACTAAGACTTGGATATAAGAGGTCTTGGGAATATGGACGAGACATCCCTCTGCGGTCCCATGGCTACCTTATGTTGGGGTGGCCATCCTTGGGATGTCCCTTGCATTTTTTTCAAGTGATTGATTGGTACTCTATGACCTAGTTTAGAAACTTGTACTCAGTTGAAATTCAACAATCCAAAAATTTGATTTAGATTTGGATTAGATGAGAAACTTGGCAAACAAATTGTAGTGTATTGCAATGGACATCCCATGTGATAGACCCCTTAGTAGGGGCTGTTGAAGGGACCCTATAAAAAAATCACCTTTTCAAATTGCAATTAAGCTCAACAAGCTTTCTTTTTGTAGATGTTCATGAGTTTGCAGAGGAACTGAAGTAAGTAGTGAGATGATTTAGAGGGGTTGAAGGTGAGTTTTGAGTTGTTCAAGTAAGGGTGGCAGAGTCGTTAGATGATTTTAAGGGGTTGATAATGGGCATGGAGTTGTTCAAGCAAGGGTTGTGTTACCAGTAGCACTATATGTTAAGTTAGCATTATTTACTATAATGGTCATTTAGTTGTTTTAGATGGTCATAATTACTTAATGTACTTGTTGTAATAACATCACTTTGGTAAAGTAATAATATATTAGTTAAGTTATTTCAAAGTTTACCTTTAGGTTTATGATGCATTATAATAAATCACTTTGGTAATGTAATAATATAATAGTTAAGTTATTTCAAGGTTTAGCTTTAGATTTCTGTTGTATTATGATAAAATCACTTTGGTAATGTAATAATATAACAATCAAGTTATTTCAGATTTTAGCTTTAGGTTTATGATATTGTATTTGTATAAAGAGATGTTGGCTCTTTTTATTTTATTATCAATATGTGTTTCTCTTTCTGAGTTTTCTCTTCAGCATTCTTGGTTTCTTTATGTGTTTGGTTTAGGGTCAGTGATGATTGAGGGATTCCTTCTCAATATACATCTAGAAGCTGAAAGGGCTTTCAATCCAGGAAAACCTTGATTTATTAGGGTTTTTATGCAGCACATTTGAAGCAAGGAGGTAGCTGTACAGCTGCTACAATGATCGTAGAAATTTCTATAATGATTGCACAAACTGCTACAATTGCTGTATGGATTACTACAGTATTTTTTAGCAGATTTCTTTTTGGATGATCTTTTTTAGATTGCTGTTTAACATATTTTTAATAGTTAACTCTGTTTCAGTAGCAAATAGAGTAAAATTTTCTTTTAAAAATGGCTAGTTTGTCTAACATTATGTTGGAGCATAGAGTTTTATGCAAAGAACTATAATACCTAGAAACAGAGGATGTTGGCTGTTTTTGAGTATACTTGCTAGAATCAGCTTGTCTTGGAGAAGGAAACTTGCCCTCCAACAGTAGGAAGAGATCATGACAAGTTTGATGAGTGGGATAGAGAAGTTGTCATTCTGAGCAAGAGCTTTGTGATCAAATGAAATGCTTTCTGAAGTGCAAATTGGAGATAGTGCTGCAGAGATTTGGCAAAGGTTTGAAGTATTTGCATGAAACCTAAGTTAACGGATTCGTGCATTGGACGCTAGAATCCAGTTCGGGTATGAGTCAGAATTGCATCTGGAATTGTTGCCGGTTCAGACTTGCCGGCTCTCATAAAATTTAACAAGATATCTGCAAGGGTTTTGTTATTCAGACTCTCGTGTGGGTATATTTTTAAAATCTATTAGTTCAAAAGTTTAAGGCTATGGTTGGAAAACAATCAAGGAAGAGCATACAAATCTCAAATCAAACAATGGTTGAGAGTTTTTCTTGATTTTCTTGATTTCTGCACTTTGGAGGGTATTTGGAGGCAATACGTCACATCTTAAACTGCACAATAGCATGGAGTCTGTAGATTAAATGGTAATTGCTTGATTATTCTTGAAAGAATGATATGTACATATAGCAATTACGAATACAATGTTTCTAAAAGAAACAATCGATCATAGATGATAGAAAAGGAAACAAGCTAATCTAACTAAGATTACACTAATATTACAAAATTGACGATTAAAGATATAATAACAAATTATTATTCTAATACCCTCCCTAAATGGTCAATCTGTCAACTACACCAAGTTGCCCCCTAAATTTTACAAACTTGTCTAGGAT
The DNA here is from genome assembly GCF_030272615.1 of Cryptomeria japonica. Taxonomy (NCBI): domain Eukaryota; kingdom Viridiplantae; phylum Streptophyta; class Pinopsida; order Cupressales; family Cupressaceae; genus Cryptomeria; species Cryptomeria japonica. The sequence goes on along the minus strand of NC_081410.1, from coordinate 240,960,693 downwards.
GAGAGACTTGGTGAGGATGTTTGCAGTTTGATCCTTAGTTGGAACATATTGCAACTGAACTGATATGTCTTCTACAAGCTAGCGGATGAAATGACAATGAAGCTCCACATGCTTGGTTTTTTCATGGAAGAACTGGATTTTTGGCAAGTGCACCCCTTGATTGTCATAGTTTATGGGTGAAGTCCTTGCTTGAGACATTTGCATTTCAGAAAGCATCCTTTGAAGCCAAATTTGCCTCACAAACCGCTTTAACAATTCCCTGATATTCTGCTTCAGTTGAGGAAAGAGCTACCGCTTGCTGCTTCTTGCTAGTCCATGTGACTGCACCTGTTCCCAGACTGAAGACATACCTAGATGTAGACTTCCTGTCATCAACAGAACCTTCCCAATCTGAGTCTATGAAACCAATGAGTCTAGGATCTTTGCTTCTACCATATAGAATACCAAAGTCAAAAGTGCTCTTCACATATCTCAACACACGCTTTGCTGCAACCTAGTGATCAGCTTGAGGAGCTGTAAGGAAGTGAGAGATGTAGCTCACTACATAACTAATGTCAGGTCTAGTGGCGGTGAGAGATGGGATTCCCACTAGTTGCCTGAACGCTGATTGGTCCACCCATGGTGAATTTGAATTAGCTGACAACTTTTACCTTTTTTCCATAGGTGTAGAGGCAGGTTTGCAATCCTGCATTTGAAACCTATCAAGCAGACTCCCAGCATACTTCGATTGAGAAATAAAGATATTGCCATCAGTTTGTCAAACCTCAACATCTAAACAGTAATTCAAAAGTCCCAAGTCTGTCATGTCAAAGGATTGGCACAAATTCTGTTTGATTTGCTCGATCAAAAATGTTGAACGAGTGATAATTAGATCATCAACATAGATGACAAGTAGAAGAATATCACAACCAGTAGTTTTGACATACAGATTGGAATTGGAAGGACTCCTTTGAAAGCCTTGAGGTACTTATCAATTTTTATGTACCAAGCCCGAGGAGCTTGTTTCAGGCCATAGAGTGCTTTCACCAGTCTGCATACCTAGTGTTCTTTATTGGCAACCTTGAATCTTGGAGGTTGCATCATATAGACTTTGTCCTGCAACTCAAGACTGAGGAATGCACTCTTGGCGTCCATTTGATGGACTCTCCAACCAAACTAGGCTGACATAGAAAGGACAAGCCGAATTGTACTCATTTTGGCTATAGGAGCAAAAGTCTCCTCGTAGTCAATGCCCTCTTTTTGTGAGAACCCCTGAGCAACTAACCGTGCATTGTGCTTGTCAAGGGTTCCATTAGCCTTATACTTAACTTTATACACCCATTTGTAGCCAATGGGCTTCTTCCCGGGTGGAAGATCAGAGAGGACCCAAGTGTTGTTCTTCAGAAGGCTATGGTGTTCAGCTTCCATAGCTTGTTTCCACTTAGGTATACCTTTAGCCTCTGAATATGTCTGAGGTTTATAAACACTGTGAATGTTGGCCATGAGAGAAAAATTAATTGTATGATGTTGTTTGCTCTTGTTTCTAGACGATCTACCCTCAATGAACTCATCATCATGAAGATCACCAATAGTCTTGGCCCACCACTTAGGTTGGAGAGTAGAAGTACCAACATCAAGTGGATCAACATCACCAGGGATGTCAATAACAAAGTCATCAAGATGTTGCTCAAGATTCTCTTGAGGAAATTTGGGTGGTGCAACAACATGCCGGGGAGGTGTTGATGTGTATTTTACACACATAACAATACAAAATAAATTACCAAGATAATTTACCCTCTCTTGAACAAAATCACCTCAGATGCTAAGAATGAGATCAACTAAAATGATTCCAAGGTTTCTACATGTCAGGTCTTGACGAGTGGGTAACTCAATGGTCGATGTGAATTGCTGTGTTCACTTGGGGACTTACGCGAATGTTTGGATTATCATGAATGATGCGGAATAGGTGTGCTGACAACTTAAGATTTATCAATATGGCTCTAGATTTACTTCTTACTAAAAAAAGGACAAAAGGAATAGGGTGCAAGAAATCTATTCTAAGCCTAGGAATGTAGGAAATGATGAATGGATCTAGTGAAATCAAACCTGGCAAGGTCTCACAATCAGGTATTGACACAAGCTTAGTGCAATCGTCTAAGGTATACTTAAAGATTTTCAGGTTATCACCATCAAACGTTGACACCATCCAAGTTGATGCTTGTCAAGGGACGCGTAATAGTTGAAGTTAAGCTTACTTAAATTCCAGTTGACCACACAAGGCGCACTTACCAACGATAAGAGGCTAGTGGTATGGATTAAGGATTCCACACAAATGAATTCAACAAGTCTTCCACTCAATCTAACATACATGAAAATAAATTCTAAAACTAAGATTCTAATCTAACTTGGAGGAATTGAGAACCATGAATGCAAATACAACACTTGAAGAGCAAAATCACCAACAATTGAACAATGATTATGATTCAAATAGCTGCAGCATATACCAACAATTGAACAATGATTATGATTCAAATAGCTGCAGCATATACCAACAATTCTACAAAAACTCTCCCTTACAAATGAGAGACAAGGAGGCATATATAGAGTCTCTTACAAAATGGATGGCCAAGATTGATCTAAGATCAACGACCGAGATCATGCCAACAAAACCCTAGAATTGCCCTAATTAGGGTTTGCATCAAAAATGGTGCCACCAACATATGGCCCAATGAAAAGATACCTAGTCATCAAATAGGGAATCTTCTAGAAGATTCCTCCCTGCATCTCTCTCTCTCTCCTAGCATACTCCAAGAATCTAGCCAATACTGAATCTAACTCCTCCATGGAAATGCTAGGCAAGGTATCCTGTTGTAAATCAATCACGTCTAGTGAGTCCGAGCAAGCATTCAAAGTGTTCTCCCATTTTGGCATGAGCTTCTGCAAACTATGAACATGAATCAACAAAGAGACCAAGTCATCTATCTGACTCTTCTTCAAAGAGTCCAACTGGCAAAAATACATAAATTTCATCTTGTCTCTTAATTCGGCTAAGCGTAAACCACTAGCATCACTAACATCAACACCCAATAATTCCTCAATCGAGGCAATGATCTTCATCCGAATGTCTTGAATTAATCCTTCCATCTCCATACAACTCGACTGGGCGTTCTCATAAGTTGATTTCTTCATGGCTAATGAACAATACCAGCCATGGAAATCATATCTGTCTCCACTGTGCACAATATTCTCACTGACCAAGGTGGAATTAGGAATCTTCTTCAAAGCTTGGAGGCGTGGAATAGTCTTGTCTTGAATAGGCCGAAACTCTTCCCAAACTCCCTCCAAATACTGGATTCTGAATACGAGCCCTGTTGTCCTATCATATGCATGGACAAACTGAGTAAGGAAATCATCTGCCTACTTTCTTGTGCTCTCAATCCACTTTTCCACCTCTGAGAGTGTACCTCTTGCTGGCTCACAGTGTGAATGCATTCCATGGTCAACTGCAATAGGGGAAATAAGGGTGGGATCTTCACGCCTTGTCCCTGCAATATACTCTCTAAGTCTGATATTCTCTTCTCTGTACCTTTCTTTCTCCGCAATCTCTTTGTCTAACTTTGCATCGATTGCCTTGAGGTTTTCACCAACCTCCTGAAATTCTTGCTTTCTGGATGTACGACCAAGGGCAATTGAAGTGATCTGGAAATCCATAGGAGTAGCAATGTCCGCTGTCACTCCTGCAATAGGAACAACAATTTGCGCAATCCACATTCCTGTCTCATCTCTAGCTATGTGCGACAAAATCTCTGCTCTCTTGGGCTCCTTCTCCTTAGCACTCCTAGCTAGGTAGTCATCAATATCATCAATAGGTTGTACCTCTATCATTTGTTTACTTTTCTCCATAATTCTCATCAGCCATTCAGGAATAGCGGCCATCTCCATACCATCATCGAGACATATTTCTCTATCAAGTCCTCTCAATGTCGAGATAACATCATCATTATCATCAAGATTATTCTTGGTCCAATCATATACCTCATTTCCCAAACTAACTTCCAAAAGGACAGTAGGGGATTGTTGACGTGTCTGAAATCGCATTGCTGCAAACTCCATACGGCCAACGCAGAATAGAATAGCCGGCTGATTATCCTACTCTCTCTTGAGATAAGGAAGTCTCTAATGCTGTTTTCTAAGTTTGATCAAAGGAGACTACCTCAAGGTTTCTTTTGTCAGGTCTTGACTGCGGGATCTCTCAGTGGCTTTATGTGTTTATGCTGGAAACACAAGGGGGCTTACGTTTGATTAGTAATTTCATATACGAATTCCCAGGGACCTCTTTTGGTTTTCTTTCAGGTGATGTTGATTAATTTGAAGCTGATTTAGCAAGACTGCGGATTTCTAAAAAAAGGGGATAAAATTGGGAGGAAAGAAAGGAAGGGTAGGGAGAGAGAGAATGGTAAATGTTAACTAGGACAACAGATTTACCCAAGCAGACAGACACCTCCGGGAAACCAAATTAAGCATCATCAGTCATTCAGACACAATGTTTGCATAAACTCAGTGCAATCTTCAAAGGAGAAACCAGATTTTCATATTATCAAATACAATATTAGAACTTCTACATTCATGATATGTGTACTTTTGATAATCGAACTGAATCATAAAATAGCCCAGATTAACCATGCAGAAAGGAAAAAAGCAATCAGCTATCCTCTAATGGTATGGACTGTGAAGATTCTATCAGATGCTTGGTAAGAACTGCTGTGTAAAATGAACAGACATAATTTAAAAGCTTTCTAATTTAAATGAAGAAGGAGACCATGCACTCACAAGGAAATTTGAAGGTAATTTCAATCCATTGTATTAATTCCTGCAAAATTTCTTCAGAGCTTTCGCAACAATTCAAGAACTTCCTCCTAAAATGAGGGAAAACCAGTCCCCTTAAATAGGTTTCCAAAAATGGATGAATGGCCAAGATCTAATCTAAACAAGTGGCCCAGATTCATCCTTACAAAAAGAGGGACCCACACTCATAAATAGGGGGATAAATATCTACAACTACCCCAAAAGGAGCAATAACTACCAAAGGATAATTACAACTTTTGAAATAATCCAAAAAAGGGAGGTGCACCAAAAAAAACTTTACAATATGTTGACCAAAAGTCAACTGTCACCTTTTTGGAACAAAAGTGCACTTTTTAAGACTTGGAGGGAAAAAGGCATTTTTGAGAAACTACTTTCTCTATCCTGGTTTCACATTCCTTTTGCAGAAACTGGTCTTCGCCATGCAGGTACTCTCGCCATAAATCACGACCTGCTGCTCGTTCCTCGCGGACATATTCCTGAAACTTGATGCATAATTGGAAGAGGGGATTAAAAGGCGGCATGGGAGGGTGGCGAATTTTGTATTGCATGCCTTCGAGATACTGGTTCACGTGCCTTAAACCGTCCTTCCAGCTGGAGCGATTACGCTCGAAGCACAATATGTCTGAATGGAATTGACCAGCAAAACTCAAGTCTTCAATGGAATAAGAAACCTTATATGCTCCCAATCTTTCCTCCCAATCAGGCCGGATTACACTGTCGGACAGGTCATTTATCCACCCCGAAACCATTGATCGGAGGATGGTCTTGCCTAGTTCTTGCATGTTCCCCAGAATTGCCTCACATGCGTCATTTTCTTTGTCAATAATTTCCTGGGCGTCGTTCTTCATGGTGACGGTCCAGTACCATTCCTTGAGAACACTGATGCTATGGGGATTCAGGATGTCAGGCAGTGTGGGAATTTGTGTATGTGTCCAGAAAAGAGCTCTTAGGAGGGGAAGGGTAGAGGCCGCTACTTCATGCATGTGAAGGGATTCTCTCTTTACTTCCAACAGCTTGACGAGAGTGAGCTCTCGATGGAGAGCCATTTCCTTTACTTCTTTGAGGATCTGTTCTCCCTTTTTCTTGATGTCTTGCACCCATTCCTTAACGGCCTTTGCGGTATCTCGGATTCCTTCAAATTCAGTTGTGGTCCTCTGTGCCAATGCCATTGGGGGGATATGGGATTCAGAGGGGTTGTGTAGTGGCCGTAGGAGCTTATCGATGTATCCCTTGGCTTGTTCAGCACGGGCCCGATACATGTCCTTTTCAGCCGTGATTTCCTCGAGCTGTCTGAGTATGTTCTGCACTGAGTCCTTAAATTCCTCCTTTTCTTGCTCTTTTGTAGCTCGTCCGATGGGGACAGTCGTAATGCTATAATCTGCCAGGGTTATTTGATCTGCTGGCTTGTTTACGGGCGGGGTAGCAATATGAAGAGTGCGGTTCCTTTGCCCATCCTTGGTTATCTTAGAGTATGTTCTCGGTTTCTTCTTCCCTTTTGCTTTTGTTTGATCCATTCGTGAGAAGATGTCTTCAAGGTCGATGGGCGCCTTGGTGGCGGCCCTGCGCTGAGCTCTGGCGATCAGCCACTCTTGAGGCACTGTCTGGGTTGAGGATAGGGTTAAGTTAGCACCTTGTGCTCCCATGCTTCCAACTGGCTGATCACAAATTAACAGCTGTCCCGTCATCGGAGGGGTGGAAGAAGGAGGAAGCTCTTTGTTTGCATCTGAGTTCTCCCCTATCTCACTGAATAATTGTCTGACATCTTCCTGTGATGGTGGCTCCTTGGTTCCCTCGAGCTCATGGATCTCGTTTGCTCTTTGTTCCCCTTCGACAGTTGAGTCGTCCTTGGCTGCATGGAGGAGTAGTAATTCATGGCGGCTCTGCTGGGTAGGTTCATGCACTTCGATCCCCTGGGTGGATGGGATTTCTCCTTCCTCTATCTGGTCACCCGGCTTAGTCGGATTGGGGCCCTTTTGCTCGGTGTCCGGCATATCTGGAGCAGGAGGATCATTGGCTTGGAATGCCTCTATGTCGCTCTGGGAAGGCGGAGCAGGTATGCAATCCAAATCTATGGCGTCGTCAGATGAACTGGGGTCCTTTGAAGATGAAGTGGTTTCTGGCCTTCTTATGGGAATCTTCTCCCTTCTTGTTCTTTTGGACGTCCGAGTCCCTCTGCAAGCCTTAGTTTTCTTCCTTTTCTCTGGTTTTTCAGCTGATGTCCTTTCATCTTCGGAAGACTGAGAGTCGAAATTGCCCATCAGATGGTAAGTAAACTGGACCCCTTCATGGACTAGCCTCTCGATCTGGTGTTGTAACCACTGATTTGTGTATCTTGCCGGGGCTGCCATGACTGCTTCGAAATCTGTGATTGGGTCTTGAGACCAATCAACGCCTGGCAAGAGATGCCTTACTGCTTCGAATTCCCGGACTTGGAGACAGTTCCCCGAGTCTGTGAGCTGATCCGGGACCCGACGGTACTCAAAGAGTCGCATTTGCTGCACACTCAATCTAGAATATTCCCGTCGCCTGACTTCGTAGTCATCGGAGCAATTTTTCCAGTAATCTTCAATTGACTCCTTTGCTCTGTAGCGCCTACCGTAAGCTCTCTTTGCCAAATTGTCATGATCAAAACATTTTCTTGGAAAATGTTCCTGTAGGCCATAGGAGGCTAGCTCTGCAAGGGATTCTTCTGCTAGGGTGGGAGTTCTCAATTGGACATCATGGTTGCCTATGATCATTGGAAATGCGAATCCAGCTTGCTTGCTCTCTCGTAACAATATGCCGACAGGGCGTGATTGTCTCGCCACCTCCATGAGGACTACTTTATCAGTTGGATACCGCGGAAGTCGAAGGGGGGCACCTTCAAAGCCAGCAATTCGGAGGTAGGAGAATCTTGGGAACTGAATAAACCAGGCCCCATACCTCTGCACTAAAATGGTAGCTTGCTCTGAGAGCCTTATGTGTAACCCTCCCTGCATTAGCCTGACTAGGCGCATTGTGAAGGCGTCGTTGACGCGTTCGTATTGTCCAACCGCGTAAGCCGGGCTGCTCTTTTCCCTTTGAGCTATATCCTGGTAGTGCAGCTGCGGGTAGCAATCATAAACTTTTACCTGACCAGGCCCATTCCCGATCTCACCTTTCATTATTAATCCTGGCAGTGGCTGGTTCTTTGCGAACATATAGACCAAATAGGAGGTCATGGTGAAATACTTCTTTGTCTCAAGCTCAATCAGCTGAGCGTGGATGTTATCACTTATGATCTGGGCCCAGTCAAACTTAGACTTTCCGGCAAAGACCTGTTCTGTAAAATAGAACATCCATTCTTCAAAGTAGTTGGACTTAGGAAGTCCCATGACTCGGCTAAGTAAGGTGACCATATCGCCATGTTCATTACAAAAGTCACTTCTGGGGGTCTTTTTCACAATCCTGGTGCTTGAAGGCTTTTTCTCTTTGAACCATTCTTCGTTAATTAATGCCCTGCATCGGGCTGGGTTCATATCATACGCCCCCTGTGCCTCGTCCATTGTTGTAGCTATGGGATTATTTGGAAAGGGGATATCAAATGCATCACCGATAGCCTCAGGGGAGAAGTCGGCAATAGTGATATCTTCCAGAAGCACTAATCTGAACTTTGGCTCATAATGCCGAGCAGCTTCCACTACTAATTCATAGTTCTGGATTGCTGGAGGAAAACCTGCTGCTTGGGCGATGCCACTTTCTAGCATTTGCCTAGGCCTGCCATATGCATTGGGTGAGAAGACCCGATCCCTGAAATCCTGAATATCAATATGGCCAAGGTCGGTGTCACCAATGTTGTCCCAGATGCTCTGGACCTTTGACTCTCTTAACCCTCCTCTCTGATACTGATACTTCATTCTTTCAACTTTCCGTGGGACGTCTGATTTGGATGCTCGTGAGGTTTCTGCTGCAGCGGGTGTCCTTGATGATTCTGCCGCTGATTTAGGCATTTATCCTACACAGCCAGACACGGATTACAAGGTGATACGAGAATGACGATGCGGGTTAGATAATAACAGAAGTGTTTCAACAGACCGAGATTAGCTTAAATATCATTCTGGGCTAACAATCTGATTAACTTCAATAGCATCATATTCCTGAAGATTTATGACTAAGCGTTCTCACTTTCGAATTTTTTGATTAATTTTAACAAAGACAAAACATGAGAATTTTGAAAAGAGATGCAGTTTTCGGCCAAACTTCGGGAATGAGTCCTAAATTTTGGATGCTCGAATGATGGAGATGCAGACTCTAAGCATTTCAAATTTTGCGTATTTGCCTATTTGATCCACACATTTTAAATGACCGTACGCGATAAGGCGTACTTACCTGATCGGAGCGAATGATGGGTGATTGCTCGACCTTGCGGTGGGGCGAGCGGATGATCCTGCAAAATTTGAATCCCAACGGTTATCCTTCCTGTTTAAATTTTCGCAGTTTGGAAGATGAAAGAGGATTTATCAATTTTACATGGTTCTGTGCCTAGCAACCTGAATTTTAGATGGTTGATGGGAGGATGATGCAGTGTCTTACCTCTTTGATTTCGGATTGAAGAGTTCCTTTCGAATTTTGAATTGGAGGTTTTCGAATCTAACCTTCGCGGGTGTGCTCGTCCTGACCTCCGCGTTACACACTGTGTCTTCTGCGTTTAATGTTTTGTTTTTTGGACTTCGTTTTTACTTTTACCTTAGAATTTCGGCTGCTTAGGGCCCAAAAATGCTGTTTGCCCGACCTTGTTGAAGCTCGAACGCAGGGGGGGGGGTCCGAAGTGCGTTTTGTACTGTGTTTGCTCTTGAAACCTTACTTCGCCATTTTCCTTCGGAGCTTGGCGTCCGAAAACGCTGCTTTATGCATCTTTGAAAAACTTAACTTCTTCGCCTCTTTTCGGAGCCTGGGGTCCGAAAAATGCGGTTTGATGCGTTTTTGAAAAACTTAACTTTTTCGCCTTTCCATCCGGAGCCTAGGGCCCGAAAAAATGTTTTGCGATATGTTTTAAAACTTACGCTTTTCTCCTTTAGGGTCCGAAGAATGTTTTATAATGTTGTTTTAAAACCTGCTTTACCTTTCGTCCTTTTCGGAGCTTAGGGCCCGAAAAAATGTTTTGCGATATGTTTTAAAACTTACGCTTTTCTCCTTTAGGGTCCGAAGAATGTTTTATAATGTTGTTTTAAAACCTGCTTTACCTTTCGTCCTTTTCGGAGCTTAGGGCCCGAAAAAATGTTTTGCGATATGTTTTAAAACTTACGCTTTTCTCCTTTTCGGAGCTTAGGGTCCGAAATGCATTTGATAATGTTGTTTTAAAAACACGCTTTACCTTTCGTCCTTTTCGGAGCTTAGGGCCCGAAAAAATGTTTTGCGATATGTTTTAAAACTTACGCTTTTCTCCTTTTCGGAGCTTAGGGTCCGAAATGCATTTGATAATGTTGTTTTAAAAACACGCTTTACCTTTCGTCCTTTTCGGAGCTTAGGGCCCGAAAAAATGTTTTGCGATATGTTTTAAAACTTACGATTTTGCCCTTTTCACTCGGACGCGGGGGTCCGAAGAATGTTTTACACTGTGTTTTAAACTTATCCTTCACTAAAATTCGGACCTAAGGTCCGAAAACGTTGTTTTTGCAGTGTTATGTTTTGAAACTTGAACCTTTTGGAAATTTCGGACCTAGGGTCCGGAATGCGATTGCCACCTTATGCTTTCAAATTTTGAATTTTCACCTTCGGACGCTTACATCCAAAAGGGGGGGAGCGCACAACGTTTTAAACTTAACAGCTCAACTTGACTTTCGCCAAGTTCGGAGCTGGAGTCCGAAAAAAATGCTTGCATTGCGTTAAGTTTTGAAATTTTGGAACAAACTTTCGGCATTTACGCCCGAAAGCCAGATCAGTCAAGAGGACTCATTGGTTCGTTACTCCAACGTCGATCAGCTTACGGACTGATCACGAACTCGCTCGGGGAGACACGAGAAACTCTGTTTCGATTCTCGGGACGACGATCAAAAAACTCAAAACTGGAAAGGGGGGGGACCCTGTCGGCGACAGGGGGCGTGTGCAACGCACAACAGGGATCTCGGCTGATCATCATTCTCATTAGGAGGTGCAGATGTCGCTGTGGCATGAAATTCCTGAGTATTCCCTGGTAGTATCACTGTGTTGGAACACTACTGAGTCTCCTTGTTCTGTTCCGTTACTTCAATCACTTCGATTGATGAGACACTGGGAGGGGGTAAAGGAATGATAAATGGAGGAATGATAATCTTCTGTTTCTTCTTCACCTCCTCAATCTTCTTCCCTCTGGCCTTGACTTCTCTTGGTGTGTTCTTCCTTCTCTTGGGAGTTTGACTCTCTTCGTCTGCATGAATCTTGACATCACTGATAGTCCTCTGATCATCCTCGGAAGTAGACTCTTCTGGCTTCATCCTTTCATAAGTGAAGGGAACACCCATGTCAACTAACTTATTCATCTGTATATCTACCCATATGCGGGAGAAACTCAAGACCTCTCTCATCAATATATTCAGGTCAATCTCTTCTGACTCTGACCAATTTGGCAATAGGACTGCCTTCTTCATTTCACTCTCATACCGTGGATGTGTATGATCTCTATCATCTAATACCTGATCAGGAATGAGGAAAAGTCCACACTTCCTCATAAAATCCATTGACATTCTGGACCACATTCTTCTCTTCACTGCTTGCTTGTCCATCAGGTTGGCCTAATAATTTTCTATGTCAATTTTGTGAATGAACTTCTCTCCCCTGATCCTTCCGACCTTCTTGTTTGGATCGAATCTTTCTCTTTTCTTATATGTAGCAAATCGATAGAATGCAAGCTCCTCACTCGCAGTGCTGGCGGCTATGGCGGACTGACAAACCTCTGACGTCTTCCCAACTGAAATAGGTAATGTCATGTCTGTCCTGTGCTTCTCTCTTTGAATAACATCGAACTCTAGAAGTTGCCTCACCACTTCCAACAAGATCATTCTGTCAGTTGGATACCTAGGAAGTCTGGAGGGTTTAGATTGTAACCCATGAATCATGAGGTATGTGAAAGTGGGAAACTGTATATACCACAATCCATATTTTTCTATTAACTCTGTTGCCTCCTTGGACAATCTTCTGTGGATTCCGCTTTGCAACATCCGTGTGATGTACATAGTGAATGCATCATTCACTCTCTTATAGTCTTCAATTCTATACATGCTCAGCTGGGGGTAGCACTCATGACTCTGGAAGTGTCCTTGCCCATTACCAATTTCACCTTTGCATATTAATCCTCTGTATGAAACAAACCGTGCAAGCAGGTATACAAGGTAAGAAGTCATGGCGAATGACTTGGACTGCCCTACTTTCCTCAGCTGAAAATCCAGGTTGTCACTTATAATCTTGGACCAATTTACTAGTGTTCCTCTAAGACAATCCTGGATGAAGTAGAACATCCATCCATTGAATATTGCTCCCTGTGGCATCCCCATCACTCTATTGAGTAGGAATATCAAATCACTATATTCCTCCTTAAAATCTATGCACATGAGCGTCTTGGGAGCCTTGGAATGATGAGACCTAGGTTCAATCATCCACTCTTTGTTAATCAAATTCTTGCATACACCCATCTTCTTCGTGTATCTTTCCGCATATTCATCCTTGGTCACATCCTTCATGTCTATTCCGTGTGGAATCCCGAACACCTCTGCAATAGCATCCTCAACAAGGTAGGCGATGACAATGCCCTTAGGAGTCTTGATCATTCTTGTGAGCAGATCGTAGCATCGTGCACACTCCAGGATAAGCTCACTGCACTGTATGGACTGTGGAAATCCAACGGCATGGAAAATGCCACTCTTCATAATGTTCGCATAGGTTGGGGAAGGAACTTGATCTCCGACTCCGAACATCCGACGCTGCATCTGGTCGAAGTCTAGGAAATGCATGTTTGTATCAGTGATCTCCTTCCATCTGGATGAAATCTTAAGCTCTGGATAAAATCCAGTCTCCAACATCTTCAATAGTTCTTTCCTTTCCTTATATCCAGACTTTGACATCGCACCTGTACGAAGATCGAAGTTAGACTTAGGAAAATAAATAATGCTCTTAATAAAATTCTCGACTTTCTAAAGATTTAGCTAATTTAGAGCATGGAGTCAGGAAAATAATCCATACACTTGATAAATTTTAACAATTAAGTTCAAAGTGTGACAACACTAAGGCATGGAAACCTTCCATAAAATTCATTGATACCTCCTTATGCTTAGAAAATATGCAAGCTAAAATGCAAAGGAGTATACCAGATTAATATTGACTAAGGAAAGGTGTGAAAGGTTGTGTTTTCACACAATGTATGTCTGAAGACACCTTCCGCAGTCAACAATGGAGGTCAACAATTCTGAAGACAACCTGGAAATCAGACTTTTAAAACATGTTGTAATCTTAAAAAATGTGCATAAACTTGATAAAAATCAGTTCTAATGATGAAAACAATCATATTCAAGAATGTAAGTGTGGCTGGTAAAAAATTAATTTCTGAGGACAAGTTTGAAAATTGATTACTTCAGACTTACCAGCACCTTGCAAAGTAGCTAAAAATCCTTGAAAACGATGAAAAATGGCTAAAGAATCAGCTCCAAGCAAAATCGCCAAAGTGGTTAGGTGGCTGGAAATGAAAATTTCTCAAGACAACCGCCTAACAATGGAGTTTTCAGACCTGCAACAGTGATAAGATGGTTCTGAAAATGCATAGAAAACTCCACAAAATACCTCCAAATGCAAATCGCCTAAGTTGGAATTAGCTGGACAATAAAAACTTAAGTCTGAAATTAATGGCAGCCATTAATGGAGATTAAATCTGAAGCAAACCTTTGATCTGAAGCGAATCAGCGAGCTGGAAATGATGGCAGCCACCAAACATGCATGGAAATCATCAAAATGTGGCACCAAACCACTCTTTAAACAAAATCGAAATTTTCCCAACTATGGCGCCATACTAAAATTCTGAAAATGTCATCAATGGCAGCCCAGATCTGCAACAATGGAGGTCTGGAACAACAAGCAAAAAATGGAGGAAAATATCGCCCAAGTCTCCAAACACAAAAATCGCCACTCTTCACCAAAAATCACCAAATTTGCAAAAAATCGCCAAACTTGGAAAATCGAAAATCTGGAAATGGTCTTCAATGGCAGCAAGGGGAATGGATCAGCAAGCTGGAAAAAATGGAGGAGGAAAGAATCCTCAACCCAACACTTCATTTCAATCACTTGCTAAATTTTGCCCAACTTGGAGAAAAATCGCCTTTCATGGAGACACCTGGCAGATTTAATAATAAAATAATGCTAAGGCTCCTCTCTTATACTTGCTTTTACTTCTTACTTTCACCACACAAGCAATGTGGGATAAAACACTTGTATATATACTTGCTTGGCAAAAAACTAACTTGCTTCTAAAAGGTTCAAAATATTAAATGATTATTGCAAGCTATTTAATTTTGCTTTTAAAATTTTAAATAATCATTAATAATTTTTAAAAGCAATAAAAAATGGGGCTTATTTATTAAAATATTGCAATTTAAATCCAAATTAAGCCTCCAGGGGAAAATTGACTTGGGTTGGGATTGAAAAATCCCTTTAAAAATCATTAAAGTGTCGAAAATTGCCCCATAAAGGAAAATCGACGCTAGCTTGGATAAAAATCCATGTATAACTTCATAAAAAATGCACACAAAACTCCCCAGGGGAAAATCAATGGCAGTCTGGATTGAAAAATCCACTCTCCAAACTCACTTAACTTTGAAAACTACTCCCTGGTGGAAAATCGACCTCTGTCCGGATGAAAATCCGGACTCAAAATTCATTAAAATGCACCCCTTTGTCTGGATGAAAATCCGGACAAAAATCCGCAGTCACTTGTCACAAAACATCCTGGTGGAAAATCAACCCAGGCATGGAATCATCCTCAACGTTGTCTGCACTTTAGTCCGCACTCTAGTCTGCACTCTTGGTGGAAAATCGATGGCAATCTGGATAAATCCTGACACTTAGCCAAATTTTAGCACTTCCAGGGGAAAATCGACTTGGGTATGGATAAACAGTGGTGGAAAATAATAGCCAGTATGGATTCCAGGGGAAACCCATGTGTAGTGTGGATTTTGAGTGGGGGAATGGGTTGGGTAGTTTGGAATGTGAGGGGAAAAGCACCTCTAGCATGGAATTTGACCCTCTAACCCTTGGAATATGGATTTCCCTTAGGAATTTATCATTTTAACCACTCAAAATCACTTAGAAATTTTAAATTTAGACTGGACTTAGGCAAATTTTCCAAAAATATGAGCGAAACGCTAGGAAAATATTGGAATAAAGTGCGAAATCAACTTAAATAATACCTTAGGAGTGAGAAAACAACTCCAAAAGGTCTTGGAATACCTTGGCACTTTAAAATCACTGATGCGCGTGTTTAAAAACACGTTAACGCTCAAAAGGTCAAACACTTAGACAAAACTTAGGATCATTAAAATATCAACATTTGCAACTTGATCCTAACACTTCAAAAACCCTAGACGACACTAGGCATGATCAAAATTCCGAGACTCAGGCACAAGAAACGCAAAATTGCCTACTAAGCAGCCAAAACCCTAACCTAACAATGCAAAAAGCAGGAAAAGAGGGGGTCCCTGTTAGCAATGGGGCGATGTGTGAAAAGGTCACAACAGGAGGCTCCACAACTTTAGAGTTTGCTGAATCCCTCCCATCAAGTGGACCTAAAGGAAGACGGACACCCAAATCCTTAGCCTTCAGAGGTTGATCCTTAGGGCTCAAAACAAGAGAAGAGAGCTGAAAAGGCCCTTGTTCTTCATCAAAACAACTCGACTGAATATGAAACGATTAGTGTCTACATCAATCAACCAGTAAGCTTTGTGATTATCACTGTACCTTGTGAACATGAGTTTTTGACTCTTAGAATCCAGCTTTGTGCGCTTAGCATCTGGAATCCAAACATAAGCTATAGAGGCAAAAACTTTTAGGTTGTTGCTTTTGGGCTTCTTGCTAGACTAAGCTTCCTTTGGAGTCTTCTTCTTCACACCCTATGTGGGAGATCGGTTCAAAAGATAGACAGCAGTGTAGACTGCTTCTCCCCAAATTTATTTGGAACACTTCTATGTTCCAACATACACCGAGTCATTTCAATTATTGTGCGGTTTCTCTGCTCAACGACACCGTTTTGCTAAGGGGTGTAAGGTGTGGTAAGCTGACGTTTGATGCCATGATGTGCATAGAAGTTGGAGAAATCAAAAGAACAAAATCCCCCCCCCCCCGCCCCCCTCCCATTATCTGACCTTAAGAGTTATAATATGTTGACCATACTCTTTTTCTACCAAGGCCTTAAACTTCTGGAACATATTGAACACCTTTGATTTTTGTTCAAGAAAATACACCCACATTTTGTGACTAAAATCATCAACAAATAACAAGAAGTACCTAGGCCCAATAACTAAAGGAGTGTTCGTTGGATCACAAATGTCAGCATGAACCAATTGCAATACCTTAGAAGCTCACCAAGAGTCACCATCTGTGAATGGAGTTTGATGCTACTTTGTAGCCTGACAAGCTCCACAAACTCCATGATTCCGAGTCTGAATCTCAGGTAGACCAACTACCAGATCCTCTCAAACTAGCCGAGAGAGATAGTGTATGTTCAGATGCCCATATCGTTGATGCCAAAGATTGCTAATGGAAGAACTTTTTGCTGCCATGGCATGCTTCTGAGAATCACCAGTGTCAACAAGTCTATAAAGACCAGGATCCTCAATACCCACAACTATTGTAGTACGAGTCTCCTGATCAACAATACTACATTTGTGCGAACTGAAAACCACATCAAGCCGAGGAGAGTGTCTCATAATTTGATTGATAGAGAGAAGGTTGAGTTCGATGCTTGGAACGTAGTATACATTGAGGAAAATTAAATTCCTCCCACTAGACTGAATCTGCACGTTGCCCTTACCGACAACGATATACTCTTCCCCTCTTACAAAGATCACAAAATCGATGAAAGGTTGATATTTTGTGAGCTAGTCACGTTGATGAGTGAAGTGTCAAGAAGCACCCGAATCAATGTACCAGGCAGAGGATTTAACATGATTTGTAAGTCTTTTAGCCATAAAGGCGTAAAAGGTAGATTCCTTCTACTCAGTGTGCTTTGCAACATTGGCTTTTGACTGAGACCCTCCCTGCTTCTTCTGCTCAGAAGCCAAGCATTGCCTATAGTCTTTCTTCATGTCACCATACTTATGGCAATAATTACACTGAATGTTCTTTTTCTTAGAGCCGTCCTGGGATTGACTTGAGACTTTCTACTGAGAGGACTAACTTTTCCCTTTATCCCTAGCAAAGGATTTAGCAGAGAAGGCTTTCTCTATGGAGGACGAACTAGCACCGCTTTCAAACTGCTGTTTCCAGTGATCCTGCTGTAGAAGTTTGTTGCACAACTTTGGAAACTTCAAGTCAACATTAGTTGAAGTAAGGTTGAGTGTCTCAATAAAGTGCTCATAAGACTTTGGTAGACTTTTCAGAGTGATGAATACCATGTCTTCTTCCTCCATCTCTCGACCAATTGCCTCCAACTGATCATTGATGCCCTTGATGTTCGTGAGAAGCTCTTGTAGAGGCATCTTTTTAGGCATCGTTATGGAGAACAATTGGTTCTTCAAAAAGAACGCACGACTCTTGTCTGATGTTTCATGGAGATCCTTCATATGAGTACATATCTCTGTAGTTGTCTTGTCGGACAACATTTGAGGTAGTTGATCATTAGTAATTGGAAGTTTGATAAGTATTACGACTTCCTAGTTGCGCTCATCAAATTTGTCCTCGTCTTGTCCAGGTGATGTAGGACGAGATTCTGTACCCAAAACAAGTGTATCAAGATGGCAATATTCAAATATTGTCGTCATTCGTTGCTTCCAGGTGTTGTAGTTGTGCCTGTTGAATCGCTGACTACCTTCTAACATTATGTTAGTCAAGGACACCATCTCGCATGCTTTTCAAGGCACGAAAAACGAGATAAACAAAAGAGGCAGAATACATGCACAAATCTCGAGACATAAAACCGTAACACGAATTTCGAGGCACAAATCCAGAAATACAAGTTTTGCTGAAAAATCTAGAAAATTTGTTGAAGACCCAGAAATCTTCCTAAAAATCCCAGAAAGATTTACTGCACAAAACAATAAACAAACTGTAAAAGAGAATTTTTACAAACCCTAGCTGTAGACAGTATGAAATCCTCAAAAAATGAAGCCATTGAAAAAATTTGCAGGAAAGATAACTGAAACCCTAGCTGGCGCTGTGTGCAAGAATAGGAAAAAAAACACGACCAGAAATAGTCGCATAAAAAAACGCGAGGTCATTGAGAAATCCGTCACACACATAGATGCACCGTTGAGGAAAATATAGACCTTGCATGAGCCAAGGAATGAACACGAACGTGGCAAAAAATAAAAATTGCAATATAAAAGCGACGCAGGATAAGTAGACGCGGACTGAAAATCATGACGGAAAACCAAGAAAATAGAGGGTTGCCGGTGCGAAAAAATAACAAACAACAATGAAAATTGCTTTGTGATTCTTAGTTCCATCGCGCAAAGGAAGGGTTGCGCGGGTAAAACAAATCCCATCGTTGTGAAGCAAAAAAGACGCAGAAACCATCGCCTCACACAGGCGAGTAGAGACGCATGTCGCACAACTCCTGCAGAACTGAAAAAACTTCGAACAATTTTCACTAAAAAAATTCCGATGAGAAAATTTTTAGAATTATAAAATTTTTGAAAAATTTCTACCTGCTTTGATATCATGTAGATTAAATGATAATTTATTGATTATTCTTGAAAGAATGATATGTACATATTGCAATTACGGATACGATGTTTCTAAAAGAAATAATCAATCACGGGTGACAAAAAAGGAAACAAGCTAATGTAACTAAGATTACACTAATATTACAATATTGACCATTAAAGTGTTGACTGTTTCTGTCATGGATGTCAACGGTTTGCTATGCTACAATGTTTCAGAATTTGTGTTTGTGCTGCTTGTCAACTTGCAAGGTGTTTGTAGTCATCCATAGGTTAACTTTTCCTCTTTTTTATCCTTTTGGGTGTGCTGGGAGTTTACATGATGACAGGTTTCTTCTTGTCTCTACTGTATGTTTCTCTTTTGTTTATGGGACAAGTGTTCAACTTTTTGATCAATCTGTTTCTGCTGAAGATGATGTTATATCTGATATTATCCTCTGACAGTGGTGATTTATTCTGCATATATTTGAGCCGTTTCTTTTAGCCTCAAAGGTTCATTGTGAGTGGGAGTTACGATTTGTTTCTTACCTCTTGGTCTGCATGGCTGATGAGATATGATGATACGAATTTGACAGTTTTTGGTAAGAGGCGTTTGTTCTACTGACTGAATGAGCTGTTACTATGAGGTTTTTTTTTTGTGTTGATCAGAATCATGAATATGAGCAGTTATGGTAAGAATGTGCAACAAGGAGGTTATTCATTGGAGTTTACTTAGATAAAAGGCTGCCATTTTTATTGTATGGGTATCATGGCCAAAAGAGAAACCGTTATGTATGTTGGAATTATTGTCATTGATGTCAAAGGGATTTGCTCTCGTCGATAATGTCAAACAAGCATGGACAAGGATGATCAAGTATCAACAATGTCAAAAGAAAAATGATGTATATCTTGTTAAGGCCAAAGGCCACTAAATCATGGAACATGTCACAAAGACAAGAAAGCAATGAAGGCGATGGAAACATATATTATAACTGTCAAAAGGAAAGTAGTATGGAACAATGATGATAACTTTAAGAGCAACTTGGCTAACTTAATCAATGGATCAAATGATTTGCAATTAAAAGGTGGCAGTTCAACCAATATGCAAGTGTGATTTGTATAAAGGAACTTTTCATAGACAATGATTAACATGTAACAAACCAATACAGCGATCAGATTAAGTTTATGAAAGAGAAATTTTGTTAGTTGCAAAGGAAATGACATTGGAATATAGTATGAAGAATAGTGAACAAAGTGTGACAGAAATGAAGCTATCAAGATTGTGTTAAAGACAACAAATTAATGCATGCCTTTATGAAGAAATTTACACAATTGGCTTGTGAACATGACTGGCCATTCACAGTTGGTGATTCAGTATTTTACAGAGGATTACATATTATGTGAGCAATTATTAATTCAGATTATGAAAGACAGAAATTAAAGATACAAGGCAGCAATTAAAAAAAATCATGAGCAACAGCGTTTAAATTATATGCAGTAAATAGCATATTAAAAGTACATGTATTCTATTTGGTGAGGACATATCAGATTGGAGAGAAAGTAGACAAAGTCTGCACTAAAAGACAAAAACCGTCTTATTTACTAGGAGAAAAATGCATTGGTTTGATGGACAAGACAGAAACTCTACCTTTTTAGAAAAGACAAATTTTAGAAGACAAGTCAACGGACCAAAGAGTGGCATTTGTTAGCATGTCAAAAGAATATGAGGTGCGATTTATATCTTTAAGAAAAGTCAAAAGAATATGTTAAGAAAAGTCAATTTTTAAAAGGCAATAAGAGGTGCGATTTGTATTAAAAGAAAAAGATATCGATTTGAACGGTGTATTTTGTTATAAATAAAACCGATTCATTAAGGGACAAGTCTGTGCTAAAGAAAAGGTGCGATTTAATTAATGATATTAACAAAAGGTGCGATTTCTTTAGTTTCTAAAGATGTCTACTTTCATAAGGGATATGTCTCTTCTATAATATGTGAAGATATAAATAGAGACATTGATAAAAAATAAGTGTGAGTGTAAGGAAAGAGTGTGTAAGTGTGTTAAAGGTGTGTGGGTATACAATGCTGAATAAATAATTCTGGAATAAAAAGTACGTGGAGTATGGAAGAATATTTTCTGAATTGAGAGTGTGATATGTGAGAGTGAGAAATAAAAGAAGGATTCATTAAGAAGAGTGTAGTATTGTGTATGAAAAAGGATATTTATCATTTTTGCACCAGATCATGTAAGGAGAGAAGACTAATTGAATAACAGTATACAGTGGAATATGAAATAATTTTGAAGCAGATATATCAAAGAAGTATAAGAGTGTGTTGGTATGGCTGTATAATATCAAAAAAAGGGAGATTCTTAAGAGAATTAAAATGCAGATCTGAAAGAAGACTGTGAGAGGTTATTTGTGGGTATTCAAGCAATTCATGTAAAGATAATATTCAGACTTGCACAGCAGATGTTTTACAGTAGATTTATTAAAGATGTATATGCATGTGAGGAAGGAATATATGCAGATTTAAGAAGATCAAATTGTCCATCATCCGTTGTTATAGCAACATTGTAAAGGTGGAAAATCAGATTTATGTGAAGTGGGTTGGTGCTCACGAATTCTGAAGTAGGAGTTGGTGCTTCCAATGGGTTGGTGCTCACAAAATCGGATTTGGGAGTTGGTGCTTCCTGTGGGTTGGTGCTCACAAATTCAGTTTTGGGAGTTGGTGCTTCCAGTGGGTTGGTGCTCACAAAATCGGATTTGGGAGTTGGTGCTTCCTGTGGGTTGGTGCTCACAAACAGTGTTAGGGGTTGGTGCCTCTAGTAGGTTGGTGCCTACAAACATTGTAAAAGAAGAATTGTATACAAGCATTAATTTGCCGTGGTTTTCTCCCGTAAGGGTTTCCACGTATATATCTCGTGTTCTACTTGTGTTCATTTTGTTAGATCACATATGAATGTTGGTATGCAATGAATATGTTAATGAGATAAGTTATACATTTGTGATTAAAGTTGAAAAAGTTTAAGTTGGTGAAAATTGTTGTTATACTGATTTTTTCACCCCCCTTTCTCAGTATAACCGTGTGCTCTTCAATGTATTCCCTTGGCATGTCACAAGGAATCTTTGATAAAAAATACACAACTCAGAAATTTGAAATGAGGCGTTTTTTTCTTTCTGGAAGTTCTTGGGCAGTAGTTGATGTGTGAATTTTTCTAAGTTATTTTTTAGTGAATAATGTGCACCTTTATTTTTAGTCGATGCGTTGGAGACAATATACAGTGCGTGCTGTAGATGCGGTGAATCTTTGTGAAAGACAATTATTTTGAGTCACAGATGTCAAACGGAAGAAGAAAATATTAAAATCGTGGGCTTCTAATGTTTTACTGTAACATTGATTAGGAAGATGGATGGATATCAATGGAGACAATAATATATCGGCTGAATATTGCCGTAGTGCTTAATATTGGTGGGTGTTGATTATTATTGCTGTTGAAGCTTCTGTGGTAAATACGATCCCTTTCCCAAGCCTTGGAGCTCTTCATTCTTTTCCGTGGAACAACGACCTTGGCTGGTGCTGCGCAAGACTTTGTCAAAGAGCGATAAGAGTTACAATTTGAGCGTGGCTTCATTCCTGGTCTTTGACAGTAATCTCAGATTCTCATGGATGACAAGGATCATACCTGGATGCTGTGAAAGTTTCAGATGAGTGTGATTTCTACATGTATAGTGTTCTTTCTTTTGAAATCCCATACTTTGGAAATTTACAGGTTGCTGGGCATGATAAGCTGTTCATTATATGTATGCCAATGGAAATAGAGTAAATGCTGCATGTTAATGATAGCACTGGGCAACACTATGCAGCAATACATTTCTAATATTGATATTGATTCTTGATGGGTTCAGAAAAAATTTCAGTTATATGTGCTTTAGAGTTTGCCGTGTCAAGGGTTTGTCAGACTATGAGAGATTAATTAACCCATGGAAGGTAGTCTCTGTTAATCTTATGTATGTGCAGTAGTCTCTGTTAATCTTATGTATGTGCAGTTAAAGTTTTATTTCTGCATGAGTATTAAGTTTTTTGTCAAAATCTTATATTTGCTGTTTCAGTGAACAAGAGTTGTTGCTCTTGCTGAGGTTGGTGCCTTTTTGTTTAGAGTTGGTGCTCTTTATGTGAGTTGCAGCTCACTGTTGTAATTGGGTGGGTGCCCATTGGGTTTAATGAAAGTCCTTGATGCCGTGGTTTTTTACCCGAAAGGGTTTTCCATGAGATAATTCTTGTGTCCTCCTTGTGGCTATTTGTTCATATACTTTAATGTGGCTCAATTTGTTTTAAAAGTATTTGAAATACTGATTCAACCCCCCCCACCCCCCTCTCAGTATTTTTGATTTGGTTAACATAAAGATATAATAACAAATTATTATTCTAATAGAGTGGCAGAAAAGTGAACTCGCACAATAGTGGAGATCGTGAGAAGCACGATAGAGAACAAATCTAGGCATTATAAATTTTGAGAAAAAGCAATTCATGCATCAGTGTAATTGCTCAATTGGTCTCTAATGAAAGCAGTTAACAAGAAGATTCCTAAATAAGAATGGTTTGGAAGCAAATGTTTTGAAACCATACAAACCTTCATGGTGCATGCCATTTTTCACAATTTTATCAGTTTTAACCAAGCTCCTAGAGTCCTATAAAATCTTAAAAAAATGTGTGTTGAAGTCATAGAGCAAGTATTAGGCCCTAACTGTGTTTTCTTGTTTTTGTTTCAAAGGATTATATTTTTAGCTCCAATTCTCTTTTTTTCTCCTTGTAAATGAAATGAATATCGTTTTGAAGTGTTAAAGATCAATGTATTTTTCTTTTTTGCTTTTTTTCCTACTTTTCCATTTGACTATTAGGGCCGGGTTTTGCATATGAGACTTGGTGAGTCCAGCATGTTTGATCAAAAACTCATTGGGTACCCGTTTGTTGAGTCTCTAGACCTTATATTGGCTAATTTTCCTTAGGAATTGCTGAGTGTGGGTGTGTCTAGTAACATTGGTTCCTATAGAGAAATGGATCAAATCTGATGCAAATGCAGAAAAATGATGCTTATAGGCTATATCAATAATTACAAAGCATATAGGTTTGTTGACATTGACTCTAGCAAGACATGCTATACTTGTGATGTGATAGTAGATGAAAATGCAGGGCTGTTTCAGGCAACGAGAAAGCAGAATCAGATCTCTAAGTTGATGAAAGCAAAGAAAAATTGGCTGAAAAATCAGGCATGGTGCATGTAGCACCTCAACTTGAAGAGTGGAAAATTCCCATGAAATTTCAAGCTCAACAGCTGCTGCAGACTATGGAGATCGGCAGATGATTCTGTTTTGGACAGAACTGCTGCTGCACAAAATGAAAATCAGCAAGATGATAATGATGATTCAGCAAAAAGAAACAAAAGAAAAGATCCAAATGGTGCTACAACACATAATGATGTTTGCTGGGATGAAATGCTTGATATGAAGGCAAAAGGAAGACCCAAAAGAGGTAAATCAACTGAAACAGAATATTATTCTTTAGTGGCTGATTCACGGTACTCCTTTGAACCTCAAGAAATTGCTGAAGCCTAAGCAAGACTAGAATAGAAAAGGTGCAAAGCTAAGAGGAGACTCTAATTGGAATCTTACAGGATTACCTCTAGGAAAGAAACCTTGACTACAGATTGGTCTACAAAATCAAATAAACAGAAGATGGGACACTTGACAAGTACAAAGTAAGGCTGGTTGCAAAAGGTTTTGCGCAAAAGGAAGTAATTGATTATAAGGAGACACATGCTCCTTTTGCCAAAATGAAGAAAATTTGACTGATTCTAGCCACGACAACACAATTTTGTTGGAAAGTGCAGTAGATGGATGTAAAGAGTGCTTTCTTGAATGTAGACCTTCAGGAAGAAGTTTAATTGTACTGGCCACAAGGATTTGAGGTTCTAGGGAAGGAGCATTTGTTGTGTAGATTGAAGAAAGCTCCTTATGGGCTTAAATAAGCACATAGGGCATGCTAGTAGATAAAGATTGATGAGTGGTTGGGAAAACAAAGACTTAGGAGAAGTCCCTTAGAGACTGGTAAATCAAAGCAATTGAACAGATAAATCAGATTTATGTTCTTCTTTTGACATGACAAATCTAGGCTTAAAACATTATTGTTTAGCTGTAGAATTTATGTTTTGCTTTTAAATGTACTGGCCACAAGGATTTGAGGTTCTAGGGAAGGAACATTTGGTGTTTAGATTGAAGAAAACTCTTAATGGGCTGAAATAAGCACTTAGGGCATGCCAGTGGATAAAGATTGATAAGTAGTTGGGAAAACAAGGATCTAAGAGAAGTCCCTTAGATCTTGGTAAATCAAAGCAATTGAACAGATAATCGATTTATGTTATGCTTTTGAAATGACAAATCTAGGCCTAAAACATTACTGTATAAGTGTAGAAGTTTGGTGATCTACTAGCCATATTTTTATTTTTTAATCAAAATATGTTAAGGATTTGTTAGAAAGCTTTAGAATGGCAAATTTTAAAATCTCATCTACACCCATGGAGCAAGGCCTGAAAGTTTTCACCAAACCTGATTCAAAGACAGCCAATGAATCATATAGGTAGCTAGTTGGTAGCTTAATCTATCTTACAACCTTTAGGCTTGATTTGACCTATGTAGTTAGCTGTATCTCCCAGTTTGTGACTGCTCCCAAAGAAGAACATGGGATAACAACAAAGAGGGTGCGACAATATGTGAAAGGAACACTAGACTTGGACATTCTATTTAGTAAAAGCAAAGAGCTTGAGTTGAGTGGGTATTCAAACTTGGATTGGGCAAGTCTACATTAGGCTATGTGTTTACTGTTGGAACGGGAGGAATTTCTTGGGTTAGCAAGAAACATGTAGTTTTGCTATCCCCTAAAAAAGAAAGGTACAGAGCAACAATGAAAGGGGCTTGTGAAGTTTTATGGTTTAGAAGAGTACTTGATGATTTACAAGCTGAGCAACTTGAGCCTATAGTACAATTTTGTTATAACTAGGGAGTTTATAAGATGACCAAGAATCCCATCTTTAATGAATGAACTAAGCATGTTGATGCACATTGACATTTCATTTGGTAGTTGGTAGAAGATGGACTAGTGGAGCTGCAATATTGTCATACGTAGGACTAGATTATAGATATTGTCACCAAGTCTCTCAATCCAGATAAGTTTATTTAAGTTATTTTAGGGTTTAGTTCCCAGTTTATGACGTATTCCTATAAAGAGATGTTAGCTCTCTTTATTTTATTATCAATCAAGTGTTCCCTTTCTGAGTTTTCTCTTCAACATTTTTGGCCTCTTTGTTTGTTAAGTTTTTGTAATAGTTGCATAGTGAGCATTGAAAGTTGGAACCATAGTAGAGATTGCTACCCAAGTTTGCAAGTGCTTCAAAGGGCATGGTTGGGCTTCCCACTCTTACACCCTTACAAATTCTCCATTAAATTCCATGCACATGTGCATTTAAGCCATGTATTTTGATGCAAGATATCAAGCTTGCCTATTATGTTGATCCTCTCTAGCATGCAATCACTAATAAGGGTTAAATTTTCTTTCTTCATTATCTTGGCACTTTAAATTCACCCTTAATTGGATTGAGTAGAGCTCAAGTGTCTGATGAGTATCCCCATTAAAGATAGCACTTACCTTAAAAAGAAAAAGAAAAAAAAAGTTTGTGATGAGAATAATGCAAACAAATAATAACTTTTTTAAGGAACACCCTAATCCTTCCATTTTCACTTCTTATACATCAACATGATTTTTGCAGGTTTGTGACAAGATTAAATAGGTTGAACATCTGTATTGTCCCAAAAAAAACTTGTTATAATTTGTATTTATATAATAATTTTAATTATATATTTTAATAAACAAATATACTGATAAATTTAATATATATTAAATAACATATTCATAATATAAAACTTTAAATATATATTTTTATAGATTAAGATTTGAGGGTCAATTAAGGGGCCTCGACTCAATACAATATTAGATATACCAAAGATGCAACATCCCAAACACTTGAATAAACAACCCATGTAGGATGTAGGCATCAAGTGAAACAACTAAAGTAAAAGCTAAGAAAACTAAAACTAAGATTATAAACTAGATACAAAGACAACGCTACTACACCCTAACAAATACATCTAAGATGAGCAAAGACCACAATACATAAATTGGTTGCCATGATAAAGTACTATGATTGGAGCCAAGGACAACAAACAACATCACTACTACATTGAATTTGCAAAAAACCCATTGAGAGACTATTTAACCACTAGGGATTGAGCACCACCTATTTAAAGTCTTGTATGGAAATCAATTGCTAGAAATATGATTAACCTTTACTTGCGTGGGCAAAAACTTTGTGAAAATATATTAACTTTATTTGTATATTAATTGATTATATATAATACATACTATATATTATTAACTATATTAAATATTTAGCTATATTTTAAAGAATTATTATTTATTAACTTACCGTATGATTGGTTGAGATTCGGTTGATCAATTTGAAGTTGTCATCAAAATTGTTTAGGGAAAACCATTGTTTACATGCTCGTGATAGCTTTTGTGTATTAATTAGACAACAAATCTATTTTGTTGGGAGACGTTTTTGCATGAGGGATGTGACTTTAGAGTGTTGAGGTTGATTGCTGGCCTTAGAGAAGTTTAAATATTTACGAGGGCTTATGACATGCCTACTAGTTTTGAAGATTATAGAGAAGAAAATCATTTCCTTGCATGGGTGACGAGGAAATTGAAGCTAAAGGAGGATGTTGTGGAAGGTGATGATGAATAGGAGGATCACAACCTAGAAGTTTTGCGTCTAGTCATGGTTGCAACCAAATTTGTGGATTAAATTTTGCAAGAAATCACTAATATTGGTATGAGAATTTGGATGCGTATGTGGGCTTTGGCTAAGGAGATGGATGGAAAATTGGTTGGTATAGTTAGAGAGGCTATGGTAGACCTTTTGCTAGATTTAAGGCTGTCAATTAGGTGTAGAAATGTTTTCAAAGTGGTGTAGGATTTCAATTGTGCTACCATGCTCGCTATAGCAGCCGATTCCTTTCTTCTAAATGAAGATATTGATGGGAGTAGCAACATAGGAGTAGGGTTTACTTTAGTGGTGAATATTCGCCAATGGCGACTATTTCACGTCGGCGACTTGGAAAATGGCGAATATATTATACCAATCGGGGGCCGCCATGTCTCCCGGACTTTATAAATATTCGTCAAATGCATGGCCCAATCGGCCATTGTTTTATGTAATTAATTCAAAGAAACGAGCTGCGGACTCGACGCAGACTCGGCAAGGCTGACCCGACTTGGGACTCGGCAAAAAATCGATAGGACTCAGCAAAAAAACCAATTTCTAGTGATTTTTGCCTAGAGCGAGTCCTGGAGAGTCACAAGTCCCTGGGACTCGGCTAGGGACTCGCCAGGACTCGGCGAGTCCTGGAACTATGAATTAATTGTATCTCTATCAAGATTTCGCCAATAGAATCTACGTTTTCCACACAGTAAATTCAATATTTTCGCCTACACTTTCCGAGGTTATCTTAATAGATGGCCATAATTCGCCAATAGCCATATAAAGATTGATTGGCCAGGAGGACCCAATTCGCCTGACATTTTGTGGAAGCGTGTCTCAATTCACCCCAATTTTTTGCCAACTCTATTATAATTGCCAATTAATTGGACGATCCATAATCGCCTCAAAATTACATAAGACGTGTTATAGTCAAGTGTGATTCGCCAAATATTTGTATACCATATAAAATTCCCGCCGAATTCACCAAATAGGGATTGGTATAAATACAGTCAAAGATTAGATTTATTTCTACACAATTTGGTCGGTGCTGAGCTCTCAATTTGGATCACTAGCGAAGTTTCAGACCAGGAACAACCATTGCTGCTGGCTACATTGGCGCTTGCTAGTGACCTAAAGGTATGTGATCATATTTTTCAAGTGTTATAATATTATTCTTAATTCATCTCTATCTGTTTGCACTGTTGAGTTCATTCTTATTCAGTGGGGACCTGTCAGATGTTGTTAGTTTTAGGATCAGACTGAAAGCAATAAGCAGAATTAACACAATAAACACTCAGAACACAAGAGTACCCCGGGAAAACCTCCCTCTTGGAGGTGAAAAACCCAGCAATAAATGTCTTCTTTATATATCAAATATGTCTAGCAATAATGTTGTACAAAAGGGCAAGATACAGGCCCAACATATGTTGCTTAACTCCTTGAAGCAAATCTCACAAGAACAAATCATATTGGCTTTCTTCATAAGATCGATCTGCTGTAGATAATATATAAACTGCTCTTCACAGAAATTGATCTGCTCCTCTTTGTATTAGAACTACTTTGCTATTCGATCTGCCATAGAATGTATTCGGTCTGCTATATAAGGATGATGATCTGCTTATTGTATGTATGTTCGATCTGCTGTGTAATTTGATCTTCTGCTGGATGAATATTGACTGATGTATATGTGATATGCAATCAGCTACAGGATTCACAGATTGCCAAAGACTGTATGCAATCTGCCAGGTAATGCATTCTCTCAGTCAAGGAATGAGTTCGCTGATGTCAAGAATGAATTCGCTGTTGATTGAGTAAATTCGCTCTTGACTGAAGGATATATGATCGGATCATCAATGTGTGATATTCCACCTTGAATATATATGATATAGCCACCTTTTCACAAAGGTCGGCTCTTGAGCAAATATAATATTTCATCAAGAGGTTGGCGAACATCATAGGGCCGACCCTATAACAAATATAGGTTATATTTTAATCTTGCACCTTTTAAATGACTAAGGCCGATTGGCCCATTAGTCATTTATACGCTAGGTTGGCCTTAGAAGGAATCCGACCTAGCTACAAAACATCAACACTCCCTCTTAGCTAGGGATGAATCCTTCTCAATATTTGAGTCACATAGTGACATCCACCATGGCTACTCCCAGAGGGTGGGTCCATCATGGCTACTCCCATGAATGGAAATGCAAATGAACACAAGTGCTCATGACGGAATCACTCAACGTGATGTCGTCATCTCATCATGACGTTCACTATGGCTACTCCTAGAGGGTGAATAAGCACAAGTGCTAAGTCATGGAGTCTCTCACATGACATCCACCATAGCTACTTCCAGAGGGTGGATCCACCATGGCTACTCCCAGAGGGTGGAACAAGGGCTTGCACCTCAAACTTCTCCTTCATAGAGAAGAACTCATTAACAAGAGCTTGCACCTCAAACTTCTTGCACCTCAAACTTCTCCCTCACAGAGAAGAATCCATTAACAAGGGCTTGCACCTCAAAATTCTCCCTCACAGAGAAGAATGCATTAACAAGGGCTTGCATCTCAAACTTCTTCCTCACAGAGAAGAATGCATTAAGTAGATTTTCATGACGATATGGCTCCCTCTGAAAGAGATATCAACCTTCTGACCTCCTTGTCTAAGGTTGCTTCTGATGAAGTGTCAGACTCCCTCTGAATCTGATATCAACAATCTGACCTCCTTGTCCAAGGTTGCCTCTGATGAATTGTCAGACTTCCTCTGAATTTTGATTCCTCCTCTTCAAAGAAATGTCTTCAGCCACCAACTCAGTCTCATGGCAGCAAGTTCTTCCTTCCTTGAATGCAATCTCTTATTCTTCTTGATCCATCCTAAAAGCATTTCAAAGAGATTAATAATAGTTCATCTAATGAAGCATACATGATTCATTATTACCAATGTTATTGCATGAATTTATACTCTATAAAATTCATGATCATTAATCAAAGGTACAAACAACAAAGAAATACTTATCTCTTTATTGTTGGTACACCATTGTGCTAGACCTGTAGCTGTGACTCATCTTTGCCACCTTCAATGTTGCCATCCCATGTAACCAACCTCATATATTCTAGATGAAACACAATTTCACAAGGAATAGGAATGGATGCATCTACAACACTTTCTCTCATCTCATAACTGACCTTCCAAACATCATCTACAAATCTCCTGTTTGTCGGCTGCTCTGCAAAGAACGACTAGCATATCATTGGCACCCTCGAGCTTATGCTTTCAATTGTCGAGTTTCATCCGCTTGCTCCTTCATTTTCTCCACAAACTCATCAGGCAACACCCATCAGCTGACTTGAAGTGCAATGTCCTTGACAAAAGCTCGCCTTGCCCCAGCCATCTTTCACACGAAATTGGTGGAATAAGCTTTGTTTCAGATCTGCGATTTGTGCTAAAGCAAACTGATATATCAATGTTCTTGCACTTGATCAAATAACCTCTAAAGCTGAATGTGCCTTCAATACCAGCCTCTAATTTTGTAAGATCAGTGAGGTAGATTTGATAACCTCCCTCTAATTTGATTTTATACCAGCGCCTTCACTGCTGTGTCAAAACCAACACCTCATGCTATGATGTTGAATGGTCAAATGTAACAATATTTATATCGCTGTTCTCTGAAATGAGTTCCCTGTGATGCAACCTTTCAATATTGCCTTAAACACAAATCGATCAATTGGCATCAAATCGTCAGTAAGGTTGAGTTGTTGATTAAAATGTAGTCTCTTCGCTGTGGACAAGGGATGAATTTGCTGGCTCTAAACAAGATCGCTAAGTGTCAAAATTACAATTGTTTTCAGTCACTTATTTGCCACTGAATATCGCCTTATAATCTGATCAAGATCTTCTTCACTGTGGCTGTGATACCATGTTAGTTTTAGGATCAGACTGAAATCATTAAGCAGAATTAACACAATAAACACTCAGAACACAAGAGTACCCTGGGAAAACCTCCCTCTTGGAGGTGAAAAACCCAGAAATAAATGTCTTCTTTATATATCAAATATGTCTAGCAATAATGTTGTACAAAAGGGCAAGATACATGCCCAACATATGTTGCTTCACTCCTTGAAGCAAATCGCACAAGAACAAATCATATTTGGCTTTCTTCATAAGATCGATCTGCTGTAGATAATATATAAACTGCTCTTCACATAAATTGATTTGCTCCTCTTTGTATTCGAACTGCTCTGCTATTTGATCTGCCACAAAATGTATTCGGTCTGCTATATAAGGATGATGATTAGCTTATTGTATGTATGTTCGATCTGCTGTGTAATTGATCTTCTGTTGGATGAATAGTGACTGATGTATATGTGATATGCAATCAGCTACAGGATTCACAGACTGCCAAAGACTGTATGCAATCTGCCAGGTAATGCATTCGCTCAATCAAGGAATGAGATCGTTGATGTCAAGAATGAATTCGCAGTTGACTGAGTAAATTCACTCTTGACTGAACGATATATGATCGGATGATCAATGGTTGATATTCCACCTTGAATATATATGATAAAGCCACCTTTTCACAAAGGTCAGCTCTTGAGCAAATATAATATTTCATCAAGAGGTTGATGGACATCATAGGGCCGACCCTATAACAAATATATGTTATATTTTAATCTTGTATCTTTTAAATGACTAAGGCCGATAGGCCCATTAGTCATTTATACGCTAGGTTGGGCTTAGGAGGAATCCGACCTAGCTACAAAACATCAACAGTGGTCACCTGGGAGACCTCAAACATCTAGATTGTAGGTCGTAGGGCCAATAAATCATATAGTCTATTATTTTTTTTTTGGTAGGTAATAGGCCGAAGCCGCAGTATTTTGAATTATTATTATTATTATTATTATTATTATGATGTTTGATTAGATTGACCCTAGACCTTCCCCATTTTTATGGAAGGCCATGAGTCACAACCTAGAATTCATTTTAGATGTCCTTATTGGGAATTGAACTTGGGTCTCCATAGTGAGAACCCAGCGTTTTAACTAGTTAAGCTCAACCTCTTGGACAATCATATAGTCTATTATTACTTCTTCAACAAGTTGATTTTTTTTGCAGCCTTTATATTGTTGGAGATGTCAAACAGGAAGAAGGGTAGGAATCTTGAATGTGGGGAAGGCCAAGAGAGGCCAGCAAAATGCAAAATGTTGTCTTCGTACTTTGACGTTGGCAAAGATTGTGGTGAAAATCAGGAAGGTACATCATCACAAGTACAAGTACAAGATTCACAACCTACACCGCTTATTGAACAAGGCGGCGAGCTTGATATCTCAGATCACGATGAACTTGAAGAAGATTTTGGTAGATACCCAGGTTAGCCGGAATAATATAATTGACTTGGGTGATAATGCCACAAATGATAATGCACGGAATGGGAAAAGAAAAGACAAATAAAAAAAGGATCAACCCACATAAAAAATGGATCAATCCAAATCAAAAAAGGATCGGGAGTGGGATATGTCAGTGAGGAATTTTCAAATTAGTTGGGTGTCAAAGTATCCATTCATTGAATCAGTGGAGAATCCAATTGAATGCGAGCCTCAAATAGAATGCAGGTGTAAGATTTGCAATTGGAAACATAAAAAGGAAAAGAGGTTGCAGCTAAAAATTGACACCATAGAAAAGCATATACGTAAAGTTTACGAAAAACAAATGATAGATGGAGTTGAAAAATCAGTGATAAGATGGAAAACAAAGGAGGAATGTAAGCATGTGAGGAATGCCGAAGAATTTTATTTTCAGGAGAAAATACAGACGAAGCCTGCTGAAGTTAAAGGTTCTATTGAAGCTATTCTTGGAAAAGCAATGCAAATAGAACAATTGGGAAAAGTTGTTCAGTTAAGTGTTGTTGTTTATATTTTGAGCAGAGGGCGTGCTATGGCAGAGTACCCATCTCATTAGTGGTTTATTAGACTTTTTGAAAGTTCCTAACTATCCTAATAGTCACTAGTCAGTAAACAGTGGATGGGAATGGGCAAGTTGTCTTGCGGAGGTTGAAAAAGATGTAAAGGAAAAAATAAGAGAGTCAAATTTTATTGCGTTGTCTTTAGATGAAGTTACGACAATAGATAATGCTTCGTGGGTATGCATGCATGTTTATACTGTACAAAATCATACCCGCCAACCTCATCTAATATCTGTTGCTAAAATGAAGGATAGTGCGACAACGGAAAATTTATTTCAACTAGTAAAGAGTTGTTTAATTGAATATGGAGGTATGGATGACATGACGATTGCCAAAAAATTGGTATGTGTTGGAGCGGATGGAGCTTCAGTAATGCAAGGTCACAGGAACGGTCTTTCCGCAAAGATGGAAACTTCTTGTGCAACCTACATTATTGACATTCATTGCATGGCCCACAAAATGAATCTAGCTTTTGGAATTGTGAGCAAGCATGCTCCAGTAAAAAAATTGAACATTTATTCAGAGAGCTCTACTTACACTTCTGTTGAAGTCCCAAACGATTTATGGAATTTCAACACTTTGCTGATGGAATAACTGATGGGAACAAACTTCTTAAGGATAATGATACCAGATGGATCTCTTTGGATGGACCAACACATCGAGTTTTTTCAGAATATCCATCCTTTATTGGACTATTTCACACAAATCGTGACGAATTAGAGCAACCAAAATTTTCTGACCTGCTTCGAAGGTTAAGTAACATAGAGACTCTTAACTTTAGCAGCTCTTCTCCCCATGCTAGAGGAAATAAGGAATATTATGTAAAAAGCCCAACAAAGAGCTATGTATATTGCAGAATATGCTAAGCTGCGTAATATGACACGCATCACCCTCGATAATCTCTATGGATCTCAACCAACATTATCTGATGAAAAATTTGCACTGTGGCGGACACTCACAGATTTGAACAATCCTGATAACTTTTTACATATCGGTGCAAACGGGGAGTTATGTGCTAGTGTACGCGGAGTTGAGATACCAATGCACTGCTTTGCCACGGTCAAGCCCGAGGAACCAAGAAAGTGCCCCAAGAAGCGACTAGCAAGAGTTACAAGGGAAGAGTTTAGCAAGTTTGTTGAGTCTATAACTACTTCTGTGAAGAAAATTGCCTATGATCTTTCCTCACATATGAGAAGCAGATTCCCTTTTGAGAAACTACTTGAAGCCCCATTGTGTTTCCTCAATATTGGAACCTCAACAGTTCAGCTGATTTTCGAACTAAGCTACTGACTTTGATAAAGCAATTTTGCAAATCCAAAGAATTCAATGGAGTAACTATAAATGGAATTTTAAACGAAACTCTTCTTAGAGAGCAATCAACCTGTTTTGCATACACTATGAGGGAACATTATGACATAATGGAGAACCCCCAAAAAGTGGGTTGAGTAACAAGGCTTTGGACAAATCTAGGTCAGAGCCAAGTGATGCGTGATTCAATATCAGAATATTTCAAGCTTGCTATTTTATGTCTTAGCATGATATTGGGTTCGGTGGAGGATGAGAGAGTTTTCAGTGCTTTGGGGTTCCTAAAATCAAAGCTAAGAAACAAACTAGACAAGAATTTGGAAAATTGCTTGAGGCACTATACATCTAGGTATGATGTCCACACTTTTCCTTACGATAGGGCACTGAAAATCTGGAGGTCCAAATGTGAAAGAAGAGGTTTGGGCAACACTTCAAACCAAAGTGGTAGTGGGACAATTGACTCATGTATTGGACCTATTGGTTTGAATTGTCCCACTGCCACTTTGGTTTGAAGTGTTGCCCAAACATCTTCTTTCACATTTGGACCTCCAGATTTTCAGTGCCCTATCATAAGGAAAAGTGTGGACATCATACCTAGATGTATAGAGCCTCAAGCAATTTTCCAAATTCTTGTTTAGTTTGCTTCTTAGCTTTGATTTTAGGAACCCCAAAGCACTGAAAACTCTCTAATCCTCCACTGAACCCAATATCATGGTGAGACATAAATCAGCAAGCTTGAAATATTCTGATATTGAATCACGCATCACTTCACTCTGACCTAGATTTGTCCAAAGTCTTGTTACTGATCCTTTTTTGTGGGGGTTCTCCATTATGTCATATTGTTACCTCATAGTGTATGCAAAATGGGCTGATTGCTCTCTAAGAAGAGTTTCGTTTAAAATTCCATTTATAGTTACTCCATTGAATTCTTTGGATTTGCAAAATTGCTCTATCAAGGTCAGTAGCTTCGTTCGAAAATCAGCTGAATTGTTGAGGTTCCAATATTGAGGAAACGCAATAGACATGGTTTCAAGTAGTTTCTCAGGAGGGAATCTGCTTATAATATGTGAGGAAAGATCATAGGCTATTTTCTTCATAGAAGCAATTACCGACTCAACAATCTTGTTGAACTCTTCCCTTGTAACTCTTGCTAGTCGCTTCTTGGGGCGCTTTCCTGGTTCCTCGGGCTCGACTGTGGCAAAGCAGTGCATTGGTATCTCAACTCCGCATACACTGGCACATAACTCCACGTTTGCACTGATCTGTAAAAAGTTATCAGGACTGTTCAAATTTGTGAGTGTCCGCCATTTAGCAAATTTCTCATCAGATAATGTTGGTTGAGATACATAGAAATTATCGACGGTTAGGCTTGCCATCTTACGCAGCTTAGCATATTCTGCAATATACATAGCTCTTTGTTGGGCTTTTTTCATAATATTCCTCATTTCCTCTAGCATGGGGAGAAGAGCTGCTAAAGTTAAGTTTGTCTCTATATTACTTAACCTCCGAAGCAGGTCAGGAAATTTCGGTTGCTTTGATTCGTTGCGATTTGTGTGAAATAGTCCAATCAAGGATGGATATTCTGAAAAAACTCGATGTGCTAGTCCATCCAAAGAGATACATCTGGTATCATTATCCTTAAGAAGCTTGTTCCCTTTGGTTATTCCATCAACTAAGTGTTGAAATTCCATAAATCGTTTGAGACTTGGACAAAAGTGTGAGTAGAGCTCTCTGATTAAATGTTCAATTTTTTTACTGGAGCATGCTTGCTCACAATTCCAAAAGCTAGATTCATTCTGTGGGCCATGTAGTGAATGCCAGTAATGTAGGGTTCACAAGAAGTTTCCATCTTTGCACAAAGACCGTTCCTGTGACCTTGCATTACTGAAGCTCCATCCGCTCCAACACACACCAACTTTTTGGCAATCGTCATGTCCTTCATTTTAACAGTAGATAGTCGATGAGGTTGGCGGGCATGATTCTGTACAGTATAAACATGCATGCATACCCACGAAGTATTATCTATTGCCGTAACTTCATTTAAAGACAACACAATAAAATTTGACTCTTGCCCATTCCCATCAACTATTTACTGACCATTGACTATTAGGATACGGAGGAACTTTCAAAAAGTGTAATAAACCACTCTTTGATGGGTAGTCTGCCATAGCACACCCTCTGCTCAAAATATAAAAAACAACATTTAACTGAAACAACTTTTCCCAATTGTTCTATTTGCATTGCTTTTCCAAGAATAGCTTCAATAGAACCTTTAACTTCAGCAGGCTTCGTCTGTATTTTCTCTTGAAAATAAAATTCTTCGGCATTCCTCACATGCTTACATTCCTCCTTTGTTTTCCATCTTATCGCTGATTTTTCAACTCCATCTATCATTTGTTTTTCGTAAACTTTACCTATATGCTTTTCTATGGTGTCAATTTTTAGCGAGATCCTCTTTTACTCTTTATGTTTCCAAGTGCAAATCTTACACTTGCATTCTATTGGAGGCTCGCCTTCAATTGGATTCTCCACTGGTTCAATGAATGGATACTTTGACGCCCAAGTAATTTGAAAATTCCTTATTGACATATCCCACTCCCGATCCTTTTTTGATTTAGGTTGATCCTTTTTTGATTTGGGTTGATTCTTTTCTTATTTGGCTTTTCTTTTCCCCTTCCGTGCATTATCATCTGTGACATTATCACCCAAGTCGATTATATCATTTTGGCTAACTTGGGTATGTACTAGAAAATCTTCTTCAAGTTCATTGTGATTTGAGATAGTGGGGTCGCTGCCTTGTTCAATATGCGGTGTAGGTTGTGAATCTTTTACTTGTACTTGTGATGATGTACCTTCCTGATTTTCACCACAATCTTTGCCAACGCCAAAGTACAAAGACAACGTTTTGCGTTTTGCTGGCCTCTCTTGGCCTTACCCACATTCAGGATTCCTACCCTTCTTCCTGTTTGACATCTCCAACGAAATAAAGGCTGCAAAAAAATATCAACTTGTTGAAGAACTAATAATAGACTATATGATTCATTGGCCCTACGTCCTACAATCTAGATGTCTGAGGTCTCCCGGGTGACCACTAATGGGTCCCCACTGAATAAGAATGAACTCAATAGTGCAAACAGATAGAGATGAATTCAAAATAATATTAAACACTTCAAAAATATGATCACTTACCTTTAGGTCACTAGAAGTCGCCAATGTAGTCAGCAACAATGGTTAATCCTGGTCTAAATCTTCTCTAGAGATCCGAATTGAGAGCTCAGAACCGACCAAATTGTGTAGAGATAAATCTGATCTTTGATTGTATTAATACCAATCCTTATTTGGTGAATTCGGTGGGAATTTTATATGGTATACAAATATTTGGCGAATCACGGTTGGCTATTACACGTCTTATGTAATTTTCGAGGCGATTATGGGCCGTCCAATTAATTGGCAATTATAATAGAGTTGGCGAAAATTGGGGTTAATTGAGACACGCTTCCGCAAAATGCTAGGTGAATTGGATCCTCCTGGCCAATAAATCTTTATATGGCTATTGGCGAATTATGGCTGTGTATTAAAATTTAAGACTACCTCAGAAAGTGTAGGCGAAAATATTGAATTTTCCGTGTGGAAAACGTAGATTTTATTGGCGAAATCTTGATAGAGATACAATTAATTACATAAAACAATGGGCGATTGGGCCGTGCATTTGACGAATATTAATAAAGTTCGGGCGACATGGCCACCCCCGATCGTCGACGTGAAATATTCGCCATTGGTGAATATTCGCCACTAAAGTAAACCCTGCTCATGTCCCAATCATTGATAGTGCCCAAATTGTTGAGAACACAATTATACCGAGGGTGGGTGGGGGGGGTGGGGTGTTGAATCTCTATAATGACAAACTTTTACTTTTTCAACTTTATATCATAAGTATATGAATTAATCTCATAAACATATTTATTGCATATTTTCACTCACATAAGATCTAATTATCATGTATCACAAATATAACACAAGATATACGTGGAAACCTGTTGACGTGTATTTTGTACACTGCCTAACACAGAATAAAATACCTAAGGGTATCTTATCCTCTCTTGAGAAAAAGTCTCTAACTGCTGAAGATTCGCATAAAGGATCAGTTAGGATGACTCCAAGGTTCCTTTTAGTAGGGTCTCTACATGTGGATAAGCTCGCCGTGGTATGATGTGATTTGCTGGAATCACAAGGGGACTTACATTTGGTGATTGAATTTCCGATCTACTTTGCCAGAACACAAGCTCTCACTAACTTAGAATTGAAAAAATGGAAAAAAGGATAAGGGCGAAGAGAAGATCTAATCCTAATACTAAGAATGTAGGAGCAATGACTTGATTTTTGATGAAACTCTAACTAGGTCTTGTTTTGACATCAATGGAACATCTACACAAGGCTAGTGCGATCTTCTAAGGGAAGCTTTATGATGTTCAAATCATCACCGCAGGCATAGATACCATCCACGTTGATGCATATCAATGAAGAGGCGACAAATTGAAGTTGAGCTTAAGTTGAACGATTCCAGTTGACTACACAAGGCAAGTCTGCAATCAACAAACTGCTAGTAGTATGGATATACGAATTCCACTATCAATTAATCACATTTCCTCCATTCATCTAATCATCTACCATCTAGGATTGAAGACTTAACAAGAAACCATGCAAATTGCAAGAAACGACACACTTCACCATTACTTCAATGAAAATGGAGTTTGTTTACAATCAATGGCAACAATTTCTTGCCTTGTCTTCCTATTCTACTCTAATTACTATTCTATCAACTATATTCTAACTCTTCCAACTATTTACATGCTATCTCTAACTTATTGCTAATTAACCTTTACAAATGAAATGCCTGGGCTTATATAGTGCCCACAATACAATTTGATGGCTTAGATCAATTCAAGATCAATGGCCAAGATTTTACAATGAAAACCCTAATTAGGGTTTGTTACAACCATTACATAACATTTAATGCTTGACCAATGACAAAATTGTATTGCTTGGACACATGTCCCTTCTAGAAAAATCGACCAATGGATAGCCGGGGTAGGTACATCGGAGTTTGTGCCACCTTCCATGAGTTAAGTACATTGAATCTGGACATGCTGAGGTGGACCTCACTGATTGGAGAAATGATGACTAGGACGCCACCTCATTTGACACTTGTAACTTGGTAGATATTCAACTTGATGTTGTTGAGAAGCTTGCTTTAATTAATTCATCTGGAACTATTTACTTCTTCAACGAGCCCTTGTTCTAACTCCCTGTGTCCTTGATGTGCAGGATGATGATGTACCTCGCCTTGGAACGCTGGATTGAAATAGGTCACCCTTGTCCTGGCTTGATCGTCCTGGCGAAGACCGTCCTTGATCCGGCTTGATTTTCCTTGATGAGATCTCCATTCGATGCCTACACAACATTTCAAAATTAGTAACATGATTTTGCAATACATAACATAAATTAGAGAGCAAATTTTAGGAAACTTAATGATAAGTCCTTTATTAATCATTTCCTAAAAACGACTATTGAGCTATGAATTCAAAATTTCAAAATTTAAGGCTATGACGATCAAAATTCAAAATCAATAAAACAAATCCATATCGCCATACCTCTCTTGAGAGCTAACTCTAGAATGCAAAATGAAGAAAATTTGCCTAGGCAAAATTGACGTTAGATGGTCCTCAACGTGATCTTTTCTTCAAAATAGCAATTTCGCCACCTTTGGTATGTCCTTGACGTGATCTCCAATATCTTCTTCAAATTCGCACAATATAAAACTTTAGATTCGCACCACCTTGGATAATCTTGGCATGATCTCCAACGCACTTGACAAGTTCGCACCACTTTGCTTTGTATACTCCAAATCGCATTTCTCCTTTGTCTTCCTCAAATCGCATGTAAGAGATGAAAATGATAATGTGAAAATAACAATCTTCACCACCCCCTTTATAGCGCTCACCTCTCACCTCCATATAGGCCGACTTTGGTAAAACTAAAGCAATTTAAACGATTTTTAAATAAATAAATAAAGCCGACCTTCATATCTTAGCGCTCCATTCGATTTTTTATTAATTAATAATTAATTATTAAATGCCTTTATTATTTAAGTTGTCAAATTCGATTTTTTTTTTTTTACAAAGGCAAAAATAATTAATAAATATCAAACACAATATTTAAATGCTAATTAATTGAATTTTTTAATTTATCGAGTTTTAGCATTTAAAATAAATTCAAAAACTTGTTTGAACGCCAAATTTTGAAGATGAAAAATACGTACCTCATCGCCCTGGTCCCTGACTGAGGGACAGGAGCGATCCATCAATTTGGTCTTGATTCTTGCAATTTCGACGTCCAAAGTCTTCATCTCCACGTTCAAATCGACATTTTTGTTAGGTCCTTCGAGCTTGATTAACCTTTCCTTGCGATTGAATGTCCTTTTGTGGTGATATCGCCCTGGTCCCTTAGAAAGGGACAGGAGCGATCCATGTGTTTTCTCCATTTCAAGCACAAATTGGTAATATTTAACGTCCATCTCCCTTTGTATCGCCTTCCAAATGATGTTTAAAACCTTGTACAACCTTGTTTTGACGTGGTCTTCAAAGGATTATAAGTGTTTTGGCAAATATCGCCCTGGTCCCTTGGAGAGGGACAGGAGCGATCTCCATGTCCTGGCTCAAATTTGCAAACACTTGATCTTCGTTCTTCGTTCATTGTCTTCCAAAGGACGCCCTTTACTTCGCCAATCCTTGCATTGTCTTGATTTTGAAGGAGCATGAGTGTTTTTGTAAAAATCGCTTTGGTCCTTGTCCAAAGGACAGGAGCGATATAACTTTCTTATTCAAATTGGTATATTTTGACGTTCGACACCTTTGCATATCACCCTGTTAAGACGCCTTAGATCTTGTGTGATCCTACAAAACCTTGACTTGGCATGGATTTGAAGTAAAATGAAGGATCCTATGCAAATCGCCCTGGTCCCTTGGAGAGGGACAGGAGCGATATAGCCTCTGTGTTCAATTTAAGGATCTTTTAATGTTTGAAGTCTTTGTATATCACCTTCTAATCATGCCTTGGACCTCATACGACCTTGCAAAACCTTGACCTTACGTGATTTTTGAGGGATTTGGCTAATATAATAAACATCGCTCTGGTCCCTTGGAGAGGGACAGGAGCGAACTTCAAGTCCTTGGGTTCATGCTTGCGTTCTTCAACTTGCAATTGTCCTCATCGTGTAAAACGTAGTCATTTGATCCCCTTGGTCGCTTGACACTTGCTTAACTTTTGAAATCTATGCCTTTATGGAAATATCGCTCTGGTCCCTTCCTGAGGGACAGGAGTGAATTAGATGTCTTGGTGCAAATCCTTCATCTTTGGCAATTTTTGATGCTTTGCGCTTGATGGAGATGTCTTAAAATGTCTTTGCCACCTTGTACTTCGCCTTGAAGTGTCTTGAATTTGGAGGAAAAGGCAACATAACTAAGATATCGCCCTGGTCCCTTGGAGAGGGACAGGAGCGAATTTGTACTTGTAGTCTCCATCACACTTCGCCAGCTTCCAAATTTATCTTCAACGGTCTCGTAATGTTCCATTCCATTCATCCATGCCTTGGGTTTGATTGTAACTTAGCCAGAAAATCATCTATAACAAAAATCGCTCTGGTCCCTTAGAGAGGGACAGGAGCGAACTTAAGCATTTTGGTCCTTTGATGGCATTTGGTAATCTTCAATTTATCTTCAATGAGTTCATTTCACCTCCTTCCTTGCCTTCAAACATAAAACTTGCTTGATCTTTGCCCAGATCGTACCTTATGAAGAATTTCGCTCTGGTCCTTCAGTGAGGGACAGGAGCGAATTTGACCCTCTAGGTAAAAACTTCATCATTTCATTGTTTTTGATCAAGTCTGGATGTTCTATCATGCTCATTTCGTCCTTCACCATGCCTTTGATGTCTCGATTCGTCCAAACAAGGTCAGGAATGGCTCAACTAAGCATTTTCGCTCTGGTCCCTTGGAGAAGGACACGAGCGAAATTTGACCTTTCGCACTCTCTATCAGGATAATTTTTATGGAATATAACATTTAAGTATAAGATATTCCATATATACTTTCAAGATGTTTGAGAGTGGTTTCAGACCTCCAGGAGTTATATTGCAAAATCTAGTTTTTGGAGGTTTTTTCAGTTTCCAGACTTAGTCAAATTCAGGATCAGGACATTCCAGACTTAGCCAAATTTCAGGATCAGGACCTCACTCAAGCCGGACTTGCTACCCTATTGATCCCCTGGGCGACGTTCAAAATGCAAAGGCTAGCTAACAAAACCCTAAAAAACCTAAAGAACAAACCCTAAAAAGCAAAAAAACATGGGTCCCCATTTGCAATGGGGCGATGTGTGAAAACGTCACAACAAAACCCTAACGGGAGAAAACCATGACAAATTAATGCTTTAATATAAATACTTCTTTTACAAAGTTCGTAGGCACCAACCTACTAGAGGTACCAACCCTTCATTCAATTCGTGAGAGCTTTTCCCACTAGAGGCATCTACCCCTCATTCTATGCGTGAGCACCAACTCACTAGAGGCACCAATCCCTCATTCAAATTTCCACCTTAATGATG
Organism: Cryptomeria japonica; assembly: GCF_030272615.1. Taxonomy (NCBI): domain Eukaryota; kingdom Viridiplantae; phylum Streptophyta; class Pinopsida; order Cupressales; family Cupressaceae; genus Cryptomeria; species Cryptomeria japonica. The sequence goes on along the minus strand of NC_081410.1, from coordinate 240,917,222 downwards.
TTGCTTCTTCAACAGATGATGGACAGTCTTTTCTCCACAAGTTTCCTTCTTCAAACTGCTATTATGGTGACAACAAATTTGCCACACAACTGATCACAATCTCTCATAAGACTCATTAAAAATCTGCCATACTACACCTCACAAAATTCTCTTCAGTATGCTTTAAATTCTTCTTCAAGTTCTTTAACTTTGCATGGAACCCTCTTCAAAAGTCTTTACTAATGGCTCCTTATCAACTTGTATATATGCTTGATTCTCTTTTTTTAATTTGCTATAATTTCCTTCCCCAAATCTTCCCCAAATCTGTTATAGTCTCATCTTCAAACTACTATAGTTTCCCTGTCAATTCTGTTTTAAGTCTGATCATAGATCTCTCACAAATGATCTTAACTTCCTCTTCAAAATCTGTTTTTGTCTTCACATATTCCTCGTACCAAATCTGAGACAATCTTCTTATTTTTGTCTTGGTGTATATCTGATTTGTATGTTTCCTCCACACTGATTTTCTATTGCTTTCAATCCCTCTCTCTCTCTCTCTCTCTCTCTCTCTCTCTCTACATATATATATATCTAAAATCATGTTTATTGAAGGGACATATCTTTCAAATGAAACATGTCTTTAAGACCAATCGCACCCCTTGAGAAGACAAACATTAATCACATCTCTTCTAAAGCGTACCTTTTGAAGAAAACTTTCTTTAACACAGTTGTCTTTTTTCTTTACAAATCACACCATTTGGAGATGCAAATTGATCAGCATAATGACCACATCCTTTCACTTTCTAAATCGCTGTTTCTTTTAATTAGTGTTCTTTAACATAGAACATAGTCCTTTATGAATAGTCACATCTCCTCCTTCACAAGTTTGCTGCCTTTTATGTTTATATCTAACAAGAGTTTTGTCTTTTTTAATAGTCAAACAAATTGCTGTCTTAAGCATATTAATTGTTTCTTTTTAAATGCTCTCTAATACATTCATTTCCTTTTAATCACTGTTTTGAACCAAGTGACATTATTTCTTTAGTCATCATTGCCATAATAGTTGCTGTGCATTCTTAAGGAAGTCGCTGCTCTTCAGGTTTGATTTATCGCTACCTTTATTTGTCTTTACTATAATAAGTTGCTGACTTGTCCTTTAAACCGCTGCATACAAATACATGGATTGCTGTATACAAATGCTATTTGATATTATGGATCACTGCATACATGGAGATCAGCTGTCTTTGTCATTATGTATTCGTTGTCTAAAACTCCTTGTAATTGCTTCATTTCTGCACATTATATTGCTGTCTTTAGAGATATTAGTATTGTCGTTTACAATCATTGTGTTGTCTAATATAATTGGTACCAAGTATATTGCTAAGACATGAAGTTGGCTTTATCATGAATATGCAGTGTCTTATTGATCGTGTCTTAAAAAATTGATCAGCATCTCTTAATGTTTACTAACATTTTGATCATGTTCTAATACTGGATTCCGACAACTTGTAACATAGTCATTTTGCATGTGAATTAAATTGAATTGCATTCAATCAAATATATTAGAAAGTTCACTGTCTCCATACTGATTATATTCCTCGACTCACTGCTCCATATATGTCTCCATTGACTTCAAATGCCACATCTTGATTGCTTTCTTGTCTTTGTGACTTGCTCCTCGATTTAGTGGCCTTTGGCCTTCATAAGATATGTGTCACTTTTCCTTTGACATTGATGATACTTAATCTAACAATCTTGTCCATGCTTGCTTGACATTACTGACAAGAACGGATTCAATGGTCTATATACCTTTGACATCAAACTCAAACAACAAATTCCTTTCACAATGGCTTTGACATCAATGACAATTTGTCTATATGACATTTCCTACTTGATATCAATGACGACATTTCCAACACAGATGCCTATTCTTGAGAGTTTGAATTTTAAGGGCATCCTTTAAAGAATGGGATTTAGATTGAGAGGGCCTAGAAATCTACACAATAGAAGATTGAGGACAAAACCCAGAGGGCATTGCCCAATCCAAAAGAGGGTTGAAGTTTCGCAAAAGGTGATTTGTGGCTGCCGTGCATAGGAGAGATCGAGGTCCTTGTATTCTCACCACCATTCGCAAAGTTCTCCAAGAGGAGGAGGTTATCATTTTATCTAGGACAAATTATGTTCGAGAAATCAATATTTTTTTGTAGGTTGGAAGGTGTTTGGAAGCAATATGTCTCTCATAATTTTTGGTTTATTTTTTATATATTAGTTGATTATATTATATTCTAAAATATTTATATTGCGATCTCCAAAATTTGAAAAAAAATTTGCCGTCCTTGAAACTTATCCACACATCCCCATTCCAAAAATTGTGGAGCACTAATAAATATATAAAATAAACTTGAATAATGCATTAAACATGTAGAATGAATTCAAAGTACATATATCTATTTTGGTTATCACTTTGTCATAAGTCAATGATAACATGTCATATGACCCTCAAAGGCTCAAAGTTCAAAATTTCAAATATTGTATAATTGTACAGTCAACCGCAATCTACTCCTTTTCCCTCTCCTGCTATTAGTAGTATCTTCTTGAACTAGAAGGTAAACTTGAATTATCCTCAAGAGTGAATGATTACTCAAGTATGTCATCTTCCCATATTTCCATTGTTGCTTCTTTCCCTAATTCAGCAATATTTTTGTTATTGATCATTATATTTACATATTTGGAATTCAATTTGAATATGGATCGATGCTATATGAGTTCATGGCATGATGAGACTCCTTCCACTCTATCATTTTACTTTGAAGATAAGGGTTGTATTGGATGAAGACAAGGTTATAAAGGTACTCTGAGGTCATTGTGTTTCTTTACTCGGTGTGAATTCTCTTAAATAAGCTCCAATTTTGCTCACTCCTAGAAGTGGTTGACATAAAAAATGGAAACACTTGGTGTTAAGGCTCCATAATCTTTCCATCACAAATCTACAAATAAAACAAAAAAATTATAAGAATTAAGTAAAAAATTGTATTATTAAGTTAAAATTGCATTTATCAAAGAATTGCATGATCAAGGGACCAATGTTACCCAGGGACACGTTTCTTCGGTAAAAACCAAGCATCTTGGAAATAGAAACGTTTGGGGACGGCTGGATGGTTTGGAACGTCCCCTCATGTATTAACTATTAAGTTACATTGTGTATACAAATTTATGAATTTTAACTCTCAATGCAACTCAATTGCTATGCATAATGTATATGATGAATGATTTATCAATGTTATCATATGAACATTTGAGATTTTCCTATATATTTTAAATTTTTCCCTATTTTTATATAGCCTTCCCCTTTGCTGTCCCCGCCATCCCCAAAAATGGCAAATAAAATACCCATCCTGGAAACCCGTTTCGCCGCCCCCCTGTCCCCCCATCCTGGAAACTCGCAGTAACATAGCAAGGGACTCATTTTTAAGCTGATTGCTAGGTTGCTCTTCTTTGAGTACATAAAAATGAAGAAAAGAGCCTCTTATCTACAACCTTGTAGACATTCAACTTATCTAGAAATTGTCTCTTAAGGCTTTTGCTAGGTGTCATCCTCTCTACACGTGGCAAGGCCTGTCGTAACCTCCTCATCGACCTTGAATGAACCTAAAAAAGAGAAAAAAATGGGGTTTAATTAGTACCCTATGGGATGTATTGGACAGTACAATTGGTTTGTTGCAATTTTCACCCCTGATTTTTTCTTTTTAAAGACTATATGAAGCAATATTGAACCTTTGAAGAGTACTTGCTGTTTGTGCTTCAGTTTGTTTTCATGAGAATAATCAACATATAGCAAATATATGTGCATAAAGACATAAATAGCAAGAGTAAATTGTAACTAAACCTCAATCAAGCTTCATAGGACATTGCCAAAGATTACATATCAGACTTCAATTTAATAGTATTTTGAAAATCAGATTAAACATTAAAAAATGCAGACCTGTTACCAACATGATTCACTAGGAAAGATAGCTCTGAGATATGTCCAGCACTAAAGCAAAGCATGCATGGACTCAGGCAACTTCTTGAATTGATAAATAGGTCTCTAGCTGCTCCTAATCTGCTCCAGCACTCACTGTTTGTTGACAGCAGTACTAAACTCAAAAATATAAATTATCATTTCTGATCTGAGATGACCTGCTACATTAGATATTCTGTCCAGAACGTGCCCAGTGTTGTCCTCATTTTTGTTTTCAAAAATGATGGACCATTACATAAATTTTTTGTCAAAAAATGAAAATTTTACTCTATGGCATGCTTCCGGAGGCAGAATTTCGCCTCACCCTTGGATTAGACTAATCCTTAGTCCATCTGCAAACCATGTTTCAAATTTCATCGCATTTTGGTTTCGTTTGCTATGTTTTTCCTTCAATTTTGGGTTTTTTCTCCTTGACTGTGTTGGCATGTCTAAAGTCGCATTGCTGCAACTCTATCCGGCCAACGCAGAATAGAATGATCTCGCCGAGTATCCTATCCTCTCTTGTATAAGGAAGCCCTAATGCTGTTTTTAATTGATCAAAGGGGACAACCTCAAGGTTCCAAATGTCAGTTCTTGACTACGGGATAGCTCAACGGTCGATGTGTTTTGTTGGGAGCACAAGGGGACTTATGATTTGCAACAAGGTGGTCTGCTGCGATTCTCGGACTGTGAAATAAAATCAAAAGGGAAGGGTTTAGGAAACCTAAAATTAACAAGACTAGTATGTGGGTAGACGGATTCAACATAACCAATCCCTGCTTAGCCAGAATGGCTCACAACCTCACAGGAATGGTGCAATCTTCAAAGGGACTTGGAAGATTTTCAGATTGTAAATGCATGGCTAAGCACCCAATTCTGGCGTAGCTCAGACGGACACCTGCAATTGAACTAAACGCAATTAAAGGCTCAGACTAACCATACACAAGAACATACAATCAATATATCCTCAATGGTATGAACCTGAATCCATCAAATACCTGCACACCCAAAATAGGAAGATCTATCTAAAATGCTGAAAGAAACCATGCAAACAAAAGAAAACAAAGACAATAAACATCATATTTCAATGTTCATATATTTGCTTCAGCTGCCATTACAACAATTTCTGCAGCATCTCTATGCTACTGCTAAAATTTATCCTTCTACAAAACTCTAACCTATTCTAACTGAAATCTAACAGCCTAACTAGAGTCTAACTATGTAACAATCTAACCCTTTACAAAAGAAAGGCCTTTGCCTTTTTAGATTTACAATTTGAACCGGAGGCCAAAATGGATTGCATCCAAGGGTCCTGATTTATCCCACAAAATAAGGCTGCCCATACCCACTTAATTCTTAGTTATCCTCTCAAACCACTATCTCAACTACCTGCAACTGTTTTACATCAATTTGGGTCTATTGGGTAGTTGGAAATAGCTGACCACAACTGACCTATTCCCCACTTTGTTTCAAAATATCTTGCGCAGGACCCACAGACAGTTTTACATTAAACAATTGCAATTTCCAAAGTTGAACTTTTGGAATTAAATCCAGCTGTGTATTTCTTGAGAATGCATACTTGCTGCATTTTGTGTTCTTTGTCTTTGGTCTCGGTGGTGGACTTCAACTTGTGGTTCAGCGGCACGCTTCCTAATGCCTGGTTCCGATCTCGCGCTCTTGCATCTTCTTCTCTAGCTTCTAGTGCCTGGCTTTGATCTTGTGTTGTATCTTCGCTTCCCGGCTTCGCTCGCGATCAAGGCTCCTTGACGTTTCAGGTTGATGCGTTAGCTTCTCTCAACGTTGTCGATCATGATCTTGCAAGCAACCTATTTCACTTTTAATCAGTCAATTTGAAAAATTAATTAATAAACTTGACAAATGTTAAATTTTAAACATCTGGCTTCGTCTCGATGGATTTCGGGCTTGAGAAGCTCTTTGTGAGATGTATCGTTTAAATGTCTCTCCTTTGGCATGCGTTGAAAACCTTGGCCAATTCACCTAGTCATTTTGTGAGATTTTTTTTCTCTCTATCTTCTTTTTGGCTTAATAAGCCGTTTTGAGAGGTTTCGAACTCTCCTTTTCATTGTCGACATGATAGGCTATATGGCACGATTTTGGAATATTGGAGTTTTTGGCTTTAAGAGCCGATTGGCGCGAGAATGCCTTATCGGCCTAGATGAGCTTTTTTGAGAGACCCAACCTTTGTATTCATTTTCTTGGCCCATGATCTCCTCTTGTGGGATATCAAACTGTGAATGATCTTTTGGCACAAATGACTGTTATTTTGTGAACTTTTAAACTTGTCTTTTTCGGCCTAAATCATCATTTTATCTCATTTTTGGCCTACAGCGTTGTTTTGTGAGTTTTTGCTTTAAGTTTATTTTCGGCCTATGAAATGAGTTTGGGCGAATTGGAGGCTTTGCAACCTTTTCGACAACTAAGGTTATTCTGCAAGTTTAAGTTTTCTTTATCCTTTTCGGCCTGAAAGCCGACTTTACCAACCTGGGCGCCCTTATCATTTTCGGGTTGAGAAGTCATTTGGTACGATTTTGAAGCTTGATTGAGTTCGAGGCTTCTATTCTCGGCCTAGAGAGCGATTTTGAGAATTTTGCCGAACTTGTTGATTTTGAAGCTTTCCAACCATTTTTTATTTCGGGCAAATTGGAGATTGTGAGAGTTTGATTTTCGATTTATATCCCCCCCCTTTCACTTTCGGGCTATGATTCTCGGGCTTTAGAGCTATTTTGTGCGACTTTGGAACTTCGCGTTTTAATTTGCTTGGATTGTCAATTTCGGCCTGTGAGCCGATTTGAAAGTCTTAAGTTGTATTCTTCAATTTCGGCTTATTGGCCGATTTTGTAAACTTAAGTTATGTTCGTGTTTGAATTTGCACTTCGGCTTTTCATGCCGATTTTCCCTTTGAACGATCTCTCTCACCTTTTCGGCTTGGAAGGCGGTTTGGAGGTTTGGCTGATTTTTAGCTTAAAGCCTGTATTGCACGTTTAACCTTCCTCTTCTCCTTTTCGGCTTTCAAGGAGATTTCACAAGTTTGGCTTTGTTCCATTACCTAATGGCAACGACACATACTCTTCTCTCATGCAGAGCAACAGGGGTCCCTATTTGAAGAAAAATGGGGTGTGTGCGCGACACGCACAACAGACTGCAGGTGGGAAATTTTCCTTAAGTTGCAAGTTTTAATGTTTTCCTTTGTTTTAGTCTTTGTAGGGAAATTTTAAGTTAATTACAAGTGCACTTTATGAAATTAGAGCTTGTAACTTACTTTTTATTTCCCCCTTGATGCTTTTTGGCTTTTTAAGTCATAATAGGAACTTTTTGGATAAGGTACAAGTTCATTTTAAATTATAAATTTAAAAGTCACTTGTAATTTTTTTTTAAAGTTCCTATTTAAGTGATTTTACTTGTAATAGGGATTTTATTTCCCTATTACATGTTTTATTTTCAAGTCACTTGTAAAGGGAATTTTAAATCCCCATTACAAGTTCTTGTTTAAAGTTAAGTTATTAAAACTTGCTGAGGGGATTTTTTTTTTTTAAAGCAAGTACTATCTTTGATGGGGATAGCTCCCTATATTAGTTATGAAAAGATATTACAATCATATTTCAAATATCTAATAACAAAACCCTACATACACAAGGCTTATAACATAAGCTATAAAAATCAGACCCTTCGCTAACCATATTATATGAGCCTCAGAATGGTGGCAACCCGAGACCCAATCAAAGCCACCTGCTCAACGCTGCCCTCCAATAGCCAACTTTCCTTTGACCGTATCATCCGCTTGAAGGGATCCATGTCATCGTTCTTCACCTCCACACGAAACACCTCCCAGGCGTTCTGCATGAATTCCTCCTTTTTGGCTTTGAGGGCCACTGCAGCAACCTGTGCTTCGTCCTCCGAGTCCGAGCATTCAACATCCGATAGATAGACTATAGTTTTAAAAAAAGGGTCCCAAAATGCTGGCCCGTTCTACTTCCACCTCCATGATCGCGCTTCCCACGGCGTCTGCATCAACATCCCTGACAAAACCAACAATCTTTTCGATACAAGCCTCCTTGGATGGTAAAACATCAACCAGAAGGCACATTATAATTTCATAGATCTTCCCATCGCAGCAACTTGTTGAGGGGATTTTATTTTCCTCTTACAAGTTATTATAACTTGTATTTCTCTCACAAAAACCCGATTTTGCCTTGTTCAATGAAAAGTAACATTTTAAACTTGTAAATGAGTTCCTAAAACCCGATTTGCTATATAATGGAGATAAAGTAACATTTTGAACTTGTAATATGAAGAAAGGACTCGATTTTCACTATTAAATGCAAAATTCGAACTTGTTGCATTTCTCCAAGAACTCGACGAGCTTCTTAGGTGAATTTGTTGAAAGTTTCAATCGATTTTTGTGGAGATTTTCTAGGAGGAAGAAGGTGTTTTGAATTCTTAGCTATTTTCATGCATCTTGAAACTCTTTCCATGCCATTCGGTGGATTTATTTGCTGGTTTGAAGGCATTATAACAGCAACACGTGTTTGCCAAAATACCAAGATTTTGTCCTCCAAAATGCCACGAATCTCCTCTCTCCCATGTCGTTTTGCCTTCTCAACCCTAGGCGTTGAGATTTAGGGAAGATTTGACTGATTCTTGTGTCATTTTACAAGGCGTTTTTGCTGCTAAAACGTTTTTCAAAAATGTGGCTAGGGTTTTGAAGTTCAATTTGTTGCTTATTTAAAGGTTTTAAGTCTTCATCACAAGGATTGTTGCATTTGGATTGAAGCAAGGTATGTTTTCTTTTCATTTTGTTTTTATTTCTTGTCTTCTTGTTTTATCTTTCTAGTTGTAAATTTGTATATATGTTGGTTTTGCCCTAAAATCGTTTTTGTGAGAGAGATTTTCCCCTTTACAAAGCAATTTTGTAAATTGCATTGATCTTCCCCATTTTACCTCTTTACTTGTATTCAGGAATTTAAATCCCGATTACAAGTAGGATGAAAATAATTGATCTTCCCATGTGATTGGAATATTTTAATCATTTTTTGGTGAAATTCCAATTTTCTAAGTGGAAAAATACCCATTCTTTCAAAATCGGGTTTTTAGAACCGGATTACATGTTGAAAGTTCTTCCCATTTTCTTGAATATGACATTCCCAAAATCCTTCCATTTTTGTTCATACTCATTGCCTTTATCCGTACATTCCATTCACGCCATTTCTCACATGTCAAAATCTCATTTTTCACTCATTTCTCCATTTTCCGTTTTACAAGTATACTTGCATTCAGGTTTCAAAAGTCCGATTGCATGTTTGTTCTTCCCCACTTGTATACTTGTAAAACTTTCCCCAAGATCCGAAATTGGTCAAAGTCAAGTTTCAAACATTCCCATTTGTTTCCCATCTTTCTCTCACAAAGTTGTGAAGTGTAAGGGTTGGAGTTCTTCCCATCTGAAGAAGATAAAAATTGTTAGTTGCAGCTGATCTTGATGTTGCTTTAACACTTTTCAGTCTTCATTGCAGCATACCAGGTTGTTCTTCAATGTCAGATTTACCATCATCTTCCATTCCAAAGAAGATGAAGTATAAATATGACAAGTACCAGAATGAAGTTTCCCCTTCACAAGTTTCATCTCCTTTGGATCATATCGGATACGGAAATAGGGCATGTTCACATGTTAGAATTCATTAAAAGGGTGGAGGATCCGCAGGATAGTAACATGCAGCGGTTGTTGGACAACTACATTCATCATGCATCTTCTTTTCCAGTGGCTGTCTATAACCTGAATTCGTTCTCGCTTGCGCTCACCACTTCGACAAGGAGACAAGCATCATTAGAAATGATGATGGTGAGGCAATAATCCACCTTGATGCAGATACTATTGAGAAAGTCTTCAGAATACCATCAGCACCTGTGTATATGGAGATTTCAAAGGATAGTGCATCTGAGTACTATGTCAAAAGGGAAAAGGATTGCAAACGTCACATTAATAGATGGATTCATGAGCCACGAACCGCTTTTACAAGATGGGCTAAGTTGTACCGTTGTGACTTCAAGTGGGTAATTGGAGACATCATTACTCTCCTTAGCAGGATGTTGGGTCTTGAGCACTCTAATGTTTTTGAGCCATGTTAATAAGGCAGTCCCATCATATATCATGGGGAGAGATTATTAATGACACTTTGTGTGAACAACTTGTAGTAGTCCCTACTACCATGACATTTTACATGAACTCATACTTAGTGTATTTAGCAGCATCACTTAGACATTTCTTTGGTCTTTCTACCAAGGGTGATCGCTCGCTTATACCTATGTGGGAATACTATGATCAGCTGCCCTTGAGACCCAGCAAATTACATTTCAGGAGGGTTCAAGATGCATTCTTTGGTTACTTCATGTGCCAGTTTGACAAGACTCTAAAGAACAGAAGGGTGTCAGATGAAGCATGGGGAAGAGTGAATGAGTATGGTTGCTTGTTCCTTCAATTCCCGACTTTCACTTATATAAGAGTCGGATGCTACAGTGGGCAGCCATACATGCTTCCTAGATACTTGACTGATAAGATTATTCTTATGGAGTTGGGAAGACAGATCATGGCTGTACATGCACATCAATCTGTCAAACATAAGGTTGGGATGGGGATTTCTACAACCAACCCATTGAAGATTGGCCGGTACTCCCTTATCACATCCACCAAAGCCAAAGCTATGGAGACCGAGATGCAGGAGATTAAACTCAAAAGGTTTAAGTCAAGGGCAAATTTTGACTACTGAGGTATGAAGGAAAAGATCAAAAAGTCCTTCATACATGTGCATCGCATTGAGGATATCTGGGTGGATCTCTGTACAGAAATGGAGGCTCTCAAGATGGACAACTGGAGATTCACCCTTGAGCAAGTTATTGATTTGAACCTGGTGGACATTCTGCAAGGGATGATTGATGATGGGAATGTGATTGATCCAGAGTATGTCTCACGAAGGGTTGATAAAGCCCCACTTCCTTTAATCCAATGGTCACATAAAGAATGCACTTCCATTCTTGAGAGATTTTAGCCTATCCTAGCTAACACCAACACTTGGCTCAAAGGTAATGTTGTTAGACTCATCAAGATCAAGGTTGGAAAAGAAGATGACTCTATGGGGCCTCTTGGACGTAAGTCTGAGATTCAGATCGACAACAAGGAAGGTGCATCATCTTCAGGTACTAGGATCAAATTGCGGGTTAGTCGGGCAATAGTGCTTCCTCTCGAGGAGGTGACAGTTCGTGGGAAAGAAAAGTCCCAGATTCACATTCATGTGATTGATCTTGATGGAGGACGGACAACAATCAAATGATGCTCCTAAGTCATTGGCTTCGGAGTCACCTCATGAGATTCCCTCCTCAGTTTCCACGGAGTTGCCTCTATCTCCTCCTGACACAGTAGTGGATGAGTCTCCTCAGACTGTCGTTCCCATTTCAGCAGTTGAGCCACCTCTTGATCATCAACAAGAGAGTTTTTTGGAAATCTTCGAGGATACTCCTGTATGCATTCATTTGTCAAAGATTGATACCTCTACTTCCGACTTTGAAGAGTTTATGAGACAATCTTCATGCCCTTTGGTTATCGAGCAAACCATGGTTGCCATCCAGACAGATACTTCTCCCAGGGTGACAATGACTGTTCAAACAGAAACTGCTTCTCCTTTGCCTTTAGTAGCCACTGGAGGAGAACTAGTCGTTTTACCTCCATGGCTTAGTTCTTTCATTCCCAAGAGGAAGAAGCAGGAAATTTCTCCTAATGTCTTTGATTATTAGCAACTCAAGCAATCTAGGCCCAAGGTTGCTTAAAAAGCCAAGACAATCTCAAGGGTAACAGTTGATACTAGAAGAAGAAGTGCTTGCAAATCTACAGATGAAGATTCATAATGAGTGGAGGAGTAAACAATTTTCAGCTGCCTCAATTCAAGTTTTGATGAAACATCAAATCTTCTTGCATGAAATCCAATCCACTTTGGAGAAGAACAACTCTATGCTTCTTCAATGCCATGATACCATTGTGAAGACCATAATTGTTGCCAAGAACACCCACGAGCCAAATCCTATTGAGCTACAAACGATCATCCAGAAGTTCGAAGGATTCATGTCTTCACATGCTGCAAGTTAAGTGTTTTTCAACACTTAGTTGCATTTTTCAGAATTGTAATCTTTTAGTTGTAGTTTTTCTTTTGACAAGTTTACTTGTAAAAACGTTTTGTAAATTGCAAGTCAAGTCATTACTTGCACTTTTGTAATTACAAGTAGACGAGTAACAAGTCAATTTATAATAGGACTTGTAACTTTGAATATGTCATAGTTAGTTACTGAATAAGTCATGGTGGTTGAGAGAATTTCTCAAGTTAGCTAGGATCCTCCCACCTTTTTCTCAAGACTCCTCTCCTATAAATACTGGAGGGGGTCTATTGTAATCTTTATCTTTTGGAAAGCAAGTAAAAACTTTGCCAAATTTGCAGCAAAGAAGACTTTGAGCTTTATGTGTAAATAGAAGGATTGAAAGGAATAGAAGAAAATTACTCAAGTACTGAGACTTTGTGCTATATTCTTGAGTTTATATTCAACATTACCTTTCTTGCAAGTGTTTCTTAAAGGGCTTAATCAAATTTGATTTGCAGACTTTGTGTTGCAAGTATTGGAGATTAATTTAGTTAAAATAGAAGTTCTATTGAGAAAAGCTGTAAGACTTTGTGCTTACACTCGTTCTTAAGAGAGATTAGAAGTAGGTTTTATAATAAGAAATAGTTGTGAAGCTTTGAGCTCACACTAGTTCTTGCTGTCTTGTGTAGAAAGAAATAAGTTATTTCAGACTTTGTGTTGTCATAATTTGTTCTTGATATCATTAGAATAGAAAATGGTAGATAGGACTTCACATAGTCAAGACTTTGAGCTTGATATTGCTGTCCTGTCTCGAAGGAAGTGACAAAAGTCTTTGAACTTTCAAGAAACTTCATTTCCTTTCTCTCATTTCATTTCAAAAAGTTGTTACTGCTGTTTTATGTTAAATTGCTATCACTTTTCTGCGAAGAGAAAAGGATATTGGCTTTCTTGAAAAAAGAGAAAAGACTGCTGTCCCATCCCATTTTAGTTTTAGTATTAGATAGATAGGGGGAGCCTTCCCTTAATTAGGAGAGTTTTACTCACACATTGTGGTTGAAGCCACAATTTTGTATATTTCCCCAAGTGTACAAAATTTTCAACCAACACCCAGCAATGAGGAAAGCATCAAAAGGTAACAGAACAACTATAAACACACTCAAGTATTTTGCTAAAATCTACACTAGCACTCTGCAAATCAAAACTATTCACCCAAAAAACTCACACCACACCAAGACCTGCAAACCCTCTTCAAAACTGAAAATCTTCATCTTCACACAAAAATCGAACACCTCCACAAGCCAAAAGATCACCAAACTTCGAACTTCGAACTACAACCAGCTAGGGTGGGTCTTTCATCACCGAAACCAGTGTCCTAGCTGAGGGTTTTCGTCCTCAAACCAGGAGGTCTGTCCTTTCTGGAAATGCTCTAGTAGCGCTTTGTTATATCCCCAAAATGAAAGATGCACAAATGAAGGCTCAATCTCCCTTTTAAAGAATGAGAGAGTGAATTAGGCCAACTTTAGGGTTTTCCCACTTTTTTGCCTTCTTAAAATATTTTGCATTTTAAATATTTCCTTTTCAACCTTAGGCATCCACTTTCTAAGGCATTAGTTTAGCCTTAAGGAAAGATAATGGTCCCCTTTGAAAAACAATGTTAGTCAACTAGGCCATGTGGATAATAGCCCCCCTTTTAAAAACAATGTTATTCTACTAGGCCATGGAGTACTCTTCCAAAAGGCTTAAAGGCAACATTAAAAAGATTGAAATGGCCAATAAAACAAATATTTCTTTGAAGCCTTTGAACTCACCAAAGTTAAATATAGGAACTCCTCACCAACTGAAGAATCTGGTGGCCCACTGACTTACTAAAAATAGTAACTACTAAAAATAACTCCCTACCATAGATAGAAAACTCTATTGGAAAGCCCAAGAAACTCCTGTACGATCTCAACCAGGACACAGAGTCCCTTATCCAAGACCATTTAGCCTATAGAATATCGGAATAGGCTAATGGTACTCCCATGCTGGCTAGGCGCAAAGAGGGGACATTACATTTGTTCCTCAAAAATGAATAATTTTCCAATGATTTCATATTTTCTCTTGTTTCCACCATAGTAGTTACATATGGCCTCCTTGGCCCTATCAATGGCCTCGTAGAGATAACCCATTGGCATTTTCTCCCCATCAACTGAACACAAAACCTCGAGGTTTCATCACCAAAAATTTAAAAAATGAATAATGTAAAGCAATAGAAAATTAAAAAAATGACATAAAACAAAAAAAAAAGAGTAAATAAAAAATCTCCTCTTAATCTTTAGGTTTGTTACTTGAGTATCTCTTTAGTGCTCTTAGTGAACACCTCATCAAACACTATCCACATGACCTTTTCTTCTTCTGCCCTTTTGGAACATTTAGTGTCCAACTCTACTTTGCTAACAAATATTTGCTTGAGAGAAGGTAGCAACCCTATAATGCTTTGGAAAATGATTAAGTTTGTGGCAAGTCGTGTCACTCCTGATCATACAGTCTCCTTGTCTTTGGTGTACTTTGTCATCAATCTGAGTACTCACATATACTTGTAGAGAAATTTTGTAATGTTTTTAGCATTTTGAACCTGTAGCATCATACATCCAATCTTCCCAATGTCATTGTGCCTTTGATTGCAACCAGCGTACCATGCTTTCATGCAAAGTCCTTTCTGCCTTGCATTGCACACTGTAGATTCTAGACATTGATAACACAGATTCAGTAGCATGTCAGCAGGTTTTTGATTGTTTTGAATTTGAATTTTGGAAATACAAAAGAAAAAAAGTATATTAAACAAAGCAAATGCCATTCCAGTTTTCAATAATCTTAAAATTGCAGTCTCAATTAGTCAATAATCAATTCACACTGCTCAGATCCTAATTGCTGAAGATGAAAATGAGAAAAAAAGAAGAAAAGCTGATATTTTTAGCGAGGGTTTATGAACTTTTTCTTTGATATAAAAGTTTCTTATGGATTCATTGAGTCCAAGTATAACTTTCCCATTACTCGTGAGTTTCTGCAGCAGACTTGACTTGAGAGTTGCAGGCAAGTAACTTGTGTGCTGCAGAAGCTTGCAAGTGTCAAGGTAATTGTGTAATTTTATCAAAGAATGAAATGTACATATATAGGCAATTACATTGTCGAAGTTTCCTAAAGAAACATTTGATAACTGAAGACTAAATTAGAAAGAATCTAATCTAACTATAATACATTATTGACCATTAAATAATATAATATTAATCTAATAGCAAGTATCTTTGATTTTGACAAGTCCTTATGGAGTTCAGAATTATACCCCACGGCGGTAGTTTGTGCTAATAAACTGTATGTCAATCTGTTATATATGCAATACTCAATACTGAATTCTGAAATATATATCTAAATTTATATTTATATATTTTTTTCTGTCCGATGATTGCTGTACTATGTTTTTAAAAATGGCATTCCAGGTCCAGTCCGCATCACCCACATCCAAGATGTTTCTTTTCTCCTAGTGATTATCATGCTGATATTTTTATTAGTGAACACATACATGCATGGCACATACACAATGAACACTTCGAGAAAGGAATGTGGTAGAAAGAGAAATCAACTTAAATTAGTCATTCGAGAAAGCTCCCACAGTAATCTAGTTCCTGATTCAACTCCCAGCCCTTGTCTAGATTTCATCTCTTTTTACAATGATGAAGAGGACCGAGATGAAGTACATTCTCCTTTGTACTTCCAGGTGCCTTACCTCTGTGTCATTTTTCTTATGGAAAAATGATAAAGAATTGTTGATCTTTCCTTGATAGAGATTATTGCTTTATTTCTGGATTCTACTGTGTAAAAGTTGTTTCCATCAATGTTTTGGATCACATTCCGTGATCCATCATTAGGATGTAAAAGAGTGCTAGGAGATGTAGAAATGTAAATGACAGAATTACTCAAGGTCATATTTGAAGGTGAGAAGATGGGCATAAGTACAAGGAAAGAGAGACCAAAAAATATAAAAATAATAACAAATAACAAATGACTAACAAAGAAAGAGAGGCGAATTAAGAAAATCAAAAAGAAAAGGAAGTAAATGGAAATGAATAAGCTTAATATGTGAAAATATCGAGCAAAAAAAGCTTAATATGTGAAAACAATAATGCTAAGGAAATGTTAAAAACACAAAAGGAAATGTAATATAATTAACGAAAATAACAGGACAATATAAATCTATTAGAATATATTAAATGAATATAAAAATATAAATAAGAAAATATAAAAAAATGATGTAAATGCAAAAGAATAAGCAAATGATAGAAACACATAATGCAAAAAGGATTGGTGAAATATAATAAATGAAATAAATAAATAGGTCAGTATGAATTTTGAAGAAAATGTATGGATATATAGGAATAAAATGTAAAATACAAAAAAGTATAGAAACAAATCTTAGAGTAAAACAAATAAAATAAAATAAAGGAAAAGAACACCTAATTATTAACTATATAAAGAAATTTCAAATAGTTAATAAATAAGAAAAAGACGACCAATTAATGAGATGGGAATAAGTACAAGGAAAGAGAAACCACAAAATAAAATGGCTAACAAAATAGAGAGAACCCTAAAGAAAATAAAAAAGTAAAATAAAATAATTGCAAATGAATAAATTATAAGTGTAAACAATTAGGCTATGAGAACATATAAGGTAATAAGACAATTAAATAAATTTAATGGAAATTATTATATATATATATATATAAGGGAGAAAGAGATAAAAAATAAAATATAAAGGAGACATGGCATAAATCTTAAGGAATAAAAAATAAAACCTAGGAAATCAGCCTCTATGGTTGTAAATGAATAAAAAAAGAGAACCCTAAAGAAAATAAAAAAGTAAATTAAAATAATTGCAAATGAATAAATTATAAGTGTAAACAATTATGCTATGAGAACATATAAGGTAATAAGACAATTAAATAAATTTAATGAAAATTATATATATATATATATATATATATATATATGAGGGAGAAAGAGATAAAAAATAAAATATAAAGGAGACATGGCATAAATCTTAAGGAATAAAAAATAAAACCTAGGAAATCAGCCTCTATGGATTAATTATAAAGAAATTTCTTCTATTAATAAATAAGAAAATAAAAAAAGAAAGGGAATGATTGAAAAAATAAAAAACATAAAAAGGAAAGGAATAGATAGAGGAAAACAAAGAAATATACCACCTAACAATGAATAAAAGTTAAAAAAAAATAAAAGGACATGAAATAAAATAAAATACAAAAGAGACAAGAAATAAATCTTAAAGAACCAAAATGAAGTAAATGTAAATGAAAAAACCAAAAAAGTGAAAACAATAACGCTTTGAAGACACAAAATGGAATAAGAATTAATGAAATAAATTTAATGAAAATAATAAAAGGTCATTATAAATAAATAAGAAATTTATTAAAAGATTATGTGTGTATATATATACATATATAAAGAGAAAAAAACAATAAAGCTTTATTAATTTTTTTTAATATATATATCTTTTGGGACTCTTTTATATACTGATGATGGATCACGGAGTGTGATTCAAAATGTTGATGCAAACAAAATTGTACACTGTAGAATCCAAAAACAAGACAATAATTGTTGATCTATTTTCAATAAAAATGCATATAAATTTGTTTCATATAGAAATGTCTACACAATGTTAGTGGGTTAAAAATATATCATGATCTATGATCTTGTACCTTTCAATGAAAAGTTATGTCCTTTTGAGTGCCATCATCCTTGTGTGCATCATTCTTATTAATATTTTCTATTTCATTGTGTTGATTATAACAATTTTTTTATATTAAAAATAGAGAGATCAAAAAAGAGAGTACAACCAACGAGAGCCTGAAAGGAGGCCTCACATCAAAGTAGCAGTAGTACTATTACAAAGAGGAAAGCTCAGATACATCGAAAGTGAAAAATAGGGAACAAAAGAGCTAGAGCAGAAGATCAAGGTGGATGTCCACCCAAGCGGACCAACCAAGAGGGCCCTCCATCTAAACAATAGTTTTCTGATCCTGATTCTGGGACAACATCAAAATCTGCTCCTGTTTAGTGTTGTGGTTCTTTCTGATAGCCTGGCTCAGCTTCCGGCAAGTATGCTCGAACACCCGTAAGTTGTCTAGAGTCCTTCTCCATTGGAATCCATAATTGAGCTTGTAGAAGAAAAGGGTAGCTTGACCATCCTCAAGGAACCTTCGAAATTTATCCTTCTCAATAATCATGGTAGTTTGAACCTGGAGGAAGATTTTAAAATGAGTGAGTTTATGAAAAAACTCAGTAAGACCCCTTGGCTTACCTTGGTACTTTTCATCATTCCTGCACTTCCAAATCTGCCAAAGAATGTTAGAAGACAGCATATTCCAGAAGAAGTTAGCATCCTTACTAAGCCCTTTAATGTGACCCGTAACAATTTCAATAATAGTCACATTAAAGGGATAGTAAATACCAAAAAAATTCCAAATTTCTTTAGCAAATAGGCAATCAAATAAGATATGTCTACCAGTATCCGGCAGCCTGCAAATATTACATAAATCAGTATGATAATTTCTTTTAATAGGAAGTCTTATCAATTAACAAGAGCCATTTAAAACATTGGATCTTGGGCTCAACAAGACTTTTCCAAATATAATTCAGCATTTTTTTCCACATTTTAACATCAAAAGAACAGTACCAGAATCTATTCAAATGAGCAATAATATCCTCATTATGATTAATGATTTTATAGTGCATGCCTTTTTTTCTTGAGATCTTAAATCATGAAGCATGGCAAAGATGATATTTCCTTTTGCCTTCTTTATGATGAAAAGAATAGAGAAGATCACACCTCGTTGAATTAAAAATACAAATGGTAAAAGGATTTTCCATTCAAATATATTCTTTGGGATGTCTTAAGCAGGCATCACATCTAGCATACTAGATGTCCATATGATCTGAAGATTTTTTTCTCATAATCTGACTGTTTTAAATTCTAGATGAGGATAGATGAGGATGAAAAGATGGTGCTTATCATTCACTTGAGGGGAGTTGTTTGGTCGATGATAAAGTATTTATTAGAATACTCTCATCAATTTTTAAAAATCTTTTAAAAATAGTGACATGAACATAGTTAGCAGACTCAAGTCACGAGTACTTGTTGGTAGTGTGTTTTTCCAGAGTTAACTTGTAGAGTCCAACAGATTTTGGCAGTGTGTTTTTCCAGAGTTAACTTGTAGAGTCCAACAAATTTTGGCAGTGTGTTTTTCCAGAGTTAAGTTGTAGAGTTTTCTAGCTAGTGTTTGACAGTTTTCAGCTAGTACTCACCATGTACTTGGCAAATCGGAGCCTTTGACTTGTGCCTTGCATAAAAAAATATGGATTAAACAGTCCAAAGCCATTTTTTTTTGGTTTTATCAGTTTTTTTTTTGTTTTATAGAAAATTATGAAAAGGTTTGTGTGGTTTTCAAGATCTTTATTGGTGTGGTTGTGGGGGCTCCAACCTTCGACCTCCATGAGAGATTTTTCTCAACTCCATTGGGGGTGTTGTCCCTCAATCCCGCTGGGTTGTTGCTCCTAATCTCCCTACCAAACTCATTTGATACATTTTGTAGCTGTATTTTGCATAAATTTTATGTTTTTTATTAATTGCTGAGTTTTGTCCAATCCAAGTTGAATCCAAGCTTGCAAACTATGGATAGGACAATGGTGGACTTAAGTTTGTGAAGAACATTGTAGGATAGTTATTTTCTGTTTATCTTATATTTGAGTGATTGTGTTGTTGCTAATCAGTTCATTAATATAAATAGTATTCTCACATTCCATCATTTTCATAAAGCTTCTTTTCTCATATTGAATCACTATTAATAAGCGCAGTTGACTTTCCCATTCTTTATATCCAAAATGTTAGGAAAATTAACACTTTTCTCCAGAAACTTTTATTAGTGAATCCATACTTTTCCTTGAAATAGTTACAGTAATAATTTTTGTCTTGAATATGAGTTGATCAATCCATGGACATTTTCCATTTTTCATTTAGAAGTTTTGTTCATTTATTGTCATCAAATTAATCTTTGCCTTTGAAATAAATAAGTATGAATCGATTTTGACAGTTTGCTTCACAATTTTGAGTCTGGTTACTATTGCTTCTAACCTCATGTTGTTTACTCCTTTGAAAAGACTCAGAATGTAATATTGTACGGTCAATCTTAAAACAAAGAACTAGGATTATTGTTTCCTTCTTTGTGGCTTGGGATTGTGCTCTCTTTATTTAGAATGCACGTCAGATTTCTAACATCTGGCGTTCATCCTCATCTCCATGTTTTTGTATTCTGCTGGGAAATTATGAAGGCGTAGGCTGCTGAATGCTATTTAATTTGACGGAGAAGGCTCATTTCAGTAATTTTATTATACATAACTGATGTTTCATTTCCTGTAATTTTCTGTGTACTGGCAGAATAGAAGCTGCCCTTCCCTTCGTTATATATCCATTTTTTACTGCAATGGATCTATTTGCAATCTACCAGGGGCTCAAATATGTCCATCTTCCAACATTAAATAAAGTAAGGTTATTAACTATACTTCGGAAAATTTATCTATAATTTACATTCATCGTGCTTGTGCAGTATTGACTTTAGGAAGTATTAATATGTTTTACGGAAGTTTACTGATATGAAAACTGGACTTCAATGCAGGCCAGGATTGAGATAATAGCGGATAAATGGATTCACTCGAGGACTGTACCGTCTACTGGAGAAGTGAGCAATGTGGAAGGAATACGATTTTTTCATCCCTCAGGTTGGTCTCTTTGATATATATCCATATTATCTATCATGTATTTTCTGCATAGAAGATATAATGTTGAAATGCAAAGGCATCCTTATTTTTTACATTTAAATCAGATATTGGCTGGAATTCTTTGTTGTACTGAAGTAGGCATGAGTATATGATGGTTATTGAGCTTATAGATGACTTCTAAGATTGGATTCAGGCAGCAGGATTTGGCCACTTAGAATTGGATTCATAAATGCTAAGGAACAAAGGGCAGAGATTATGAGATCTGCTCTGCGATCCATGAAGAATGAAGATAGCTACTTTCTCTCTATGGAGTCTGGACATAGTTTCCCATGGAAGCCACAGGTTATTGCTTACAGAAGCTTACTGTTATATTCATGTAAATGATGGAATATTCTGTTTTATTGCACTTTAGAGATTTTTCCAATGTTGCTTTATACATATTGCAGTTGCGGTTGCTGCTGTGTCTGCATAAAAAGGCAGCTGCAGCGGATATTGTTATGGGTGTGCTCCAGGTATGGAATAGGAATTCAGCTTCTGTCCTGTCCAAATGCTTCTAGATTTCATTGAAAGAATACTATGTGCATTTAGCAATTGACCGTATATCTTACTTTCATGTGTGGATATTTAGGAACAGTTGTAACTAATAGCTGATTATAATTATAGGCATGGGTTAGGGTTAGTGCCTCTCGAATTTAAAGGTTATCTATGCTTAGTCCAGTGTAGCTTAATTGAAATTGGAGTGGTGCTGATGTGCCTCAGAACTGCATGTATTCGACCACCGTAGGACAATGATACTGGCATTAAATTTTCTATTTCCATCTTATACAAAAAAGGCTGCATATGTACTGGCCAGCATTAGGGACATACTTCAAAATAATATATCGTTTTAATGATTATATCCAGGAACCAAAAGATGTCACCAAAAGATGTCCTCTACCAAAATTTATCATTTACACCTGGTTTTTCTGGGGTTTATGCTGCTTTCATGATCTTTCCTTTATTTTTGAGGCCTTAGATTTACTTGCTACTGTTTCTGGATTTGATTGTGTCTCTGCTTTTTGCATGAACGTTTTGAATCACACTCTGTGATTCATCATCAGGATGATAGAGAGCAAAGGAGTAGAGAAATGAATCAGAGCTGTTAATATAATATCTCAACAGAACTCTTACGACTACTGACTAATTATTTTTTCCATTAACCCAATCTGAGGTGAAACGCCAACTATGAATGGCATGGTGGCATTATTTTGAAAATACAGGATAACCAAAAATTGAAAAAAAACAGTGGTTCAGAAATGTTTGAGAAATTGTTTGACAAGTACTATATGTGATGTCACTGAATTAAACTTAGATCATATTTTAATGAAGGGAATATATGATAAGGCGGTCGAATTTTTCTTCATTTGATTTATTTGGCTACCATGCTTCTATATTGTTGTGCTTAGCGTTGGAAATTAGCACTGAAAAAGTAGGAAACATAGTTTTCAGAAATAGGGACAAAGAAGGTTTGAGTTTGGTTGGAACTCTTTATCCTTGTGTACAAAATATGTAAACGCAGGAAATAATACAGAGAATAGCAAAGGTTCTGAAATTTGAAAAAAAATACAGTTCCATTCACCATTCACATATAAGATAAGCAAAATTACATTACAAATTTCAAATATAATAGGGATGAAATGTTTAATGCAAAATGATGGACATTGAAAAATTAAGTCAAGAACACAAATATAATTTCTTTATTTGCACTGTGTCATGATTCATAGACCAATATTTGTAATGATGACAATGTCAATATGTAAACGATGGATTAAAAAATAAAATTAATTGGCAATGGCTACATGAAAATGTAAGAAGGAAGTGCGAGGCACTCTATCCTCTTCTTTGTGTAGAGTCCTAGCTAAATGGTTGCTATTGGGTACATCAAAATAGAATCATCATCATCTAGAGTAATTTCCTATGCATCCTATATTACTAAAGATCAAACAATTTATCCTTTCCAGCCTTTTGAATTCGATGTCCCTTTGTATGCTGCATCTGTATCCAAAAGAATCCATCTCTCCAAGTCAGATGTTTTATTTCTTAGAAGTTTCAACTTTCAATTTACTGTGTATGGTCTATGTTTTCTACTCCGATTACAGATAGCCTTTTTGTGCTCACTAATTGGATAAAGGAGTACATACTCAAAACCTCTCACAAATAGAGAATCTGACAACTTGGGGCACTAGTTGAATAGCTAACTGCTAAATTTTTAGAGCTTGATTGCTATGCATCATTTACCAATCAATTGAATATTTTGAGCCCATGAATAAGCCCCTCCTCGTGCAACGGTGTATCAAATTGGTTCTTGAACATAGCACAGAATACAGAACTGATTTCTTTTGGAGAATACATTTTTTAAGAAAAAGCCTACTTGAATAGTTTTTATGGAATAATCTAATGGTTTTGGGCTCAAGGCATTGGCTGCTACATTCAATAAATATAAATCACATTGATTGGATAAATATTTGTGGTTCTATTGAAATTCTTTGTTTTGGTCTGATCCGTAAATTGCATTTTGATGACCCATACCCTCCATAGTATTAATACCCTATTATCATATTGGCTATTTTTTCATAAGCCTCTCACAATAAATGAGAAATTGCATCAAAGTGTTTAATAGCATCCACTACAAGTTTGCGAAGGCTATCAATGAATTATGTGACTGACAACATTTCCCTTCAAAAATAGCTAAGGCACAAAGCATATGTTGGTAAAGGAAAATCGCCTTAGTGGGCATGGCAAAATGAAAGAGGAAGTGTAAAGTCCTGCATGATCTAGTTTGCAATTGAAAGTGGTTAGGTTGGCATGTGAAAGTTTGTCACATGCCAAATGATCTAATAATTGTTCCTAAATCTTGCTTAGAATGTTCATGTTAAAAAATTCTTAGTGGGCCCTATCACACCTGAGAGAATTTGAGGTGCTTGCTTCATCTATTATGGGCCGTTAGATTTGAGTTGACATGGCAAGATGAATGATAGCTAGTTCTCAAAGAAAGTCCTTCACTCTTTTTTCCCGAATTCTCAAGAGTGTGCCACTTGGCAAGTTGATAGAGTCCCTATGGCTAATAGTTACCAAAAATCTGTGGGCCCCATTATTGAGGTTGACTTTTTTGATGCTGAATGATGAAACAAAGGAATAGTGATCCCTAGATTAACGACTTGCCTTGATCAACACACAATTAGCAGAAAAGGTTTCGATGCAGTGAGGAAAGTTGTGCATTGGTTGTTAAACCGTTCTACTTTTTTTGCAATTAGAAGAAAACATGTTGCCCACTTTCAAAAACATTGCAAAGACATAAGGAAAAAATTGTAGGCTCACCACTGTTGAGGTGTCAATATATCGGGACCAGAATTTTTAGACTCAGCGAGTACTTGCTGATTTTTCACCTTGGCAAGTTACTTGTAGGAAAATTTGCTAGTTTGACTATCGAGTTTTTGGTGAGTACTCACTATTTTTTTGACAAGCACCTACCAAAAACTTGGCGAGCCTGACACAAAATCTCACCAAACGATGATTTAAAGTATTTAAAACATTTTTATAAACGAAAAAATGCCAACTACCTAATTTTTCTTGTAAGCTATAAAATTGTGAAAATGGCATGCGCCATCAAAGTTTGTGAAAATTGCATTGCCCTAGATCCCCATGAAGGGTGTTGCCTCTTGGCCTTGTTGGGGGTGTTGCCCCTAGAACCCCATGAGGGGTGCTACCCCTCAACCCCATTAGAGTCTCAACTCCTAGACCCTTACTAGTTATTGGGATCTTTTTCTCATATAATAAATTTGATTACAATGAGGGGGTTTGGAGTGGAGACTAGAATCAACAACGCAGTCTCAGACGATTATTGTTATCACTATCAAAATATCATTGATCAATGATGAAGTATCATACTATTAGTATCAAAGATTTAAATGTCATTATTATTATAAAATACTATACAACCTTCAACATCCCACAAGAAAGTTACAAGACAAAAATCAAAGGTGGTCATTGATTTGGCCATTTGGCAGCAAGATGGAGGTCGAGTCAGAGCCAGAGACACAACCTTCAATGCCAAATGAGGAGCAACATGGGAGTGCGAGGATTTCCCCAAGTTTTCATTAGATTAAGGAAGAGGAAGATTTAAATGTTGTAATATACAATTTATGAATAATGATGATGATTTTCAAAGGCAATCATCATATTTTCATAATAGTTGCCAACTAAGTCTTGTACCAAGATTCTGCATGATGATGCAATTTGTATGCAAATGAATCAAATTCAATAGAAAATACTTTTGTACTTATATATGGACTCATTGGATGTATTTTGTCATTAAATTTGTCGAAAAAAGTGTTTTTAATGAAATTTATACAATTTTTTAAGTGGTTGAGTTTTTGGTGAGTCGCAAAATTCGGGTCTCCCAAGTTTTTGCCAAGTTAGAGTCTGCCAACTATGGTGAATACTTTTCTTTAAGAACTTCCCATTGTTGAGTAGAGTCCATATGGCCAAAAGTTACCAAAAATTTGTGTGCCCATTTGCTGATATAGACTTTTTTGATGCTAAATGACAAAACAAAGGAAGTGCAGCCCTAGATCAATAACTTGTCTTGATTGACACACAATCAACAATTGAGGCCTATATCCATTGAGGAAAGTTGTGCATTGGTTGTTAAGCCATTATACTATTTGCAATGAGAAGAAAACACGTTGCCCACTTTCAAAACATTGAAAAGACATAAGGTAAAACTCGTAGGCTCACCACTGTTTAGGTCTCAATTTGTTGGGATTTTCTGCTTTTAGACTTCAAAATCTCATGTGTCATTAGATTAAAGACAATATGGCTAATTCGATGCACCTACCACTCAAAACCAAAATATTTGCTAGTGTGTAGAAAACCAATGAAATTGCTAAGGAAAAGAGGGATTTTCACCAAGCCATTGTGTTCAAAATTCACTTCAATTACATCATACATGTTTAGAGTCCAAACTACCATACTTTGTCTTTTGGAGCATTTTCCATGCTAAATTTGTTGCTTGACCTCTTTATGTAATGAATGTCTTCACACTTATCTTCTTTCTTTACATATTCAGTCCTTTCATGATTTAAACTTGGTAGAGAGTGGTCTCTTCATTTGTTAGAGAAGATTCCTTCCTTCGATCAATGAAATGATGACATTGGTATTCCAAGACTGGATTGTTTTTTCAATCTATATGATGTAGTCAAGGAGAGGGAGCCAAATTAATGGGAACCTTCTATTTCCATCCAAAACCCAAATTTAATACACATCCTTGATACACTATGAAAAAAAATTCTATAGCTCTAAATCGGATTTGAAATCAAGAGGAATTGTTCTCATTTTTATGACATCCTTGGTCTATCAGTGAGAATCGATCAAAGATATATTCCATGGACCAGCGTTGCCCCAGTCGATCAAGGACAAGATCAATGGTTATGAAGTGTCAAGTGTTGTCTTGTCGGGAGCCAAGTTCTCAAGCTCTTTTCCCTTCTTTGAAAATCGGAACCTTGGAATCCCGAAATTCCAAGTTCCCAAGCCTTTTGAAACCCGGAACCCCGAAATCTTGAAATTCCCAAGTTCCCAAGCCTTTTGAAACCTGGAACTTTGGAATCCCGAAATTCCCAAGCCTTTTGAAACCCGGAACCCCAGAATCCTGAAATTCCAAGTTCCTATTATTAAAATATTCAATGTTATGTTGTATTAAACAATGAAGACGAAGTCTTCTTAAATAGAATTATACAAGACGTTGTTTCTAAAAGAAACAAATGTAAACTGAAGCCAAAATAAAAACTATCTAAAGATGACTAAGATGACCATTAAAGAAACATTACAATATTCTAATACTCTCCCTTAATGGTCATCGTTCTAACTACCCTGAGAAAAACAGAGAAGGCTATCCCTTCTTCTCAGAACGTTCTGCAACAAGAGCCTGTCATTGACCCTCCCAGAATTTGCAGAACTTTTGGATATCTCCACAAATAAAAAATCATCACAAATCATCCATCTTGATGTTTGGTAACAAAGCTGTCCCTACCTGTAACCAGTGACACCAAGAACAACCACAAAACCAAAACTAGGATTTTGAGGAAAAAGCGGCAAACCCTCAACGAACTTTTGTAGATGAGAACGACGCCCCAAAATAGACTGCAAGAAGCCACAATTTTTGAGGAAAAAACCGTCAAACCCTGAAATTGAAGTTTACAAAACATCGTTTTTTCGGAAAAACGGTAAAACCTTAAGATAGAAACACTTGTACCCATGATTTTTGAGGAAAAAATTGGGCAAAACCCAAAATCCCACGCGAACATCGCAAATTACAGATGACTAGACACGTGAAAAATCGATTAAAACCCGACACGATTTTTGAGCTGAAAAATTGATCAAAACCCAAAATACCAAACTTCGTTTCTGAGGAAAAAAGGGTAAAACCCAACAAAATGTTTTAAGAAAAAAAGATTAAAACCCAGGATAATTTTTATGGAAAAAATTATTAAAACCCACCAAATAATTTTTTGAGGGACAAAATTGTAAACCCACCACAATTTTTTTTTTGGGGATGGACAAAAATTAAAAAACCCCATGAACATTGCAGAAAAATCTTTGCGTGAGTTGCAGGAAAGAAGAACTAGAGCACAAAACATGGACAAACGCTAGGCAAACAAACACGAAAATCGCACTACCGCCACCGCCCAAAAAACCGTTGCCAAGAAAATTGCCATTGCGTGAAGAAAAGAAGCAATGAAACACAGAAAGAACGCGGGCTGTCGATAGCAAATCGCAGGGTATTCGACATTGGAAAAACAAAAATCGTGCTGTAAAAAATCTAGAAAATTGTCGTCGTGAAAATTGCAAACGAATTGCGAAACATTTCGCGTGCAGAACACATGCACTAAGCAGAAGGATGTGTGCAAGGTGTGATAATTTTAGCACTTTCAGATTAGATGATACTCAGAAAATCAGAATTTGTTTCCAACTAGGTTAATTAGATTTTCAGATTTAAGCATGATAAGAAATGAATGCAAAAGAGACAAGACAAAGTTACCCTGGGAAAACCTCCTAGGAGGAAAAACCCAGCCAGAAAAGATCCTCAGATCTGATTATGGTTTTAGATTCAATTGACAATTACACACTTATCTGGAGTATAGAAGTTGCTGTCACAAGGAAGATGGTATGGAAGACTACACAGCTAGTTTGTTGACAGTGATCATGTTTTACAGTCCTTCTAACTTGTCTTGCTGTGTATGCACCTTTCAACTAGTTGCAGTCCTTTGCTTGAGCCTTCAATGGAGATTCATGGAATTTCTAATCACCAATTAGATCTGCTGTTCATTTGGTTAGCTGTGATCACTAATTGGATCTGCTGTTCATTCAGTTCGCTGTGATCACTAAATGGATCTGCTGTTCATTCATGTCGCTGTGATCACTAATTGGATCTGCTGTTCATTCATGTAGTTCGCTGTGATCACTAATTGGATCTGCTGTTCATTCATGTAGTTCGCTGTGATCACTACTTAGATCCGCACATATATGTAGTTTGCTGTGACCTATTGCTTGTAAAGGAGTTCGTTGCACAAGGAGGATATATTTCGCATTTTCTTGCTGACTACATAAATGATATTGTGAGAGGTATATGACTTATTTATAGGAGAGAAACCACTCCTAATCAAGTCGGCTTATGATGAATTAATAACCTTTAATTTATTTGTATCACTTTAACCGAAACCCTTTATTAGATAGGGTTGGCCCTATTCACGTAAGCATGTAGCGTGGTATTAAGGAATGCGAGATGTATAGGGCCCAGCCCTAAGAGTGGCGTGTGGGATGAGAAGGGCCCAGCTCTAAGAGTAGTGTGTGAGAGGAAAAGGGCCCAGCCCTTGGCGGATTCCAATGTTGCCTTAAGGCAATTGGAATCCGCATTCTACCTAGTTACAATCAACAAGGTGGAGGCAAGATTGCGTGTGGGTGCAACACAAAAGCCGTGAAAAACATAGTGCATGGCCGCGGTTGAAGTAAAGAACAAACGCATGCGTTGCAGAAAAAAACTTTGTGCCAGACCCATGAGTTTTTTTAAAACACTTCACCTAGAAACCTTTGAAATGGTAGAAAATTCGCCTAGAAAAAAACGCAAATTACTAAAACGCTCGCCACTTCAAAAACCAACAAAATTATGCCCTCCAGAAATCCTGAGCCCTCTCGTGAGGGAATCAGACCCAGACCGACTCTCGCTCTGATACCATATTATTAAAATATTAAATGTTATGTTGTATTAAACAATGAAGACGAAGTCTTCTTAAATAGAAAAATACAAGACGATGTTTCTAAAGGAAACAAACGTAAACTGAAGCCATAATAGAAACTATCCAAAGACAACTAAGATGACCATTAAAGAAACATTACAATATTCTGATAGTTCCCAAGCCTTCTGAAACCCGGAACCACGAAATCCCAAAATTCCAAGTTTTGAAGCCTTTTGAACCTCGAAATCCTGAAATTTCCAAGTTCCCAAGCCGTTTAAAACCCGAAACCCCAGAATCCTGAAACTCCCAAGTTCCCAAGCCTTTTTAAACCTGGAACCCCGTAATCTCGAAATTTCCAAGTTCCCAAGCCTTTTGATACCCGGAGTCCTGAAATTCCAAGTTCCCAAGCCTTTTGAAACATGGAACCCCAGAATCTCGAAATCCCCAAGTTCCCAAGCCTTTTGAAACCCGGAACCTCGGGATCTCGAAATTCCCAAGTTCCCAAGCCCTTTGAAACTCAGAATCTTGGAATCTCAAAATTCCAAGTTCCCAAGCCTTTTGAAACCTGGAACCTCGAAATCTCGAAATTTCCAAGTTTCCAAGCCTTTTCTTCCTTGAACCCGGGATCTTGGAACCCCCAGGTTCCAGACTCCTCTCCCTTTTCGACTGGGTTCGACTTTTGACTTCCAACAACTTTCGACACTTCCAGATGACGTGATCAACACTCAAGGCTCTTAATGCTCCATCAACCCCTGCGACTTGTCTACTTTCTTTCATGGAGCTACAGGGGCACAGTTAATGCTTTTTGTAGGATTGCCACTAAGTGGAGTACAGGGCCATGCTTATTTATGGTTACTTGATGGCTTTCATGTCAAGCTTGCATGCTTTGACTTTGGAATGTCAGGCAATCCACCTCTTGAAGTGCTTTTCTTCTTGGGATTGCCTTGTCAGGGTATGGCCAAGTTGCTTGCATGTACACCATGTCAGGTTTGTGCACTTCCTCGTCTTCCCTGATTGGCATTCCTCTATGCACGCTAGGAATCCTTGACCATTGGTTTCTCCTCCGCGACTAATTTGCTATATATAGGTCGTTAAACCTCATTGTAAAGGGTTCTCTCCCTGCTGGCTTGAGCTACTCTTTGCTCTTTCACTTCTCTTGAGGACTTGTATATTTCTTGCATTTCTGCAACTGTAAGTTTGGCCATTGGCCTGACAATGAATTGAAATTATCATTCTTGCCTTCTTCAAGTTATGCATGTTGTGTATGTTTTCTTCCCTTCATTGTAATTGTACGTTTTGTGGCTTTCTTTCACGCATATGTTGTGTTAACTTGTTTCTAGGTGTGACTTGTGGGAAATCTTCTCCCCTTTTGATATTCAACAAACTCTAACCTCCATATATGTGTTTGGGGTCAATCATGCAACTGAAGTTTGTGCATCTCCTGGGTATTTCAATTGGTTCTTTGTATCAAATCTAGGTGGGGAGAGAAACATCTCTTATCTTGGTGCATCACCTCCTTTCATTTTAGCATTTCCTTTGCAAGCTGTTAGGATAGGATTAGAAGTCAAATTTGGAGTGTTGATTTGGTTCAACACTTGCACTTGGATTGAGAAGGAAGCCGACCTTCTTCGGAGATTCAACCCCATTGTGCAAGGTCCCACACTTCGGGGTTGTTTCCATGTTTCATGAGGTTGTTGAGTTGATAGCTCAGCAACAATGCAAACTTTTGTGACAACAAGAACCAGGAGCAACAACATCATTGATTGAGAAATATAAGGCATACTTTCAAAAAATTGTATTCTTTCACTTGATTTCTCTTTTCAAATTCTGATCTGAGTTTTTTCTCTTTCTCCAAGAATTTTTACTCTATCGAAGGGAAAACTCCTTATTTTTCCTCTCCAAGAGTTCCCTTTCTCATTTTCCATCAAGAGTCTTTTCTTCATAAAAACCTATGTTCCACCAAGTTTCCGGGATGGGGCCGATAGGTGATGGGGAGACGTATTCTAGGGACCTTTATTTGTGGTCATTTTTGTGAATGACAAATGATGGCAAAGGGGACTACTATGTAAAATATACAATTTTTTTAAAAAATATAGAAAAATTTCAAATACTCATATGACAACATTGACAACAATGATAAGGAATTCATCATATTGACATTTACATTATAGAATCCTTACTACACAACAATAGAGTTCACTTGAGAGTTGAACAAATTAATATTTAATTGCTTCCATAATTCATTGTCAATGTGCATATGATATAAAATTATAAAATAGTAATACAACAAAATGCCCAAAAGCCTACAAGTTTGAACTACAAATGTCAAAATGACAAAGTCACAGAAACATAATGATAGAAAGCATGAGGTTGCCTCTAATGGGTGTTTGCCAACACTACATCAAAATTGTAGTTTGACTTTGAATCTTTGGCAATATGAGGGGCTGCTTCATCTAATGGAACCCCATCCTAGCCTTCCTATGCCTACTCATCAATTTGGGTCGTGTCATTTGGATTAACATCCCATCGTAAAGCTAGAGTCTATTGATGATTTGAAGTCTGACAATCTTGGAGTCATAAAGCACTATGCACAACCATCAATTTCTTTGTGAGAGGTCAACCTATTCATCTTGATAGAGCGAATGAAGTTGCATGTGGACCAATTCCTCTCTCCAACAGAGTATCTAGAAACTTGTGAAAGGAGGCAAATAGCGAGCATACTCAACTTAGATGTATTATTGTCATGCCATGTCTGCCATTTAATAGGATCAGTTTGAGGTAATGTAGCTCTATCTATCTTCACCGTTGGTTTGTTGAATGTTGGACCACAAAGATTAGTAAAAGCAAGCCATTGTGTGCAAAGTAAACTTGAGTTCTCAATTGAATACCTCTTTGTCATCACAAGGAGGCGACCTACTAGCCTTTGGCGCATACCATTTGGGAGTTAGAACAAATACTACCATATGAAGTGGGGTGTTCATAGTGTTCCATCTAAGTTACCGGTTCGGGTTCAGATTCAGGTTCGGATTCGGGTACAGATTCGCGGATTCGGCAATTTTTTTTTCTTGGGTACGGGTACGGTTTCTTCCGTACACACACATATATATATATTTTAATCTTATATATATATATATATATACGTATGTCATATATTATATATATGCTCAAACATCAAAATTATATATGTTCACAGTTCAAACATACAAATATGAAACATACAATGTAACTTTCCCATACAATGATACATAAATGATAATAGATAAATCATAAATTATAAATGAGTTGAATGAATGTTTTGATGCATGAAATGCATCATAAAGGGGCAGATTAGGGTTTAGATGTTAAAATAGGATTAAAAAACTGATTTTTTATTTGTTTTCTAACCTGTGGGCCCCGTTTTTGGCAACCCATGGGCTTGGGTTCACCTGGGTCCTCCTAGGTTCAACCTGGGTCCCACCCGGGTCCTGCCCAGGCGGTTGGGCAGGACCCGGGTGGGACCCAAGTCGAACCAGGCTCAGACCAGGACCGAGCATGAACTAGGACTAGGACTTGGGCATTTTATGGAAGAACCGGTATCTGAGTGTTCCATCATTGCATCATAATGGGCTTAATGTGTTGCTCATATAATTTCAAATCAAGATCTCAATTGTAACTTGCTTGCTTCATTTTTCCAAGCATGTTGTCAAATGTCTCATAAATCTCTCCAACACTAGGAGGGTGTTTATTAGCATATCTAGTGACATCTACAATAGGTGAGATGAAGGAGAAAATATATATGCAAACAAAAAATTGAAAAAAGATAAGTTAGAAAATTAAAATCAGAAATTTAATAATAAATTCAGTAATAAAATTATAAATTTATTAATAAACTCAGCAAGTTATTGAAAATCAACAATTTCTTACCTCACGGTGGACCACCAATAATCATTAAGATTTTAATGTTTAATGCTTTTTCCTTCCATATTGGAAGTTGTCATTGATGTCAAAGGGAATAGACAAGATTGTTGGAAATTGTCATTGATGTCAAAGAAGTTTGGTAGATTATTTGTCATAAAAGGATCAAAAAGGATTTGTTGCCCAAGATAATCCTATTGCAAATGATGAAAAAGATCATTCAGAAGTTGATGAAGAGGATAGTAAATAATGATGCCTCTGTGATGATTGTTGGCTGTAAAATAGTATACAGACACCGTTTCAGAAATATGTAATATTTAACTGGAAAGAAGGGAAGATAGAATGTACTTCAACGATATCATCCAAGGGCCATGTCCCTTATCGTAGCTAGATCTGAAGAGAGAGAGAGAGAAATGAGAGAGAGAGGAGATATAGAGAACATATGAGAGATAATATAGAAGAACAATATATTAAGGAGACATAAGGAATGTAATGAATATATGTTGATTTATAAATACAAACAATTCCGATTTTTGATCTATTATGTGTATATTGTATTTTATCATGATTTACAACTAAGATAGGATCCGAAATACCTTTCCTTGTTGCCTCAATAGGATTAAGTCCGGGGTAGAAGACTACAACATCAAAAATCCTTTGGGTATAGAACTCTGGTTTGTATCCCTCAAATTTCTTGCTAACCTTGGTTCCATTGTCAGGACAAGTTAGAACAAATACTACCATATGAAGTGGGGTGTTCATAGTGTTCCATCTAAGTTACCGGTTCGGGTTCAGATTCAGGTTCGGATTCGGGTACAGATTCGCGGATTCGGCAATTTTTTTTTCTTGGGTACGGGTACGGTTTCTTCCGTACACACACATATATATATATTTTAATCTTATATATATATATATATACGTATGTCATATATTATATATATGCTCAAACATCAAAATTATATATGTTCACAGTTCAAACATACAAATATGAAACATACAATGTAACTTTCCCATACAATGATACCACTTTTCATGAGGTCCAATCTCTCAACCAGTAATTCAAGAGAGATTAGCAAATTGAATTAGAAAGGAAAGAAAGAATGGCCAGCCCTAATGGAGAGGAAAGGAGACAGAGACAAATAATGGAAAGAGAAGAAAGACATATAAGATGGATGGAGATAACAACAAAGTGGAGGTAAAAGCTCGCCATTGGGGGTGCCGTTGAGTGTGCTGATGTGGGTCTGTAATAACCACTGCTATTACTAACTCCAAATTTGCAACTTCATTCCTTGTGTCTCTTGTCCACAACTTGCAAATGTGGGGAATATCAATGTTGTCAAAGAGGATACATTGACAGTGTGCTCACATCACTTGTGTCTCTTGTCCACAACTTCTGAAGAGATGGGTTTGATGCTAGCATTTCTTTTTGGCTACATTCAACATCATTGGTTGCATAGTCTAACCCTGGTCAGAGTATGTCCAATTACTGGTTGAAGCAGATAACCACTTTTCATGAGGTCCAAGGAGATAGCATTGCTTGTACAAGGACTTGGGAGGATCTAAGTACCATTTGTTACCCCGATTCTAGTTGTTTGGACCTCTACATTCAAGTAGTTGCAGATGTCAGGCTTGTCAGGCAACTTCTGAGGCCACCAGACTTTTACTTATATTTTAGCTCATTTCAGCATTGGGAGGTATCAAGAGGTTGCTATCTCTCATAGTCGCAGGGCAGATAATGATAGATTTGTGTGACATCCTTTATGAGCAACCCCTAGGCAACCATTAACCTTTTGTTCTCACTCCAGGGCAGTGTTTCAGGTATACTTCACTATTTATATTCCAGACTACAGGGGCAGATATACTAATCACTCTATATGGAGGATGATCAGTTATGGATGTTTGGAGAGGTACTGGGAGGGCACCTTGCATCCTCCTTGATTTCCTTAGATAGTACCCCTTAGCCTTGGCCATTCTGTTGAAAAAAAAATCATCAGACTGTATTGGCTATTTCATGGTGATTGGAAATTCTGGTCCCTCCTCTGCCCCAGAAGTTGTTGCAGAGTAGGGCCATGTTTTCCATGTACTCTCTCTCCAGGTTCCTTCTGGTTAGCATGAGACCTTCCATTCTCAAGATTGCATTCTTTTGTATTAAATGGCTTTGTATTTGTTAGTATTTCTAAGATTTACACCCTTGCCTTCTTGATCAGCTTTCAATTTTGTTGCATAAGCCCTTTTGGTGCTCTTGATTGTCTAGTGTAAATTGTTCTGAGAAGTCCCATTGACATACTTTTGCCATTCATGGACATTATTGTCTACGAGAAATTGTAAGATACAATGTTATTTTTCCTAAAAATTAATCATATTTCGGTAATTTTTTCTTTATTTTGCATTGAAATGATTATCTCTGCTATTATTTGGTGTGGTCAAGGCCTTCCAATGTTAGAAACTCTTTAAAGAACTGATTCCTTCCAATTTAAGTTTTTGCTTTCCTTTAATGGATCTTCATGTTTTTATTAGACAGCTCTCTTTTTTAATATTTTAATCTTTAACACCAAAATTGGAGCCTCCATTTTATGTGACAATTTGCAATGATTGATTTGTAGGTATGCTATATGCGGGCTGCATTGACTTCAAAACTGAACAGCTTGTCAATGTACTGTAATGGACATGCCAGTTTGAAACCAGAAAGTAGCCTGTATAGAAATTGGCAAAATTTGCTCGAGGAGAGCAGAAAATTTGCACGGGTTGAAATATCTCCTTTATTGGACGAGATGGCCAAAACTGGATGGGTTGTTAAGCATGTATTTTTGTCCCCAAGTGAACAAGTCACTTACAGCATTCCAGGAGAGAACGACCATGAATGACAAAAGTTTTGTAAGTTTGCTGCAGATATCATTATACAAACCTCAATTTTTTGTTTTGATTTGGAGATTTTCTGAATTTATACACATCTTTCATCTTTGCTAGGCAGTCCTAGAACATACATACTCTGAATTTGTATTGGCCGGAAGTCAGGTTTTGTGGAAAGTAAAAATGCAAAATTCCTCGACTATTATCATCAGACACTTGATTTCCTGATGGTTACATGAAGGTCAACTAGCGTAACATGAAATGTACAGCTCTTAAGCACCACACATATCGGAAATGTTTATCTCTGGAATTTAGTGGTGCTCGCAAGTATTCTCTTGAAAATTAAACATAAGTTGTGAAATTTTGTAGCAAAGATATTGGGCAAGACAATTACCAGAAACTTGGTTTTCCAGCTGTCGCATCAACACAAACTTGGTTCAAGCACTGTCAAAGACATGGTTTGCTGGGTTTGTTTCACTATTTCGACAGGATCAGGTCCATTGTTTTTTATTATTGTCTTTCGATGCATCAAAGCTATATTGAGCTTTTGCAGGAAAATATTGGGTAAGACAATTACCCGAAACTTGATTTTTAAGCTGAGGCATCAACATGAACTCAGTTCAGTTACTGTTGAAGACATTATTGTGGTTTTATTCCACTATTTCGATTGAATCAGGTCCATTGTCAGTTATTTTCATCTCATTGTGTCACTGTATTTTCAATAGAGAAAGCTAATATGTTGGTAACTTTCTCAATACCATTCCAGAAAATAAACTTCAATTGAAAGAGGCGAAAAGAATGCCTATTCCTCTCGTCAGTTTTGTTTCCTATATCCAACTTACCAATCAAGAATGTTAACCTTTTTGTAACCTCTTCATTGTACAACTCTGGAGACGAATATCATTAGAACTAATTTGAGATTTCCTTAAGAATTCACCGTTGATATCTTTATCGACTATTCTTAATATATTGATCTCCTTAATTGATAATTTTGAATTTTCTACGTACTATCTTTGTCTCGTGCATATTTTGCTTTTATATGTAATCACAAGGAATCAAAATGTGCTAATTCAGGCACAAAAGAAGCATTTGATTTTGTTATTGCATAGTATATAAAATAGAGACTGCTAGTTAATATCCATGCTTACAAAATTGTGGCGAAGCTTGCTATATAACAGTCAGCAGCTTACAAAATTGTGGCGATGATTCTAGTATATCCATGCTTACAAAATTGTGGCGAAGCTTGCTATATAACAGTCAGCAGCATTTTCTTAGAAATTTGAGAAGCCTAGATGTGTTGGGAAAAGAAAAAAATTATTCGAAGCAGATGGTATTGCACTTTTATCTTGGTCTTTTGGAATGAATACGTAAAAATGTGAATGAGGCTTACGATAAAAGCAGCATCCAAACTGTTGTGTTTTGCATCCAGACAAATAAATATGAGAATAATAATTTTTTTTAAATTGTTAAATGAAACATCAACCTCTTACCATTTAAAAGATCAGATCAAATTATAGGAAGATACCATTGAGGCATATGTTATATTCAAAAGTGAGGCACAGCCTATGACACGCGAACAATGCAGCACTAAATTTACAAGTGAAGCCACACTTAAGATGACCTTCTGTAAAAAAAATAAAATTATACAAGGTAGTAGCATTGTAGATATGTTAGACTAGGCAACTAAGGAATAGCATTGAACCACATGCCAATTTTTATCAGTGTCCTGAGTGCCAAGCAACCGATTATTTTCTACCGTGCATATGTTTGTGGATTTGTGAAAATACTAGCTGTCTTCTAGCGCCTTCACCAACTTCTTTCATAGATTAGAAGTAATATTATCAGAGATGGCAATTCACATCTCTGGCCTACTTGATGGATTCCACTGATTCTAGTATTTGCGAGACTTGGGAATCCGCTGTTTCCAGTAGGGCTGGATGGGTGCTGCAATTTAGAGGGATTAAGACTACTCTGCATTGCTAGAGATAGAAAACAACAGAAATGGAAAGAGAAATATGTTCTAAAGAAACGGAAGTCAATCCTTGTAAGCTTGAATGCATAGTTATCAGGTTTGAAGAATATGATTTCATTAGAAGGCAAAAGTAATTTGGAAATCTGGAATTAAAAAAAAAAGGATAAAATTTCTAACGAATTGAAATATGCGGACCAAGTCAGACAATTCCGATCAAATGCCTTTTAATGCCCCTGTTAGTTTGCCTTGTATAGAATCATAAGGAATCCAGGGGTTTGAGGCCCAAAGAAGAGAGCAATGACAGTGTATTGTCTTCGAATGATAAGGTACACTCAACTACACAAGAAATATGATCGTGTGCAAATATTGTCATTTCAAAACACAGCACCTTTTTGCAGAATATGCCACCGAAAGTAGTGTAAATTATAGTAGCATTATACTTACATGGCAACGGCATGACAAACTGAAAGTATAAATGAAAGTCAATTACACTGGTTTAAAATGGGAAAACATGGCAAATTAAAAATGTTAAAAGGTAAACATAGGGAGAAAAACAGCAATTGTTATTTCGTGTCAAATAGTGTGCATCAAAAGAGAAACAAAGCCCACACTTCAATTACGAGACAAATAAAGATTCAATTGCCGGTTACTCAAATTCTCCTTATCAGTTTTTCTGTCTTACATTACATATTGTCATATTTAAATAGCCTCTACGGCAGCCATAACCAGCGACGTGAAGCAGAAGTCGATGCCCTGGCATCAAAATATTTGCTCCACATGAGCACGATCGTGATAATCCATAATCTCAGTCAAGATATCCAAATCGTCTTCACTAGATGAAGGCTCAGATCTATTTTTATTAGGAACAATCTTATGGAGGTCAAAAGATGATATGTGATGTCAGTGACTGGACCTATGGTCCCGGGCAAGGCCGGAGGTTTCCTACCTGCACTGCAAGGCCGGAGGTTTCTTACCTGCACTACTATTTATTAATAAAATATGGCTTAGGCCTTTTACCGAGAAAAAAAAAGAAGATATTTGATGATATCCAAGATTAGTAATGGTGAATACCAAACTTTTCAACTTACTAGGGGAGAGGACTGTGGAGTTGAGCACCCTAATTTAACGCTTCTCGAAATCTTATGTGGAAATTTCAAATCTTTCAATTTTTACAGCAGCTTACTTGGCAAGTCCCCTACTTATAACTAAGGTTTCAGGGCCATGTCATTAAATATGATGCCACATCAGCGTATTTTTTGCCTAGGTGTTCAAAAAAGCCCCAAAAAAGGATGAGACCAATAAACGCAAAAAAGGGAGACCCATTGTTGTGCAGTTGATGTGACATCACACGATTAGTTGCTTTTAACAACTATGGGTAGTGTAATGACCACAAAGCTATCACTAAAGAAATAATTTACTTTTCACAAGTTAAAAACCAAAAGATAGTAAATCATGGTTTTTTTTTTTAACTCTAACAATCATTTAATTGAATGCATAAATATATTTACATAAAACTTTATAGAAAGGTAATCATTTAATTTAATTTCATTGGAAATTTATCACATTACATAGCATAAATAAAGATTACCAAAGTTACCTGCTTAGGAATCTTGTATCTGTCTCGCAAGCATCGACTAGTCAATTGCAGGATGGAGAGCATTGTCTGGGCGCTCCTCCTCCAACCACAGACCAACGGTCTCCTAGACACCTTCCTATTGGAAGTGACCCTACCCTTCATGAGGAGTATAGACAAGGGGACCTATGTTGAGCCATTTGAGTATTGGTGTTGTGTGCCACATATCTCATTTCAACCATACTACTTTAGACTATCTTCTAACTAAGTATGACCAATATGGAGGATCTATGTTTTGGTGACACTTGTGAACTGATTGGTCGCATGCAATGACAAATACAACACTTTGGCCAAAGTTTATTTTTAAAATAGTCATAAGTTCACTCACCTCTTACTCAACTTGGAGACTATACTCATCCTAGGATTTAGAAAGTTTCAACTCTCCAGTCAAATCACAAATTGTCACAAATTAAACATAGAGTTTTAACCTAGGATTTAGAAAGTTTCAACTCTCCAGTCAAATCACAAATTGTCACAAATTAAACATA
This sequence comes from Cryptomeria japonica, assembly GCF_030272615.1. Taxonomy (NCBI): domain Eukaryota; kingdom Viridiplantae; phylum Streptophyta; class Pinopsida; order Cupressales; family Cupressaceae; genus Cryptomeria; species Cryptomeria japonica. The sequence continues at coordinate 240,877,171 of NC_081410.1, read as the reverse complement.
GAGTTTTAAGTACTTACCTACAATGGACACCCTCCTTGCTACTGCAAAAATAGGTTTAGGGTTACCACCCTTAGTCCATGTGAAAGTATATGGAAACATGAAAACTTGGAAACATAACTCTTAGTTTAGAACCCATTTGACCAAATATGAGTAATATCTTACATTTCTTGTAACTAGTAATTAGACCATAATTTCTTTTCTAATGAGGAGAACAACTCTCTGTTGTATAATCCTCCCAGAATAACAAACATTGACATATAGACACGTATAAGAAGGAACTCAACATGATTCCACATGCATATCAAACTACTTATCATATTGATAACATAATAATATCTAATGCCAAACAGGGTTTTTTCATATTATCATACAATATGTCAAAATCCCTATGCATACAATGTGCATCTCTAATATCAATTAAAATGAAGGAAAATGACTACCAAGCAAATGGAGAACATGCTTGGATAATGCTTCGAAAAAATTGAGACGAGAGAAGACGCAAGCCTTTGACTCCTTTACAAAGCAAGCTCCTCCAATAACCTTCCCAACTTCTCAAGTAGACAAGGTGAAAGAAAAAAGATCTAATCTTCTTTATCCTAACTACGAAAGAGAGAACACCCAAACAACTACATTCCCTTGCAAAACAAACTAATTCTTCTTTCTTACAATTCCCCCCCAAGTACAAAGCAAGTGTGTCCTCTTCTCAAAAAACACCCCTCATATAGGCGAAGGAGAAGAGATTATTAAGCCACGTATGCTTATCCATTCCCCTTTAAAAGTTCAAGTTTGTTTTATTTTAACCATATTATGTGGGTTAGTTAAAACTAAAATAACCTTTGCAATACTATTAAAAAGGCTTAACAATATAAATTTAAATGCCCACATCCCTTAATTAAATATATTTACGTATTTTAATATATTTAATATATCATTGCCTATGTAATATATTTAAATTTATCTACCTAATTTTCCCAACTTTAAAATATAATAATTTATTCTTTGTAAATAATATATTAATATTATTTAATGTTTTAATTCCATCATTTTGATAATTGTCTTACATCATTTTAATTCCATAATATATTAATATATTACAATTGTCTTACATCATTTTAATTCCCTAATATATTAATATATTACATTATTTTAATAATGGTCTTTTAATTTATTACATCATTATAAGGCTTACATCGGGTAGTGAGTTGGGGTTATCACACCCCCTCTCTCCCTTGTGAATAGGGTGCACTTAATTTAAACCCTCTTCCATGTGAGTAGGGTGTGCCACCTATAGTGGTTACCCCCTTTACCTTTACCACACGCCCTCTCATTACTCCCCACTAGAACGATAATTAGCGTTTTTTCCTCACACCACTACGTGGTGGTCAAAGAACCCCCCCAACCACATGATGTTGGAGACTCTTTAATATGCCCATAAATCCAATTCATTAATGTTTTATTTTGTTTTTAATTAAATGATAATGTTATGTGTGTGTGTGTGTGTGTGTGTGTGTGTGTGTGTGTGTGAATATATATGTATATGTGTGTGTGTGTGTGAATATGTATGTATGTGTGTGTGTGTGTGTGTCTATATATATATATATATATATATATGTATGTATATTTATCTCTCTCTCTCTCTCTATATATATATGTGTGTGTGTGTGTGTGTGTGTGTGTGTGTGTGTGTGTGTGTGTGTGCACATAGACACACACACACATGCATTGCAACTTAAATGTGTGTGTATGTAGGTTTCAAGATGGCATTGACACATTTCCCTTTGTCTATACACCTCTCTTGGATGATACTCTCCTTGTTCTTTGTGATAGGATAAATTCGACGAACTCCTTCCTGGATATCACTTGGACAATCAAACATGTGATTAGATCACTTTCATAAGTAAAGTCATATTTCATAATAAAACATTCTTGCATTTCAAATTCATTGCAAAATAACATTTTAATCTATGTCTTTCATTGCGAGTTTCAAATCACATTAGAAACCAAAAAGACATCATAATACATCATTAATGACAAATTCTACCTTTATAACATGAAAGTTAAAAGTAAAAACCATTCAGAATTGGAATGAAATATTAGACAAAATTTGGGGATGTGACATATTCCCCCCCTTAAGAATTATTGTCTCCGATGATTGCACTATATCAAGTTTATAAAGCATAGTATCAAACATAGAATTATAAAACAAGTCTTTTCAAGACCACAAACATCAAGAAAACAAATGGGGAAATTTTTGATGGATCTCATCAAAATCCTCCCAAGTAGCACTATCTTCAGAATATTGGTCCCACTGGACGTTGCATTGCAAAACCTCCCTTTTGTGTAGGTGAAGTCTATGTGTTTTTAGCAGTTTGAGAGGCTTGATCATTACCCCTCCTGGATCATGCACCTGCAATGTGTTCCAATCCAAGATATGTTCAAACCCACTTATGTACTTTTTCAAATAAGAAACATGAAAAAAATGTGTAATTGAGCAAGAGCTGGTGGCAAAGCAATTCTGTAGGCAACCGGGTTAACTATTTCAAGAACTTTGAATGGCACTACAAATCGTGGTGCTAGTTTGGGTGACTTTCCAAACTTAATGGAGCTCTTATGGGGTTTTACTCTCAATAAGACTTTGTCTCCTATTGAAAAATGTCTTGGGGTATGCTTGGCATTAATATAGCTCTTTTGCATGTCATTAGCTTCTGTTAATCTTTGCTTGATTAGTTTTACATGCTCTTTTGTTTTTGCTATCATATTTGGACCTTGAGGATAATCCTATCTTCTAGCTTATCCTAGCTTATAGGAGCTCGACACTTTCTTCTGTATAACGCTTCAGAAGGAGCCATTTGATTGCAGAATGGTAAGAGTTATTGTAAGCAAATTCCACAAGCAAAAGATGATCCCCCCACTTGTACTATTGATCCACATGATATACCCTTAATAAGTCTTGTAAGCCATGATTAACTCTTTCTCTCTATCCATTTGTCTCAGGGTGATAAGCAAAACTTATATCAAGTCCATAGGGAAGAAAACAAGGTTTGTTAGAACCTTGACATTATACAAGCATCTCTATGTGAAATGATCTTCTCAAGACCTTTGTGCAATCTAAACACCTCTTGGACAAATTTATGGGCTATGACTGTTGCACCATCTGTTAGGTTTCTCAGTATGAAATGTGCCACCTTGGCGAGTCTATCCGCCACTACCAAAATATCATTATGCTTATTCCTTGACATTGGAAGACCTTGTACAAAGTCCATATTGATGACCTGCGACTTCTTTTTTGGAATTTATTTATCAAATAGGAGTCATGTCGGGTGTCGATGATTGGCTTTCACCCTCTAGCATTATAGACGCCCTACCACAAATATTGCAACATCCTACTTCATTCCTTTCTAAAAATATAGTGGTTTGACATCTGAAGAAGCCTCGTCACCCCAGGATGTCTCGAATACGGTGCATTGTGAACTTTTTTCCACATGTTATTCCTCAAATCCCAAAAGTTTGGAACATACATTCTTCCCTTTAACCTAAGTAGACCATCTCGTTCAAAACTGAACCCATCATACCTTGGATCAAGAGGGTTGACTGAGAACAACCACTTGACTTGCTCATAATACTCATCCCCTAACGAGTTGCACAACACTCAATTTCTAAAATCTTAATGTATGGAAACCATAGATGCTATGTGTTGTCTATTGCTCAAGGCATTTGCCACTCAATTCTCCTTACTTGATATATAATTGATCTCAAAACCGTAATAAAAAGTCAACTCCAACCATCTTCTTTGACGTGCATTAAGGTAAGGTTGAGTGAATAAATACCTAAGACCATGGTGGTTTGTCTTCAAATCAAATTTCTTGCCTAGCAGATAATGTCATCACATTTGCAAAGTGTGTATGACTATTGCTAACTCAAGATCATGCTGAACATAATTTTGCTCATCAATCTTTAGTTTACGAGACTCAAGCTATGACTCACCCTTCCTACATAAGCACTCCTCCCAAAGCATCAATAACAACAACAAAGTGACCTTTAGGATCAAGAACATTCAAAATTGGAGCACAAGTGAACATCTCTTTAAGAAGATGAAACACTTTTTGGCATTTCTCTGTCCATTCAAAACATTTACCTTTCTTTTGAAGAGAAGTAATAGGGTATGCAATCTTGGAAAAATTTGACACAAACTTCGTATAATACCCTACTAAACTCTCGAAACTCCTAACCTCGTGCACATTCTTTGGGGTAGTCCATTCTTTAACTGTTGTGATCTTGGCTGGGTCCACTGCAATTACCTCAGTAGAGATTATATGACCCAAACATTGGGCTTCCTTTTGGAAGAAGGTACATTTCAAGAGTTTGGCATTTAATTTGTGCTCTCTAAGACATTGAAGAGCGAACCAAAAATGTCAAATGTGTTCTTCCTCATCCTTGGAATAAATGAGTACACCATCCAGAAACACTAGGCCAAACTTGTCAAGATAGTCTCTAAACACACTATTCATCAAGTTCATATATGCTGCAGGGGCATTAGTTAGTCCAAATGGTAAGACTCTGAACTCATAGTCTCCAGACCAAGTTCTAAAGGCTGATTTATGAATGTCCTCATTTTTGATCCTCAACTGATGGTACTCTGACCTAAGATCAATCTTGAAGAATATAGTCACCCCACACATTTGGTCAAAAACATCATCTATACGTGGCAGTGGGTACGTGGCAGTGGGTACGTGGCAGTGGGTACTTTAGCATACGATAATCAATGCACAATCGCAAAGTTCCATCTTTCTTCTTAACGAAGATAACTAGGGCTCCCCAAGGCGAAACACTAGGCCTAATCAAAACTTTACTCAATAGTTCTTGCAAATAATCCTTTAATTCCATCTACTCCATAGTGGCTATTCAGTAAGGAACCTTGGAAATCGGTTTTGTTCCCAGTACAAGATCAATAGAGAAATCAAAGACCCTCTTTGGGGGCAATCCAGGAAGTTCTTTTGGAAAAACATCCTAGTAATCTTGAAGGAAAAGGTAATCCTCCAAACTTGGTTTCCTTTGCTCTTCAAGATGCTTCTCATCCATTTGCTGGAGTAGGAAAGAGTTACTAAAGACTAAATCATCTCGGGCACACTTCTCATAGAATTCCTCTACCTTCTCCATTTTGACTACAAAGAGTTGACACCCTTTTTGCTTGGCCCTTTTAAGCTGCATGACCGAAATTTGTCTTAAATTAACTTCCCTTTGAATGCCCTAAGGAAAAAATTCATTTCCTATGTCATTTAGACATTCAACTATTTTGGAGTAGCAATCCACCTTAGCCCTATGTCTCCAGAACCAATTCATTCCTATGACTACATCATATGAACCTAAGGGTGCTACATAAAGATTCACCTCGGTGGAGAACCTCATAATTTTAACCATGGCTCCAGACATACATTGCTCTACCTTGGCTTTGGATTGGTTTGCACATTCTATAGTCTAAGGATTAGCCATATAACCAACTCTTCTAGGGAATTTACTAAGGACTCTACGTGCAATAATTTTTTCAGTTGCATTGATATCAATTAGAATAGATATAGGAACTCCAAAACGTGTACTTGAAGTTTTAATGGGAGTGATTTGAAATTTTGCTTGTCAATTGTCAAGAGCAACGTGAATTATTTGTTGGAAGGTGGCTTGTTTAATTGGTAGCGATTTCTCTCAGGGTTGAGTACCTTGGTTCCTATTCAGGCATTGATTGGCATAATGATCACCACCACAAGAGAAACACCCTCATGGAGGCTCACATTTTTCAATAGACTTTCCCCCATTGTCTTTGTTCTTCTTGGCATTAAAGTTCCCTTTCTTCCCATTCTTACCCTTATCATCCTTCTTAAATTCTATCTTATATCCCTTATTCTTGAAGGACTAATTTGATTGAGACCAACTATACTTCTTTTGACTCTTCTCCCATTGAGTAGCTAAGGACTTGAGATGTTGTTCTTGTTTATCAACCTTCTCATAGACTTGGTTCATAGTTTTAGGGCTGAGGACATCAACCTGTCCCCCAATTTGGGTATTCAATTACATGAGTAATTTCCCCACTATGATACTTTTGTCCGTTTGATATTGAGGTACATACTTTAGAAGACGAGTGAACTTTTCCCAATATTCAACCACAAACATACTTCCCTGGGTCAAAATTTGAAAATTGACTAGCTTTTGATCAAAAAACAGTTGAGGTAGCGATGTTTGACGGAAGATGACCACGAATTGATCCCATGTAAAAGTCATATAAGTTTAATTTCTAACTTTGCTTTCTTGTTCATCCACCACATGGATGCCTCTTTAGATAGTTGAAATGCTCCCCAAGCTGTCTTGGCAAGAGTAATTCCTAATGTCAAAGTTCTTCTCCATCTCGAAGAGCCAAGGTTCTGCTACATCACTGCTAACTAACCTGTCAAAATTAGGTGGTGTCACCTTTGTGATATCTCTTGACAACTCTCGAGCTAACTGATCCCTTTTGTGACTTTCATCTTTAGAATGGTTATCATTTTGTCCATTTTGGTGAGTCTAGTCATGCCTAGACTCCTCCTCTTCCTCTTGATAAATTTCCCCTTCCGACTGTCCTCTACCTCTATTCTATGTTCTAGGACCCACTGGTTCTCTTGGGCGTTTGGTTAAGCCTTCCTAAGATCTGGTCAAGTTTATCATTGAGATTTTCGAAGTGTTGTGATACATCTTGGCTTCCCCCAAGGTTAGTCCAAGTATGCACCATAATGGGCTTCCTTTAAACCTTGATAGCCATTGATAAATCTAATGAAGCAAATTTATTAAGTATAAAGGTTTAAAATTTCCATCATTCACATAAAGTCAAACAACATAAAAAGAATGACTTGCAAAAATTTCGCATCTTTGCTATATTTCATCTTGGAAAATTACATCCTAATTTATAGTAATATTGACATAAAAAATTTCTCGTTGTTGTCAAGAGGGGTATATCCCTCTTATTCATCTGAACTAATCACTATCACCTCAAGGGGTGGTTGAACACGCTAGTACTCCCCTAAACCTACAGGCTTCACTTGTGGTTTGGTGGTACTACACTTGCTAGGTACATATCGGGAGATGGATTGTTCCTTAGTTACCACTGGAGGGGTATTAATTATGTTTTTTAGCAACCGAGGCCACCTCTTTTAGCTCTTTCTTCTATTCTTTGACTTGAGAAAGGGATTTTCTAAAATTTTCCTCATCACCCAACCATTCCTCTCCTTGGATGTTGGTTCTTTCTATGGTTTTTAAAAGAGTTACCTACTCTTTCTTGACCTGTTTAATCTCTGTTGGCATCTGATGAACTGGTATGATGATATGATGATAATATATGTTGTCATTGATGTCAATAAGTACAGGTGAACGAGTATGAAGATTGGAAGAAGTTGTTATTGATGTTCAAGTTGGAGAACCAGTATGGAGAGATGTAGTGAACCGGTGTCAGGGTTTCACTAAGTGTGACTACCGGTTGGTAGTCTCAGCTCTAGGGTTTCCGGTTTGGCAATCTAGCTTGTGTGATGCAACCGATGATATTCTGTGATGAGTTAGCTAAGAAATAAGGATGAGATCGAGATGCCACGTCATTTTTGTGCACGTGAAGGATTTCCTTGAGGATCTTGCATATGAAGATCGATTGCATTAAATGTCTATCTCAGGAATGAACATTCTTCCTAGCGGTATGTGAAGAGAGCATGATGGGTTACCGATTTCTATGTGTGGTTAAGAATGGACGATGCAGAATGACTTGTGATTTGTTTGAGATTGTTTTATTCTATGCAAAGTGTCTAAACGGTCAGGATTGGACCGCATGTAATTGTAAACCTAAAATGTTTATGGTTTAGGGTTTATGCTACCAACCTAATTGTTGTCTATAAGGTCGATGATGTTTGTTATTGTTTGTGTTGGAAAATGTTATGTTTTGTATCCGAGCGATGAGATACTTGCTAGACCATTGAGTGGAAAACTGTAGAGTGTGATTGCAGAGTAGAGGAACTGAAAAGGATCTGCCTTAGCATGTAGTGCTGTTATCAGATTAGAGCTTTACCTGTTGTCTTGTAACCATTTCAACAGTAGGAAAATCCCTTTGCTGGGTAGTTTTAATAGGCTTATTGTAAATCCTCTAACCAGGTGACTCAAGATCATTGAGTTCTTCAAATCCTCTAGCAAGGTAACCTTTAATAGGGTATATAGCCATCCCTTAACCAGGTGATCTTTAACAGGATCGGTTCCTAGCAGAACCTTATTGTAAAGTCTTTAACCAGACTAGGATCCTAACAGAGAGAGCTTCAAAAGAGTTAAAAAACAAGCTTGTGGGTATTCATCCCCACCGTGGTTTTTCCCATTTGGGTTTCCACGTGAAAAATCTGTGTGTTATGAGTTGTGCATTTTTCATTTGATGATTGAGTATTCTTTGTTTAGGTGATTATGCATGCAGAGCTAATAGTTATGGTATTACTGATACAACACATGCATATGTATATTGGTGAAGTAGTTATCAAGTGTTGAATGATATTTGAAGTATTCAATTTTACTGGTTTAGATGTCTGAAGTCTTACTGTGTTTAATCGGTATTGCCATGGTTAAGTTTAGTGATGAAGACAACCGATTATCATTGTTTTAACTCGATAAGTTGTTGAGAAGTTTTTGTCTATACTGATTCACCCCCCCCTCTTAGTACCAGTTAGGGTATTTATTGTTCATCATTATTCATCAATCTCTCATTGCCAACAACTGACTTCTTGTGATTTGCTTAAACCTTACCATTCTAGTACATGAACATTCAAACATTAGCTTTCTGTAATGAGCTCATAGGTCCAAGAGTTAAACCCAATGCTTTGATACCACATGTAATGACCACATAACTATCACTAAAGAAATAAACTCAATTTACTTTTCACAAGTTAAAAACCAAAAGGTAGTAAATCATGATTTTTTTAATTTGTTCTGCTTCCAACTCAAACAATCTTTTAATTGAATGCACAAATATATTCACATAAAACTTTATAGAAAGGTAATCATTTATTTTCATTTCATTGAAAATTTATCACATTACGTAGTGTAAATAAATATTACCAAAGTTACCCACTTAAGAATCTTGTATCTGTGTTGCAAGCCTTGACTAGTCAACTACAAGAGGGAGAGCATCATCCGGGCGCTACTCCTCCAACCATAGACCAACAGTCTCCACACAACTTCCTACTAGAAGTGGCCCTACCCTTCACAAGGAGTATAGACAAAGGGACCTATGTCGAGCGATCTAAGTACTGGTGTTGTGTGCCACACATCTCATTCCGACCATACTACTTTAGACTATCTTGTAACTAAGTATGACCAATTTGGAAGATCTATGTTCTGGAGACACTTGTGAAATTACCAGTCGCATGCAATGACAAATAGGACACTTTGGCCAAAGTTTTATTTTTAAAATAGTCATAAGTTCACTCACCTTTTACTTGATTTGGAGACTACGCTCATCCTAGGGTTTAGAAAGTTTTGTCTCCCTAGTCAAATTACAAACTATCACAAATTAAACATAGAGTTTTAAGTACTTATCTAAAGTGGACACCCTCCTTGCTACTGCAAAACTAGGTTTTGGGTTACCACCCTTAGTACATGCGAAAGTATATTTAAGACTTCTTAATAATGTAAAATGCAAACATGAAAAGTTGGAAACATAACTCTTAGTTTAGAACCCATTTGACCAAATATGAGTAACATATTATATTTCTTGTAACTAGTATGTAGACACCTAAAAGTAGCACAATGAATTAAGTGAATTTTAATCATTTAATTATTCTGAATTCTTCCAATTAATTAAATTAAGATTTAATTAATATCCATATTCTTCTAAATTAGCCTATTAATCAAATTATTTCCCTTCTTCTATCCTAGCCATTTAATTAAAATCCCCCTACTAGCCATTTAATTAAATTTACATTTAATTAAAATCCCCCTCCTAGTCATTTAATTAAATTTACATTTATTTAAAATTCCCCCTCTAGCCATTTTAATTAAATCTACATTTAATTAAAACCCCTTTTGCATTTAAATAAATCTAAATTTATTTAAAAATCCCCCCACTTGCAAAATCCTACAAATGCAAGTTGCATCCCCTGTTTGGCTAAAATAAATCTTTTATTTACCAAATTCTGCTTATTTTCCCTCACCCACTTGCAAAATCCTACTTCTCCCACTTGCCTCCTAAACCTCTTCTATAGCCTTCTAGATTCTTCTAAACCCTTTTAACCCGGTTAGAGATCCTACATGTGAGCATTTCTAATTACAATGGCCTAGAGGAAGATTATGTTCTCTTGAAGCATTTTGTCAACTATCTCACAGCTTGTTAATGTATTATCTAACACTTCACGGACCTACACGAGATCACATTCCTTTGTAACATTTCCTCAAACACATACAACTGCTTCCTCATTTGCATATAGTGGGATGACATGTCTAAGGCATTTAGTCAAACAGTTTGCTGCCTTGTTAGCAACTTCACCATTTCACGTGCGTTGCCTGTGCTTCCATGATGTGCATTCATGTCGATCAAAGAAGCTGTAACTTCAACATCCGGTGAAACCATTTACCTTCAACACATTGATGAACGTTCATAACCTGTTGTTTGAAGCTCATTTTTTAATTCTTATGAAAGAGGTTAAGAATGCTCAATTTTTGAGCATTTCTAACCTCTTGACAAAGTGGGACTCGCAAGGTTAAGAAACGAGGTTAGAAATGCTCAATTTTTGAGCATTCCTAACCTTTTTGTGATAGGTTAGAAATACAGGTTAGAAATGCTCAAAAAGTGAGCATTTCTAACCTTTTTGACAAAAGGTTGAAAAATGAGGTTAAGAATGCTCAAAAAGTGAGCATTTCTAACCTCCCGCTTCAACGAACAATCAAGTACATCTTAGAAACCATTGGTCACTGAAAGGAATCAAGAAAGAATGCAATCAATATTTTAAAACAGTTTTTTATCGCAAATGACCAGACATATTAAAATAATTTAAAATACTAAATTATTATTTGAAAAATAATTTAAATATTTTAAATTTATTGCTTTGGCTGGGGAAAAATGGCATAACTTTCAAACGGTAGGGAGTTAGGTCCTAAAATTTGAAACACACATCAATGGTAGGGAAATAGATCCACACAATTATTTACACCTCATGACGAAGCTTTAAATGAGACATTTTAATCATTTGGGAGCAACAGACACCAAAAAATAAAAGTTTAAAATATGACAAAGTATGAACTGGGTTCAAGTGAAAGTTGGCCACACGATATAAAATGGTGTTTAGATCCTGAATTTCAAGCCATTTCCCTCAGTTTGTGATGATTTTCAAAATTCTTTCATTTTTCATATTCTGACTTGTAAGGACCTTGGATTGCATGTTCACTGTTTACGCAAAAACAACTATTGGATCTTTACTCAACATTGAGACCGATTTTAAGTTCAAATTTTATGTAGGCCAAATATGGGGGCAACAATACCATAACAAAGAGACTAATTGCCTTCTAAAAGATGCGAGTATAAGATTGCTCTCAAATTTTTATAAGCAATACCGGTGACTAGACTACACCAAGACGAAGGATTTAATCTATATGAGCATGGTATTAAGCTAAAAATGGATGCAAGATGATAAATAATTCAAATAATAACGAATTCAAGCAAGAATGGATTCAAGCAATAATGGATAAACTAAATATGAATGCAAATAATAAAAAAAGCATAATGTATTCAATGACTCCAGAGCAAAATCAGCATAATGATAATCTCCAAGCGTGTTCTCAAAAATCTCTGGGGTGTATTGGATGAGAGTTGAAGGCTGAATTTATAGAGAATTACCAAGAGAGATAATGAAAAAGCTCAATTTAGGATTAATTGAAATTAATTGAGAAATCATGTTCAGTTAACCTTGAGATAGATTCCAATTATAGTTTAATTAAAATGCATCTAAATTAGAAGTTCAAGTTGCATTGGAAATATGAATTAATTAATTCCATGCATTTATGATAAAAATAGACAATTCTTTGATTTATTCAAGAAAAGAGTCTTTTTAAGGCAACTGAACTTCTTCTGAAAAGCTTTGAGTTCTAATTTTAGAGAATGATCAATAATTGATTTAATTGCTTTTCTGATTTCAAGTTCTAAATTTAGAAAAAGAAATAATATCTCAAGTTTGATTTCTCTCTCAATTCAATTCTTTTATTTTATTTTCAATTTAACTCTTTCTTTGTAATTAATTCATCTTTTGTAATAGATTAATTCTTTTTTGCATGATTAAATGACAAATTTATTAATTAATTAAATATGCAAGGATATTTAATAAATTAAATAGGATGATTGATTAAAAATGATATTCTTGGAATGATTCAATTAATTAAATAACTATTTAATTAATATTGAGTAATTCACTTGCCATTTAATATTTGATGATTAAAGAATTAATTAATATGCTCAAGATTGATTTAATTGCCTTTGGTTAGGACCTTGGTGATGTTTGTCGAGATTAGGGGCCCATGGTTTAGATAACCATGTTTAGGGTATTACATTTGCCCCTCTTTGAATTAATGTGCGAGCAATGCATTAGTTCAAAGAATATGTTGATGTCTAGGAGATGCCAGTTCTGAACTTGATTGATCACGAACCAGATAAAGAGCGAGGTGTTTAGCTTGATTTGAAGCAAAGAAGCTGAACAAAGTTGATTAAAGCGATACAGATTCCGAACTTGATTGAACTAGGAACGACAGAGAGAAAAGATACCGAACTTGAACTTTATTGATCAAGAAGCGGATCTTACTAATCTAGAACTTGATTGAACTAGACACAGTGAGCAAAGATAAAATCGATCTTGAACTTGATGGATCAAGATATGATGAGCGAAGATAAACTGTCTAGCTTGATTCGATGCGATGAAACTGAACACCTGCTTTGATTGAGCATGTGATCGAAGATACTCTTTAAACCCTTGATTGAGTTTAAACGAATAATCAACTTGATGAAAAGCGATGAAACTGATTAACGTTAAGAGATTGATTCAAATGAAGACAAATATCAGCTTGATTTGAAGTGATGAAACTGATATGCCCCTAGCGATTGATTCAATTTAGATGATCGAGAGATCTCAACTTGATGTGAAGCGATAAAGCTGAGATGCCCCTTAGCAATAAGAATTTGATTTTCTTTAGTTGAAAAGATTTTTGCTCGACTTTTGATGAAGATTTGAAAATTTTCTCGACTTTGAAGATGTGAGGTCATAAGGTCAGTTGTATGCCCCCTCGAGAGCAGAATCGAAAGATAGCGAGGGTACATGATTATAGGCAATTTTTGGCGATGATAAGTTATTTAAGCGCAAATTGATTTTGAGGAATTTTTGTAGATTTGGCATTGATTGATGAGAATTGAATTGAGATTCAACATCTTGATGAGCGCAAATTGAAGCGAGAATGAGCATCTTGTTGAAAAAGCGCTAAGTGGTCCAAAATTTGTGAGATTGACTAGCAAATGATCTCAAATTTTGATTTCGATCCTGAAAATGGAATCAGAATGGGAAAATTAGCTAAGGGTACAATTTTCATGTCCATCGGAGCAAGTTGAAAAATTAGGGTTTTGGCTATATAAGGGTAAAAGTGTCATTTTCAATTCATTTTAACCCTCCAAGTTTGAAACTTCAAAAAGCCTTATGTGAAGAAAAATGGTGATTCCCACTTGTGAGCATCGATTTGAGTGCCAGAGACGACATAATTGACCCCAGAACTATGTGCCTGCGGTAAGTGATCGATCTTAAGCCTCTTTATGTTCTCAATTTTTAATTTTTTTGTTGATTTTTCAAGTTTTTGGCACGTTGAAGTCGGATTTTCATGTTTTGTCATGCGAGATAGGATCCTATCTCGTACGACAAACTGTTAAAGTTTGTTTTGTCGTTTAGGGTCATTAGTTTTGTCATTCTAAGCTCACCCTTGTATCGTACGAAAACATTCATAAGATACCATTTTATCGTCTGAAGTCTATTCTTGTGTCGTATGGGGATCTTTTGTCATACAAATCCCAATCTTGACTCATACGAGTTTCTGCCTTTCTGTGTTTTGTCGTTTGGAAAACAGTGAACATTTTTGAAGGTCCAAACTTGAAATTTTGATTTTGCAATTGACGTAGTTGAATTTGCGTGATGTTTTACTTCTCTTGTAGTCTCATTTGGAATGTTTTCTGATACTTCATTGTTTGATTTTTGCAGTTTTGTTTGCCTCATGTTCTTTTCAGATGTGTATATCCACCCACTATGACATTAGTTTGACAGTTGTCAGATGTTGAGCAGGCACATATTGATTTGTGTGGTTTCACCCACCTTCTTGGTTTACTAGATATCCGTGTGAATCACGGAATGCTCATAGCGTTAGTAGAGAGATTTCATTCTGAGCATAACACCTTCCACTTGCCAGTTAGGGAGATGACCATCACTCTCAAGGATGTTTATAGGATTCTCCGTATCCCTTTTGCTGGGGGTATGGTAGATTATGATGCAACACATCTTCTTGGATTACATCAGGTACAATGAGGCTTTTCCTCTGGCTTGTGTACTAGCAGGTTTTATCAGCTACTTTCTGATGCCGAATAGGAGACAACAGGGATTCCTTTGTGGATGGGGCAGGATGCTAGAGAGACTTGTTGAGACCCCTCAGAGACTAGGCTAGGGCTCTTGTATATTGGCCCACATGTATCACAAGATGCATGAGATTGTTTTTTGGGGGGGGGGGAAGAGAATGGCTGTAGGAGTCTTGATTTTACAGGTGTGGGCCTGGGAGCACCTCCCAGTTTGTAGGCCGATTGTAGATGACGACAGGGAGCCTAGTCAGCCGATTGTATATAGGTATTCAGGATATGTCACTTAGCCCCATCTGGGCGAGACTGATTTTTGGAGATGATAGCTAGATGATTTGATAGCCGTGGTATGGAGACCTTACAGGGGCCTAGAGCCATGGGATGACTGGAGGATCATACGCAAAGACCTATTTGTTACGCGCCCACTCATTGGTAGATCACAGACTGTGGTGGAGCGATTCGTGGTATCTCGGGTGATGAGGCAGTATGGTAGGCCTTAGGGGATCTCATAGGAGTTCACAGTGTATGCAAGATATGCTGATGAGGAGAGGCGGGGATGGGCACCAAGGTTATCTTATGCCTTGAGTATACAGGAGTTGACTAGATTGCAGCAACTCCAATGGGACTACATGGGTGAGATTACAGATGTGGGGGTATTGCCCCAGTACAAGGATTGGTTCCAGCAGCATCCATTCCCTATACTTACTAATCCGACATAGCAGGCACCTCGTATTGAGGAGGTTGAGGATGATGCCCCCGCACAGGGGCAGGGATAGGGCCAGAGACAGGGCCAGAGAGCCGAGGCTCCGAGGTGGGTAGGTGGCATTCATGGTGCTAGTAGCAGCAAGGCTCCACTTGGATTGGACAGCAGAGGGGTGAGGGCGGATCCCTAGGGAGTGTAGGTGTGAGGTTGGGTGGAGCTGAGGGGGAGAGAGCAGTGCTGAGACAGGTTCGGTAGATATGGGAGGAGTAGGGTGGAGAGCCTACGAGAGAGCAGGGGGCTAACACAACACGATCGATGAGAGAACGTCTAGCGAAGCTGCAGTCACAGTTGACAGTGGCTCAGACTCAGCTGGCGAAGTGAGAACGACAGCTAGCGGAGCTTAGGGTTGAGTGAGATCGTCAGCTTGTGGAGCTCAGAGAAGAGCGCGATCATCAGGTCGTGGCGATGAGGACAGAGCGAGATGCTTTGCAGTAGGAGGTTCTTCACCAGACGAGTAGGGCAGCTTACTATGTTGCAACTTACAATGTAGCAGTTCCATTAGCGCATTAGGTTGTTCCGTACTCACAGTACATGGCACGGTCAGAGGGAGCTCAGGCACCTCGTCAGGATCCCGGTTAGCAGGGTCCACCTCCTCCACCAGGTGATGAGGGAGAGGCCGAGAGCTAGATATTATTTTTGTAGCTCTGAGATTTTTTGTAGACACACCCATTTTTTGTAGCCTATACGATTCTTGCTTTGATGGGAGTTCGTATATGTCAGTTGACATCATTTTGTACTCTAAGACTTTATACGATATATATATATATATATATATATATATATATATATATATATATATATATATATATATATATATATACGAGATCTGATTTGACTTCATTGTAATTTCGTTGATTGGATTATGAGATGCTTTCTATATGCTTTATTCTATATGTATGCATTTCTTTTCAGTATGGATGTATGTAATGCAAATGAATATGGATGTCTATTTTTGTTTCTTTTCATATGCAAATAGATGATGAATAAGAATGAGTAATGCAATTTTTTTTTTTTAAATGCAATAAGGTGAATGCAAATGAGTAATAATGAAATATACAAATCTATATAAAATGTTTATGTGTGCAGCTAACATCTCAATACATAAGTACTCGATCCAAGAAATGATGAAAAAGAGACCACTTAGCTAAGAAATGATGATGCTTCCAGCTCTCATTCAGAAAAATAAAGAGATTATTACTATACTAAAATCACTCTAAATTCACAAAATACAGAATGAAATGCAAAATGAGATGCAAAATGAAATGCAACCTAAACCTAGTCACTGGATTTAAAATGCTTAAAATTCATCACCGAGCATAACGAACATATCAGGTAGATTAGAGTTCCTTTCTTTTCAATGTGCAATATTAATTATCTTGTCCACAATGACCCTTTTTTCATTCATATCCTTGGACAGATTTCGTAGGGACCAGGATTGCATGATAAAGAAATTCCCTCAAAAGAGACAAAGAAATGACGTGGACCTCCTTGTAACATACAAATAAGCGGAGTCGAGATATGTGTGGCGATTTCACCTTGATGTGAAGGCTCTTATCATAGACACCTAACTAATTAGATGTTTCCAGATCATTGGGATTCATTCCTACAAGCAGAAAACAAGAAAATATTATGCCCCCAATCATTGCTCCTGTTAGTCAAGATAGACTTCCTTGAGTTACTCAGAGGGATAATAATCGAAAACCAATATAAAAGACAACATACAAAGTAAATTTTCATGCATAGCTCAAACTGTTTAGTGATTGTTTTCCGTTATGTTGTTTTGCTTGTTTACTCAGTGATAAAAACTCTTCGGTAGTTAGGAGACAGGTGACTGACTCAGAGTGGACGACCGCATTTCACTAATGGAAAGATGACTTGATTGACACTGCTTAGGACATGTAATGTGCTTTGTCGATTAACCTAAGACTGGGAAATTGATCAGTTTCAAGCCACGAGGGTTCCAACGAACCGGGATGTCACAAAAGTGACTGAAATATGTACAAGCAATAATAAAGATGCATGAAAGTGGGAAATGCCAACGTTGTGTTGATAGATGGAACATTGAGTACAAGAGGCACTTGTTTGCCAGGTTTTCACCTACTTGGCAGAGATTCTTCTGTTTTTTTTTTTTTTTACCAAGGTGCTTGTTTACTAGGTTTTCACTAGGGCATTTTTTTTTCTCTTTTTTTTTTCTTTTTTTTAGGACTTTTTATGATTTTTTTCGATTTTTTTTTTGGAATTTTTCAGCTGTACAGGTTGCTTGGAGCAGAGAATGCTAAGTGAATAATTTCTTCAAGTGGATGGTGTTAATCGGTTCATGGAGCTATTCTCCTTTCAATGTTGAGAGCTGATAGGCACCAAAGACAAATACTACAGTGACGATGTAGGGACCCAACCAGTTGGGTTCAAACTACCCTTTGTTGTCTCGAAACTGTTGATTTTTAGGATTTTCTCTGAAAACTAGGTCACTAACCTAAAATTCTCTTTGTCAAACTTTCTTGTTATATCCTCTAGACATTCTCTTTTGATACACTTTGAGATGATCAAATGCCACTTGTCGACGCTCATCCAACAATTCGAGTTCTTGCAATCTAGATATTCTATAGTCTTCATCAGTAACAAGACCTTGCAAAGAAACTATTAGAGATGGTATTTCCACTTCAATAGGTAATACTGCTTCGGACCCATACACCAAAGAAAAAGGTGTAGCCCCAGTAGGTGTTCTGATACTTGTTCTGTAAGCCCATAATGTAGGATTGAGCTACAGATGCCAATCCTTTCCGGATTTGTTCACTGTTTTGTGCAAGATAGTCAATAGGTTTTTGTTAGATACCTCAGCTTGTCCATTACCTTGAGGATAATATACTGATGACCAGTGTTGTTTAATTTTGAATTTCTCACAGAGCTCATCCAAGTCTTTATTCTTGAACTATCCTCCATTGTCAGTCACGATGGACGAAGGTATCCCATACCTATAGATGATTTAGTTTAGAATGAAGAGGGCTACTTGTTTACCAGTTGCTTTGATGAGCATAACCGCTTCTACCCACTTAGTGAAATACTCAGTGACAGTTATGATAAATTTGTGTCCGTTAGATGATGCAGGATATATCTATCCAATGATATCAAAGGCCAATTGCTGGAAAGGCCAATGTGTAATGAAGGGTATGAGTTCCCTTGCTGGAGCATGTATGAGATTTCCATGTAGATGACACTTCTCACAAGTTTTAGCAAATTTAATAGAATCTTTCTCCATGTCTGGCTAGTAGTAGCCAACCCGTAATAGTTTCTGAGCTAAAGTAAGACCATTCGAATGAGATCCATAAATACCTTCATGGACTTATGATAATGCATGTTTAAACTCTTCAATTTCTAGACATCTAAGCAATGTACCATCCAAACCTCGTCTAAATAGATCGTTAGCAATGATAACATACCGCGAAGCATTTTGGGCTAAGTTCCTTTTCTCATTTCGGGTAAGGTTTTCTGGTATAATTTGGTCTCATACATAAGAGTAAATATGGTTATATCGAGATGAGTAATGTCCAATAATAGAATAGACTATTTGGGTCTCAGGAGAATCATAGGCCAGGTAATGTAACTCTTCCACTAGGAATTCAAAGCAAAAATTGGATTCTTGTAACTCAGGTATAGACGCCAAGGTGGCCATAGCATCTGCTGCTCTGTTTGCTGATCTGGGGATCTGCTGGAATGATACAAAAGTAAAATACTTCTTGAAATCATCAACCATTCTGTTATAAGGCATCAATTTCTCATCTCGAGTCTGATATGTATCATTGATTTGATTGATGATCAGCTGAGAATCTCCATAGATGTGTAATTCTGTAACCTTCCATTCAATAGCTAGCTTTATCCCATTTACCAAAGCTTCATATCTTGCAATATTGTTTGTGCAAGGGAACATAATCTTGTAAGAATTTGGGATTGAATACTTCCGAGGAGCGATAAATAGTATTCCAGCACCAGAACCATTTTGGGTGAAAGATCCATCAAAGAACATCTTCCAGGATTGTTGAGTAAGGTGCATTATTGATTCATCTGGAAACTCTATATGTAGCGGTTGAGTGTCTTCAAGCGGAGCTTCAGCAAGTTGATCAGCAATTACCTGTCCTTTTATGGCCTTGCATTCCACCTACTCAATATCAAATTCTATAAGGATCATGACCCATTTTTCCAATCTTCCTGTAAGTGTTGCTTTGTTGAGAAGATATTTGAGCAGATCAATTTTAGCCACCAACTTGACTGAATGTGCTAACATGTAGTGTCTAATTTTTTGTGATGCAAAGACTAATGCCAAGCATGCTTTTTCTATTATAGTGTAGTTCATTTCATAAGACACCAATGTTATGCTGATATAATAGATAGTTCTCTGTTTTATTTTTATCTTGTTGTTCCAGAAGTACCCCCAGTGATGAATCAGTTGCTGATATGTATAAGATCAATGGTTTACCCTGAATTGGTGGCATCAATATTGGCGGATTGGATAGGTATTCTTTAATTTGCTCAAGATGTTGTTCACATTCCTGATCCCAGTTGTATATTACTCCTTTCCTCAATACCTTGGTGAAAGGTTGAGCTTTGCCTGCTAGCTGAGAAATGAAGTGTATGATTGATTGGAGACGTCCTTGTAAACTTCTCATTTGATTGATGTTCTTCAGAGGCAACATTTTCATTATAGCTTGGACCTTCTCAGGATCAAACTCAATTCCTTTCTTTGAAATGATGTAGCCAAGTAGTTCACCAAATGTCACTCTGAATGCACACTTTTTTGGATTTGGGTGGAGTTTGAATTTTTCCATTCTATCTAGTATAGGGCCTAGCTCTTGAATATGTGTGGATCTCTTCATAGTCTTTACTAAAGTGTCGTCAATATAATCTTCCATATTCTTATGCATCATGTCATGAAATATAGTGGTTATAACTCTTTGGTAGGCCGCTCCTGTGTTCTTTAGCCCAAATGACATGACATTCCAGCAAAAGGTTCCTTATGCACAAGTGAAGGCTATCTTTTCTTGATCTCCAAGAGCTATTTTGATCTGATTATAGATGGAGAATCCATCCATTAGTGAGTACATCTCATACCCAACAGTCATATCAACTATCATATCAATGTTTGGTAATGGAAAGTCATCCTTCAGACAAGCTTTGTTGAGATCTCTGAAGTCTATGCAAACCCTAATAGATTTGTCTGCCTTTGACATAGGTACTATGTTTGAAATCCATTCTGCATAGTCTATAGCTCCGATAAATCCAGCTTTTAGCAGTTTTTCTAACTCAACTTTGACTAGTAGTGCCACGTGAGGGTGCATCTTACAGAGTTATTGCTTGATTGGTTTAACTCTTGGTGTGATAGAAAGATGATAATGATCAGGATCCAGGTCTGGCATATCAGAGTACGTCCATGCAAAATTGATTTTCTATTCTGAAAATAGATGAGTGAAATCTTTCAATTCTTCTGTTGATAGTGATTGAGCTACATGAATGATGTATGGTGTCTCTTGACTCCCAATGTTCACTGGCTGAGTTGGCTCAATCAATATAGAAGATCTCTCCTAGAAATGACTTGGCAGTATATCAAGTATCTCACCTTAGGCGCCTCAGAGAGGTTTTCACCCTTAGGTACGTCCTTTATTTTCTCCTTTTTAGATTCTGACACCGCCACAATGTGGTTTTCGCCATTAGATCTTTTATTTTTATTTTTCTTATTTCTGTGACTAAGATACTTAATATCTGTTTTAGTCATGTTTTCATTCTGTTCACTAGTGGAAGAGTACATGGGCTCAACTGCATTGAGATACTAGGATAATGTATAGTCATTGGCAAAAGTTGATACATTCATGGGTTGGTCTTGTAGACTATAGTCAATTAATTCAGGATTTACCAAGGATAGAGTGTGGAAAGGTTCGAGGGAGTTCATAGTATTTTCATCACAATTGCGGATCGAAAAGTCAAGTTCTAGAAGGATACCTTGCGTAAATGTCTCGAGACCAGGAAGAGTCAGAACATGATTATTAAATTTCACATTAATATTTAGTTGACCTGACCCAATAGACAAACTTGTAGCATCGTTCTCTATGACAGATTGGACTTCATATCGTGGTTCAACAACAATAAGATCATTAGGCAAATTTTCATTATTTTCATAGGATGAATCAGAATTTGATGTTGAGTAGATATTGTCATGAATAGGACTGTTGTCAAAGTCATCAGATGAATTTTCTGAGTCTTCTTCAAGTGATTTAGTGAGTATATGTATGGTATCAACACCAACAACTTTAATGTTGCAAGTTCCTTCAAGATCTGGCTCATTTATCATTTGTATCTGACACACCTTTTGACATGATCTTGATGTTTCTGTGATTCCCTGTCGTCTACTCCATTCAGTTTCCTTTGGCTTGATGACTGGTTCTCCTTCTGTTGCTTCCAATTCTTCCTATGTAGTTCTATACCTGATTTGTTTTGTCTTAGTATAGGGGTACATAGATGAAAAGCTTTATGTTATTCTTCCTTCCTTTAGTCCTTGTTCATAGTTTGCTTGTCTTTTTTGTCTATTTTCCTGTATTTCCTTCTCTAGTTTTATGCGCATCAGTTCTTAAGTATGATTTGTGGTACTAGTAGACTCTTCTAGAGTTTTTGTACTGGATGTATCTGAGAGGTGATCTAGACCCCATTCATACTCATTTGAGTCAGTCTCTGAATCTTCTACTTGTTTCCTACCAGTGTATGTAACTGGAATTTTCAGCGGTGTAAACAATTCCCTGAATCGTTCTACTTCCTCTTTCATATCTTCCAGGACTTCTACTTCTTGTAGCATTGTGGTTGATACCATTAGAGCTTGAGTACTGACTGTTTCCTCCCTCTTGATTGGTAGTTCCTCTTGTTCTGTTTCATAGTTTACTTGAAGTTGTTGAGTGCTTACTGCCTGTAATGTGAAAGGCAGTGTCTTTTTCTTCCATTTAATTTTAGAAGCATGTTTGCGGTCTGATATTTTTCCTAGATTGTATCCCAGCCCAGCTTTATCATTTGTGGATTTTGTTTGCAGCTGAATTGGTTCAATAATACCCGGTTGATGTTTTCCCAGAGGACCAGTACCTGAATATCCCATGCGTTGAATCATTTTGTAGCCAGGACCATATTGGGTTTAGGAAATCTCACAATATTGTACTTCCTCGTTTTGACTATCTTCCTTCAAAAGCCATTTAAGAACTGCATCCTCTTCTATTTCATCTGCCAGGAGAGTAGAAGACTGTACAAAAAGACCATCATATATGATATTCAGAGTTAAAGTTTGTGTTTTCATAGCCTCTGATGGTTTGCCCAACTGTTTTGGTGATGGAGAGAGAGAGAGACTAATGAAAGTACCAGTTCTATCTTGTAGCCATCTATGCCAGTATTTGTAATCTTTAATTTCTTTTCCAAGCCTTTCATCAAAGATTCTGAATTTTCATTTGTAGAGGCTGCCCTATTATGAGGCACAAAGGTATCAACACCTTTTGTCAATGCATTACAGGGGACATTTGTATCAGTAGGAATACTGACTTCAACTCCATTGTAAGGAAATTTTAAGCATTGATGGTATGTAGATGGAACTGCCTTCATTTCATGAATCCATGGCCTGCCTAGTAAGATATTGTATGACAGAGGAAGATCAAGTACCTAGAAAATGACATCTATTTCTACAGGTCCTACCTTGATTAGTAATGATACCACACCTTTAGAGGTCCTTTCTTCTTCATCATAGGCTTTAATTGTTATTTTCTTGCCCGGATCAATGACATTTTTAGAAAATCCTAGTTGTGTAAGAAGAGTGTAAGTATAGATATTCAACCCCGCGCCTCCATCTATCAAAACATGTTTGACTTTGTGTTTATGGATCATGGCTTCAATATGCAATGGCTGGTTATGTGGATGATTTAGCGAGTTGTCATCTTCTTCAGAGAAGGTCAAATAGTGAGGTGAAGTTAGATGACCCACCATGGATTGAAACCGATCAATGTCTAAATCTTTTGGAACATTAGTGGTGAGCAAGGTGTTGTCCAGGATCTCTTTGTGAGCAGAAGAGATTTTTAGCAATTTGAAGATTGAGATTTGAGCGTTTTTCTTTTTGAACTGTTCAACAATGCTATATCCAGAGGATGATGATGAAGTTAGCCTTTTCAATTTATCCAAGGTTGATTCTTTTTGTTTGTTTGACGATGTTGGTAGGTTTGATGTTGCTTGAGCCAGTTTGGAAGAATTAGCTTCTTGGAGAGTGACTTTCTTTTGAGAACGAGTCAGAGCTCTTGCATATCGTGATTCATTTGGTTTATCTTGAACTATAATCACATTGCAATATTTAGATTGGGAAGGCTCAATAATGTTGATGATGTTATCATTGCTTGTATAAGTATAATTTACTTTGGCACTTCCTTTGGTCTTTGAGGAATCACCTTGTTCGTAAATAGGTAAAGGGTCCTTAAATGCTTTGTGATCAGCATTGGTCGGGTGATTCCCGACAATAATTTTACCAATGTCTATAAGATCTTGAATCTCATGCTTGAGCTTCATGCAATTGTTTGTGTTATGTCCTTTATTCCAATGGTAGTCATAGTATTCATTTTCTCTCCACCATTTTGGTTTGACTTCTGGATCATATAGCCTGGAATTATCTAGTAGTGTTATCAGATTGTTTGCCAACAGAGTTTTGAAAGCGGATTCATATGATTCTTCAAGAGGAGTGAAATCACGCTTAGGTTTGGAAAGTCAAGGTTTTTCTTTGAACCACTCTTGTTTTCTTCGGAGGATTTTCTACTGTAGCTTTAGCTGCTTTGAGTGCTTGCGTGCCACTAGCCAAGTTGAATATTATGGGCTTTGAGTTAGCTTTAACAGTGTCTACTACTCCGTCATTAACAACATTCTTATTGTTGTCTTTGCCAAATTTCTAATACTTGTTCTTCTCTTTAGAGCTAGATGCTAGTTGTGTTTCTTTCCATGGTGTGATATCTCCTTTCTTTATAAGAACCTCTTCCATTCAGATAGCATTATCTACCATTTTGTTAAATGATGGGTGTACTTGTATTTGGATACTATTTTTCAATTCTGGGACCAAGTTGTTGACAAATATATCCATTTTCTCAGAATCTAGGATAGGTCGTGAATACCTAGAGAACATCTTTCTCCAGCGTTGGAGGAAAGTCAGAAAAGACTCCCCTGTTTTCTATTTAGTATTTCAAAGCTCGATCATAGTCACAAGATGTCAAATGTTGTATGAGTATTTCTGTAAAAACAGTTGGATTAGTTATTCAAACATTTTTATCCCCTTAGGTAGACTTGAGAACCATTCCATAGCTTGTCCTCCCAAACTCCTTGGAAAAAGGCGCATGAGATACGTTTGATCATGCATGAACTCCATACAAGTAGCACAAAATTACCAGACATGATCTTGAGGATCTGAGGTACCATCATATTTGTAAAATTTTGGGATCTCAACTCGTGAAGGAAATGGTGGCATGTATAGATTCTTGTCAAATGGAAAGGGGCATATTGTCTCCAGAGAATATTGTTTTGGGGGACTTATCCTTATTCTTTAGTTCTGTGATCTCAGTCTGTAAGGCTTGTAATCGTTTGTGTAATGCGAGTATAGGTAATTCTTCCTTTTTAGTAATGAGTTTCTGAACATCATATCCAGTAGGAAGTTTGGCACCTTGTTTTGCTAGTTATAAGAAATAGTCTTCCTTTTCTCGAGCCAGAATAGCTTTCATCATTTTTCGGAAGTCTTTATCCTTTTGAGAGTCACGAATATTTTTTTCTGGAGGTTCAGTGTCTTCTTTAGCTTCACTTGATGAGGAATCATGATCGGTTTTGTGAATACTAAGGTTGTCTTTGTCATTGTATTCCGTCTCATGTATAGTGGGAGATTCAGATTCTTCAAAAATTGGTACCCCTGATGATGAAGGTTTATCAGTGAGCGGGTCCTTCACGTAGTATGGGTTATCTTGATATGTGAAGGTTTGTCCTTTGCCTTTGGCCTCTTTCTTACAAGAAGTCCTGGTTTGAGTAGGCATTTTTTATGGATTAGTGTGACCTAAAGCTGTTTGTGATGCAGAGGTCAAGATCAATTTCAGAGCTAGTTGTTCGGTTAACATATTTGTTAGAGAGAAGCAACTAAGATTTAGTCTGGTTTCAAGAAAGATCTATCCTGCATAAGATGTTTATCTAAGTTGATTCAAGAGTAGTGACTAAGATTCGATCTAGTTTCAGGAACGATCTATCCTGTATAAGACATTATCTAAGTGACTTAGGTTTGATAGGTAGTTGATTGAACTAGCTAAAAGATGATCGACCAAATCGTGCAATACAAATGGCAGAGGTACACTGTCTTGATCTGTTTATGCTTAGGAGCATGATAACCAGTATTATGTTCACTGTAAACTATTTTTAGGCAAGTTTGACTGCTCTGTACTGACAAAATCAGAGATTCATATGATAGGTTTTACTGAGTGGGACGATAACTTAATAGCTTCATGACAATAATAGTTTTGTTTCGTATGAGTTGCTTCCTAGTACCATACAACATATGGGTATGTCTAGGATGACATAAGATTTAGTGTAGTTATATATCATATGACACAAGATTTAGCTTCAGATGATAGATTTATGGGTTTCGTACAATAGAGGATTGAGCTCAAACGACAAATTATTAGGCTCGTACCTCACAGGATATGGAGGAGGACGATAAATGATGAGATTCGTATGACTGTTCATAGGACAAAGACTAAATTCTGAGTTTTCAATAGCTAATTATGACAACTGAGTATGACCAATTCTGAGATGGATTGAGTTTTTGACTAGGATAGACTGGTTTTGACATAGACAAATTTTTTGATCATTGAGTTGTTTCTTGTTTTTTCCAATTTTGGTATTTCAGTTTCAGTTTCAAGGATGAAAACATAGAAAACATGTAGTATGAATAGTAACTCCAATCACATCATGCAAACCCTACGGAAATTGGTGAGAGAAGAAAACATTTGCTTGTAGACTCAGGTACACACCGAATAGCTAATCTGAATACAGCCGCTGAGTCTCATGCAATGGATTCTCAATGTCGTATTATCCGACTCCAAATGCTAATGGGGGCATGAAATGACAAGTATCTTGAGAGAGTTACTATATCTCTTGCACAAAGATTATCCCCCCTTTCGGAGGTGAACCGGGTAGCTTGTAATTTTAATTGGATCTAGTAAGGGGTCTATTCGGCACGTCGAGGTATAAACTCAATTAAGAGGTCTCCCAGCCTTGAAAACCAAGGTTCAATATACCTGAAGGTATTGAGGAGAGGTATTCCCGAGCACTGTCGTTGACTTGATTTTCATCAAATCACGTTTATTTTATAGTGGGTTGGAGTACTTGGCGTTTAGCCATTCCCACTTAGGTTGTTCCCCTCACACTGGTTGTAACGACTTTAAGAGTTTTTAAGCTCCTCGGGAGGGCAGGCTTGCTAAAGATGTACAAATCTCAAACAAAGAAAAAGCCTCAAGGGTCTGAATTTATGATTGTCTAAAAAAAGACAAGAGCATACTCTCCTACCTCTCAAAATTTTCTAAAAACATGAAATACAAATTTGTTCTTTAACCAGATAGAAATTTAGGTGCCTAAAATTGAATTTAAAGAATACATGATGTTTGGTCGATTCTCCTCAGGCAACCTACAAAGACAACGAATCAGTAGTCATATTGTCTTTGTGCGACAAGCATATTCTTCGACAAGCATTCTGCAAAAATTGATTAGGCTGTGAAAAATTCTAAGATAGATAGATGAACAACCAGGGTCAGTCGTCAGAATAATCAATTTGAACAGAAAACCAAAATCATGAAATTTTTTATTTTTATTTTTTTGTCTTTTTAACCAAAACAATACAGAGCCGTACGACAGAGTTTACTAGATTGTACAATACAGGATTCTTGATCGTATGACACCTGCAGTTTGTCATTTTAGCATGTGAGAAATGTCGTACGATATAACGAAGAGGCTGTACGAATGAAAATCCGAAAAGTAAAAAAAAATCTGAAAAATAACAAAAATAAAAAGTTAGTTTTGGAGGCCGAAAAATGTAGTCTTCTGCCCCACGGTGGGTGCCAGAGATGTGTGTGTGAAAAAGGGTCTATAGGTGTAAGCACAACACTTCAATTAAGTCATTACATGTATGGTTAGTAAATCAATAATCAATAAATAAAAAACCATAACAAAGCGACTAATTGCCTTCTAAAAGATGCGACTATAAGATTGCTCTCAGATTTTTATAAGCAATACCAGTGACTAGACTACACCAAGACAAAGGATTTAATCTATATGGGCAAGATATTAAGCTAAAAATGGATGCAAGATAGATGAATAATTCAAGCAATAAAGAATTCAAGCAATAATGGATAAACTAAATATGGATGCAAATAATAAAAAAAGCACAATGTATTCAATGACTCCAGAGCAAAATCAGCATAATAATAATCTCCAAGTGTGTTCTCAAAAATCTCTGAGGTGTATTGGATGAGAGTAGAAGGCTGAATTTTTAGAGAATTACCAAGAGAGATAATGAAAAAGCTCAATTTAGGATTAATTGAAAATAATTGAGAAATCATGTCCAGTTAACCTTGAGATAGATTCCAATTATAGTTCAATTCAAATGCATCTAAATTAGAAGTTCAAGTTGCATTGGAAATATGAATTAATTAATTCCATTCATTTATTGATAAAAATAGATAATTCTTTGATTTATTCAAGAAAAGAGTCTTTTTAATGCAACTGAACTTCTTCTTCTGAAAAGCTTTGAGTTCTAATTTTAGAGAATGATCAATAATTTGTTTAATTGCTTTTTTGATTTCAAGTTCTAAATTTAGAAAAATAAATAATATCTCAAGTTTGATTTCTCTCTCAATTCAGTTCTTTTATTTTATTTTCAATTTAACTCTTGCTTTGTAATTAATTCCTTTTTTGCATGATTAAATGGCAAATTTATTAATTAATTAAATATGCAAGGATATTTAATAAATTAAATAGGACGATTGATTAAAAATGATATTCTTGGAATGATTCAATTAATTAAATAAATATTTAATTAATATTGAGTAATTCACTTGCCATGTAATATTTGATGATTAAAGAATTAATTAATATGCTCAAGATTGATTTAATTGCCTTTGGTTAGGACCTTGGTCATGTTTGTCGAGATTAGGGGCCCATGATTTAGGTGACCATTTTTAGGGTATTACAGTAATGACTCACCCTGCATGGTTAAAGGTAAGGGAACTATTTCTCTTAATGGAAAGAGCAGTGTAGATGATGTCTATTGGGTTGAAGGTCTAAAGCACAATCTGTTGAGTGTTGCCCAACTCAATGACAAAGGATATCCATCGGAGTTTAAAAATAGCATGTGCAAAATCTATGAGAGGAAAGGTGAACTGATTGCAACCGACAAGTAGACTAAAGGTAACTTGTTTCACCTGAATCCTAAAGTCAACAACTGTTTAATTGCTAAAGTAGCTGAAAGTTGACTTTGGAATAGGAGATTTTGTCATTTGAATTTTGATAACATTGTTAAAGTGAGTAAGTCAAAGATAGTGAGAGGTTTGCCTCAATTGGACAAACTGGTTAATGATCTATGTAAGGAATGTCAGTTGGGAAAGATGACATCCTCAACTTTCAAGAGAGTCTTTTTCAGCAGTGCATCTGTTAGATTTGGTTCATACAGACCTATGTGGACCAATAAGGACTAAAAGTATTTAAGGTGATAGATATTTCATGATCTTCACTGATGATTGCTCAAGGATGATGTGGGTCACATTCTTGAAGGATAAAACAAAGGCATTTGGTAAGTTCAAGGCATTAAGGGCCTTAGCTGAAAAGGAGAGTGGAAAGAAGAGAAAGTGCCCGAGGACAGATCAAGCGGATAATTCACTTATGAGGAATTCACTATATATTGTGAAGAGAATGGTATCAAACAGTAGATTTCTGCACCAAGGACACCGCAACAAAATGGTATTGCAGAGAGAAAGAACCAGTTAGTTGTTGAAGCTGCTAGGATGATGTTGATACAAGGAGGTGTAGCGAAAACCTTTTGGAGAGAAGTTGTCAACACAACTGTCTACACAATGAACATGATTTTGGTAAAAAGAGGTAAGGACAAGACTCCTTATGAATACTGGTATGGTAGATCACCTAATGTTGGTTATTTCAAGATATTTGGTAGTAAATGTTTTATTAAGAGAGGTGACTATGTTAGCAAGTTTGAGGATAAAAGTGATAAATGAATATTTCCTGGTTATTTCACCAAGAGTAAGGCCTACAAGTGTTTTAACAACCCAACACAGATAATCATAGAGAGTGCTAATGTTCGAGTGGATGAGTATCCTGAAGTCTTAGGGGAAACCAGTGTAGAGAAAAAGGATTAAGACCCTTGCATTTTGTTTTGGAACCAGAACCTATGAATCTTGAAATCGGTAAAGAGATTACTGATGTACCGGTTCAATCGGAATAGGTAGATTCAGAAGAAGATGATGATAATAAAGATGAACCTGAAGATAATGATCATGTTATTTTGAGGAATGTGAGACTCAATCACAATCCTAAGCAGATTATTAGAGATAAGGATGCTGGAGTGTTGACCAGAAGAAGAATCAGAGAGAATTCTTTCATGATCTCCACTATTTAGCCTATAACTGCTAAGGAAGCATTTGGTGATGATCATTGGGTTAAAGCTATGGAGGAGGAGCTTGAAAAAATTGAGAAGAATAACACATGGAATCTAGTACCCCGACCTGTAAATAAAAATGTGATAGGTACTAAGTGGGTTTTCAGGAACAAGTTGAATGAGGATGGTGTTGTAGTTTGCAACAAAGCTAGATTGGTTTGCAAAGGTATGCACAAGAGAAAGGAGAAGATTATGGTGAGACTTTTGCACCAGTGGCCAGATTGGAAGTTGTCAGAACTTTACTGGCTTTTGCAGCTCATAAAGGATTCAAAGTATATCATATGGATGTGAAATCTGCATTTTTGAATGGAATATTAGAAGAGGAAGTATACATTGAGCAACCAGATGGTTATGCTCAGACTGATGAGAAAGACGTGATATGTAAGTTGCATAAGGCATTGTACGGATTAAAGAAAGCACCAAGAGCATGGTATGAAAGGATTTCATTCACACCTGATGAAGATAGGATTTCAGAGAACCCGTGAAGACAACAACATATATCTCAAATCTGAAGGAGATAAAATACTGGTTAGTGAAGTGTTTGTAGATGATATCATATTTGGAGGAAATGATGACATGAGCAATGACTTTGAAAATGAAATGAAAAGTGAGTTTGAAATATCTCTAGTAGGAGAGATAAAAATTTTCATAGGTTTGCAAATACAACAAATGAAGAGTTGTATTTTCATCACACAGTCTAAGAATGTGAAAGAGATATTAAAGACATTTGGTATGAGTGATTGTAAACCAGTTGGGACACCAATGGTTACAGGTTGTAAGTTGTCTAAGGAAGATGAGGCCACATCTGTTGATGAGAAAGAGTATAGGTCAATGATTGGAAAATTTCACTATGTTGTTCACAAGAGATCGGATATAGCTCATGTAGTTGGTCTAGTTGCAAGATTTCAGAAGAATCCAAAGGAAACACATTCTATAGCAACCAAGAGGACTTTCAGATATTTGAAAGGTAATGTTGACTATGGATTATGGTATCCATATGAAGGAAACATTGATTTGAAGGTGTACACAGATGTAGATTGGGCAGGTAATGTTGATGACCGAAAAAGCACAACTGGTGGAGCATTCTTTCTTGGAGGAAGACTTGTTTCATGGAGTAGCAGAAAGAAGAGTTGTATTTCATAGTCTACTGCTAAAGCTAAGTATGTTGCAACTTATATGAATTGTACCCAGGCTATCTGGATGAGGCACATTTTGGAAGGTTTTAAGATGAAGTTTATAGAACCTGTAAAGATCTTATGTGACAATACCAGTGCCATAAATATTTCAAAGAACCCTTTCTTGCACGTACGAACCAAGCACATTGAATTGAAGTATCATTTCTTGAGGGAAAAAGTGCAAAGTAAAGATGTGATCTTAGAGCATGTTTCTACCAAGGAGCAGCTTGCATATATCTTTACTAAACCTTTGCCTAAGACTACTTTTGAGTATCTTAGAAGTTAGCTAGGGGTTGTACCCCTTCATGAGGTAAATTAAGCATGATGTAGATTACATCAGTCCCGAAGCTGCTTGTAGAATTTTACAATAGGATTGGAGTAGAAGTGGAGTTATTCCATAGGGGGAGCATCAAGTTACAGGTTGTTGATGCTGCACAGTGAAGTTTTACATTGCATGTTTTACTTTCACTTTGACATTGTTATCAAAGGGGGAAAAGAACTATGTGATTATTGTGAGCAGAATTGTATGATTGACAAAGGCAAGATGTACAACCAGCTAGTAACTGAAGACAAACTGAAGACAAGCTGAAGACAAGGAGAGTACATGGTAAAATGTAAACCAAGATTCCTATTCACAATCACAACAATCAATGGTTTGATATTTGTATTGTCATCAATGCCGAAGGGGGAGGTTGTTGGCATTTGCATGAAGATTGCATTAATGATTTTCTATATTGTCATTGATGTCAATTAACCGGTAATGATGTTGTTGTAATGTTGTTTTGTAACCGGTAGGAAGAGCTAGTGAAAGGAAACTGTAACCGATAGGTAAGTTTGTGGAGTGAACCAATATTGCTAAGTATTGGAGAGTTGAACTGGTAAACCCTACCTGTTGTTTTGATAAACCCTAACCGATTAAGTTTGGTGAATTGGTTATATTGGTTTATGATATGATGATGAGTGATAATGATTATGACACGTATGCATATTGTATGAAGAGAGTTTCAAAGTGATTTTGGCGTGTTAAGGTAACAATTTTTTGTCTTTAGAATGAGCAAGTATACTGCATGTAATGCAAAGCGTGTGATTAGTTACTAAGTTCGATGAAGTGGTGATCAAGGAGCGGTCGAGGCTTTCTTGAATGATGTGTAGAGATTGTTATGTAATCCAACGGTCATACTTGAACTGACTTTTTTGTAATCTCTATGAGAATTAGGTTTTTGTTGTGTTGCCGACCTAGTTGATTTGTTTATAAGGTCGATGAGTTGTTTAGTTTCAGTGTTGGCAAAGTTGAATTGAGTGTGTGGTTGCTGAACCAGATGATGTATCTGTAGTTTGAGTAAAAGGCAGATAGGAGCATGAAAAGGATCTGAACAAGCAAGTGTAGTGCTATTCTAATAGATCAACAAACTCTTGTTGTTTTTTAACAATTACAACAGATTGAAATCCCCTAATTGGGTAAGCTCTAACAAGCTTGGTGTTATGAAAATCCTCTAACAAGGTGATCCATTAGCTTGGATTTTAAATCCTTTACCAAGGTTACTCCTCACAAGGTATTGCTTCTAACAACACATTATAGTCAATCCCTTAATTGGGTGGTCCCTAACATGATCTGTTCTTAATAGGATTTTTTGTAAAGCTTTAATAGACTTGGCTCCTAACATGGTGAACTTCAGAAGAGTTCAAAATTATTGTGAGTCTCATCTCACCGTGGTTTTTCCCATTTGGGTTTCCATGTCAAAAATATTGTGTCAAGTGGTGAATGTTTTTGTGGTTATGTTTTATTATGGTTGATTTGCTTAACTACTTAATCCACTTTGACAAGTCATGATAACCGACAACAATATGAAGTTTTACTTATATCACTAAAAGCATTTGGATGTTTGTTACAAGTTGATTATTGTTATCTATTGTTACAATCAACCAGTTTAGCTTGAAAGTTTTTACCTTGACAGTGATATTGCATTGATAGTTCTAAGTTTACTTTGAGAGATTGATTTTGAGATTGGTGAAGTTTTATCAGTTTTTCTATCTAATGATTCACCCCCCCTCTCAGTAGTTGACCGGATCCTTGTTCTTTCATCATACCATCACATCTCATTGCATTTTAGTTTCATTTAGCTTAAATGCATATCCTTTTCTAGCTTAACTATCTCATCTAATAGCATTAATATTCAATTTGGAATTAACCTAGTTTCATATCTTCATCATCTTGAGAATTTAGTCTTGCATCTTGCATTTCATCTTAATCCATCATCTTAGCTTTCACTAGGATCTTAGTTGCATCCATTTTGATCCTAGAATCATTTAAATCTCGTTCTCTAGGTTGTCATCTTGAGGATCAAGTGCTCTTCCAAGTGAGGGACACCTTGAATCTTAGAGATCTTTAGAGATAAAGGAGCATAGAACGATTTTAAAGAGTTTAGATTCATTTAACTTGGTTTGTTTTGATTTCTAACCTCTAATGCAATGTTTCATGTGTGTGTTTGAATTGTTTCTCCTCTTGCAGGCTGATCCCACATTCCAGGCATACATTAATTGGTGCCCACCATGGGGCAACGTCCCCAAAAATAACATCATTTTTTGTGCAATTTGAACACAAAGATCATGTCAAAATATCATAATAGCGCATCAGAGAGTTCTTTTAGCGCATCCATAGCTTATCCTAGCACTTACATGACACATATTAGTGCATAGAAACCATCTTTCAAGCATTTGATCCTGTTTGTAACACATATCCCTCTCTATTATTTCAGCACATAGGAGCACCAGAATAACACATACATGTGTCATAATAGCACATCTGTTTGATTTTCTAGTGCTTATGAATCATTTCTTAGCGCATCTGTTCCATAGTTTAGCACATAGAGCTGATAGAGGCAAAAATTTGTAACAGAGCTAAAAAAAATTAAAAATTAGGCTTGTGACATTTCCTCTTCTCTTTTCTCTTTCTTATAATTTAATTTATATTCCATATATATTGTTAGGATGTTTGAGAGGGGTTTCGGACCTCTAGGAGTTATAATGCAAAATCTAGTTTTTGGAAGATCATCCAAATTTCAGACAGTCAAATTTTAGGGCATTTCAGGATCAAAAGTGAAAAAATTGTAACCAAGATTTGAAATTAGGCTTGTGTAATCCCACCAAAGGTTTTTATTTTTCATTAACTTCTTTCCTTGTAGGTTTTATCTATTTGTTGCAGGTTGGAGGAGTTAGAATTAGGATTTGTGATTTCTTTCTAGCTTTTTAAAGTTGGATAAAAAGAACTCATTTTTTCTTTGGATTAAAAAAAACCTCATCATTTCTTTGGTGTTTAAAACAAGACCTCACTTTCTATTTTGTAAAAAGGTTAAAAAAACTACAAACAAACCTTTATTTTTGCAAAGTTAAAAAAGATCTCTTTTATTTTGGGGCAAACTAAAAAGAACCTCATTTTCTTTGGTACAAAATAAAAAGAACCTCATTGATGATTGGTTACACGATTTTTATTTTGTTGACAAATACACGATTTTATTTTGTTGACCAGGTTTATTTTCCAAAGTTTTGAAACACACATTTTGCTATGAAGGGCTAAAAATAACACCATG
This sequence comes from Cryptomeria japonica, assembly GCF_030272615.1. NCBI lineage: Eukaryota > Viridiplantae > Streptophyta > Pinopsida > Cupressales > Cupressaceae > Cryptomeria > Cryptomeria japonica. The sequence continues at coordinate 240,842,277 of NC_081410.1, read as the reverse complement.
CTTGTTGGAGAAACATATCCAAAATAGGACTTAGCAAATTGCTTTGGAAAGTTAAAAAAGAAACTTTGTTTACTTTGTCTTAAAGTGGTAGGTATATGCACTGCCCTTAATTGGGTGATCAAAAAGCCAAATTCACTTTTTCATTGCTTTATTTACTTTCAAAGCATTAAAAGCTTTAGAGGGTCTACCTTCCCAAAGCCTCGAAATGGCTAGTGTGAAGGGTACGACCCAAGTGGGTAACGACTTTATCGCCAAGTTTACCAACCCACTATAATAAAATCTGGAGGTTGATGAAAATCCCCTCCAACGGAAGTTTGTATTTGATAGCCTTCCCCTAGTATCCTTGTGATGCGAAAAGCCTTTGTTCTAAAGGTTGGGAAGCCTCTTAATTGAGTTTATCATTTGTCGTGCCAAACGAAATCCTTACTATGAACCTTAGAAGTAGAAGCTTTGAGATGATTCAGTTACCAAACATTGACAATATCATAGTGCAAGGGCGGGGAAGAATCCACCCCTAATATTACTCATCATATATCTCCCAAGGTAACTACCCAATTGTGAAGCAATTCACTCTGGGTTAATTTATGGCAAAAGGCAAAAAAAGGGGCGCCCTCTAGGGGGTGACAAGGTTGTTTGAGCTGATGGAGTATCGAGACTAGTGGGCTATGATATTGTTGATGAACTTTGAATAAAGTGTCTATTTGATGTGTCCTTTATTATAAATCAAACCAGTGAAAACATTAGGGATTTGAAAATATCCTCACAAAAACATACACTCAATGTTTAGCATAAGGATTATCATTGTTTTCATGTGTGATATGTCTTCTTGTTATGAACATTGAAATATCTTGCAAATCAACCAATACAACAATCAATTCAAAACAAAGAGCAAAGAGAAACCTTAGAGAGAAAAGAATTTCCAAATCCAACAAAGCACCGTTTTGAGGTGGTTATCAACTTTTCAACTATCTTTAGGCAACATTTTCATCCAACAAGATTAGGGGAGTATCAAACCAAGTGATCAAGAGTTTATCATCCAACTATCTCAATGACAACAATACCTAGCTAGGTATTCAAGTTAGTCAAATCAAGTTTCCATATCGGGATAATTTATCCATATCATTTGATGTGATTTGTCATAGGGTCCTATCGAACAAACCCTCTATTCAATTTAGTAAGATAGAGTACCTAAAATGAAGTATCCATCAAGTCAACAACATCAACCGATCCAAACTGAAACTTTGATCACTCATGTGACCATCCCTTGTCACTTGAAAAGAATAAGCTTATTCAAAGGAAATGAGTCCTAGCCTAAATCAAGCTCAAGATATCATGGCTCTCCAATCTAATCCCTTTTTTAATCAAGATCCCACCTATCATGAATCTTATAATGATCCCCTAAGATTTTGGTATTCCATCCACAATGATCCCCTTTTATCTCAAGAGAAGAATCCCATTCAACATCCACCTCCTAAAAAAGAGCATGATATCCCTTCCATCTCCTTCACTAATCTAATTTAAAATCAAGAGAAAAGAACAAAATCAAATGATCCTACTCCAAGTCAAGATGAAGATCAAGGAATCCTTTCATCATCCAAATCCATTTTAGGTCCTTTCATTCCAAAGTCAAAATTTTCATCATCCAAATCCATTTTAGGTCCTTTCATTCCAAAGTAAAAATCTTCATCTTCCAAATCTATCTTAGGTCCTTTCATTTGAAAGTCAAACTCTCCATCCCTTCCATTCATCTTGGGTCCTTACCTCCCTCCATCTACCAATCCATCACCTCAAATGATTCATAAGAAAGATCAACAAAGGCACATATCTTTGAGCTTCTTTCAACCATCTATCTAAACATATTTCTAAAACTATTCTTCCATCATTTCCTTTATCTATTTTGGGTCCTTATGTCCCAAAATTCATTTTTCCTCCCTCTCTTCATCACTTCTCAAATTTTGTACCAACACTCATCTTGAATACATTTCCATCTATCCTCACACAAATCTTCAAACATTCTATATATTATCCAACACCTCTTTTCCATTCTTCCATCCCTTTCATGCAATCCTTTGCATAAATCCTTCATCTGTGAAATAGGCATTGGTGTCATTTTGTCACATGCTCTCCTATGCTCGAATCTCATGTTCAGTCCTTTTCCTAGATATCTATTCATGAAACGCTTTAGAATCTGAGGTTGTTCATCTTTAACATTTTTTTTTGGTTGGGATACACACTCAATCCAAAAAATAACCACTTATTGTATCTTGGTATGGACATATTTTGATTACTATATCTCATACACTTAATCAATTGCTCTAAATCATTGTGATCTCTTAGTTGAAGACATGGCTAGTGAAAAATCTAAAATCTTTCTTTAGGGCCATTGTAATTATCAAACCCATGTAAGTTTCATCACTTCCAAGACAATGCAAGAAAAATAAAGAGAAAAAAGAAATATTAAAAGATCAAAAGCATGAGCAAGAAAAGAAATATCAAGAAAATGAAATGAAATGAAATATAAAAATTCTTGGCTATGAGAAAATGCGAGTAATTCCATTGAGGCTATGGACGCCTGACTGAAAATGGAGCAATATTTGTGATATTACAACGATAACCTCGTCAGAGCTATGGACACTTGCTGGCAACATGGCTCTATCCAAGATGCTTTTGAAGTCAGGGTAACTCATGTAGCTAGCCACACTAGATTCTGAAGATTAGAATGATCATATGAGCCAGAATGAACCCACTTACACACACATGGGTAATCAAAGACTAAATACCTTGATCCAGTTTGGGATTCTTCTTCCCTTTTGAGTATGCTTCCTAGTCGCTAGATATGTTCGGTTGAATTTTTTTGGAGGTTCTAATTGTGGGTTGGGTCTCTATCTTTGAAAAGTTTAGGAACACTTATTCGGGTGGTGCTAGATGTTGTGACAATCTTACATATCACCTCTTTGCAAATGGGGACCTCTATGCTTGGGGTCAAAGTTCCATCCACTCTATTCTTCCTACAATATCTCCCATTATCCTTCCTTCAATATCCATTACCCTATCTAAATTCATCATTTTCTATGATCTTGCTTCACTTTATCCATACCATCTATCCTATCTATTTATTTCTTCCATCATCCAATACTATCTACAATCTTGCTTCATGTTAATCCATACCATCTATCCTAACTATTCATTTCTTCCATCATCCAATACTATACGATCTTGCTTCATGCTAATCCATACCATTTATCCTAGCTATTTATTTCTTCCATCATCTATCACTATCTATGATCTTGTTTATCCTATCCTTTATCCTATCTCCATCCATATCCCCTTTTCCATCCTTGAACTTGATCAAAACTAAGGACAAAAACATGATTTCAAAAAAGATCTTGACGTGCCTCCTCATAAGCTACCTCCATCTTTCTCCTATCCATTTCCACCTCAATAGTTCAGTCATCCATTCATAATGTTCCTTGTCTTACTATACATTGGGGCAACCAAATACATCTTTCTTCTAATCCAAAAACTCAAAAAATCAGAAATGTCAAAAAAAAAACCTAAAAATTAAAAAAAAATTGTAAATTAAAGCATTGAACGCATGGCCCATCCATCAAATCAACAACAGGAACTCTCAAAGTTTGCAATAAAACTGATCACATTTCTTGATAATCCATTCATCACTCGAAATCTATCAATATCAACAAGTCTTATACAGGGATAGGTACACTTGAAACCAGACAGATCGGTCTTATATGGGGTACTCACTCTTTGAAACCAGACATTTCTATCAATCATCGAGTCTTGTTAATCGACACATATATCAACATCAACATCAACATCAACATCAACATCAACATCAACATCAACATCAACATCAACATCAACATCAACATCAACATCAACATCAACATCAACATCAACATCAACATCAACATGTCTTATACAAGGATAGTCACACTCGAAACCAGACAGATTGATCTTATATGGGGTACTCACTCTTTGAAACCAGACATTCTTATCAATCATTGAACAAATCAAAACAATGATATAGATTAGTATGACTGCTGGATTTTGTTCTAGTTAGTCTTATCTTTATCAATTGATGGTAGCACATGTTTCACAAATCATATTGTACATATCATATCCACCATCTTAGACATCACCAAAATTTCAAAAATGCTTATCAATCCTGGACATACTTAGCATAGTCATTGTCCTTGGTTTATCTGAATCAGTTATCCAAATCATATCCCACCATGGCTTGGTGATTAGTGTACATATCCATATCGAAGTAGTATCAACAACAAGGGGCAAAATCCTGACCTTGCTAGTGGAATTTTGCCTTTAGGGTTTTTAACATTAGACCAAACACATAGCAAGACAACAAGGATTAGAACAACCAACAAATGACAAACAACAATGCAAGAATGCTAGACATCATGAACTTGAACTGATTTCAACTGAACAAAAGATCTATTTGCAAGTTGTTTTATTTGATAAGAATACATTCCAAATAGCATGCATGCTTACTTATGGTTGTTAATTTTTCCTTATAATATCTCCTGTGACTCAAGGATGTCTCAATGACTAAAGAAGCAGGGAAGGAATGTGATGTTTTCTTTGTTTGTTGTTTGGGAGTGAAGCCTTCTATTATGTAAACTTGTCTTATGACATGATCAGGTAACATATAACTGAAGACATTTCAGATTTGTATGGGACAAAGGTTAACTCTTGTTTGTTCTACGCAAGTAGCACTCAGGTCGTCTTGGTTCATTATACCTTGACACTTATGTCATATTGCAATATCATAATCCATGTAAGTTATACTCAGGCCATTATGGTTCAATTATACCATGATGCTTGTATCAAATTTCAACAAATCAAGGCCCGATGATGAAAACAGAAGAAATATTGGCACTTTGATCAAATAGATGGCAACATTGAGAATGAGAATGCATATTAAGCTTTGCATTAGTTGCACATCATTATCATCTTAATCTTGCATTAAGTTGCATATCATTTTAATATTGCATTAGTATCATTTCATTATTATTATCATCTACATCTCATTTTCAAGATACATCTCATCATCATCATCTATTCACATTCATCATTGCATCCCTCGCACGCATATCTATCGCATCATCATGAAATATTTATTCACTTTTGTATCTCCATAATTAATCCAAATCTCATCTATCATGTCTTATACATGATGTATCTTTCCTGAAACTAGACGTTCTCTCATCTATCATGTCTTATACAAGATGTATCTTTCCTAAAACCAGATGCTCTCTCATCTATCATGTCTTATACATGATTTATCTTTCGTGAAACCAGACGTTTTGATCAAGTCTTATACAAGATATATCATTCTTGAAACTAGACGCTTTGACCATATTTGTCTTATACAAGAGGTGTCATTCCTGAAACTAGACTTGATCTCAATCTTATCAATTCTATGAATCCATTTCATCTAATCCATTATATCATGTCTTATACATGATGTATATTTCTTAAAACTAGACATTTTGATAAGGTCTTATACAAGATATATCATTCCTGAAACCAGACACTTTGATCATCTTTGTCTTATACAAAAGGTGTCATTCCTAAACCAGACTTGATCTCAATCTTATCAATTCTATCAATCCATTTCATCTGATCCATTCTATCATGTCTTATACATGATTTATCTTTCTTGAAACCATATGTTTAGATAAGGTCTTATAAATGATATTTTGTTCTTGAAACCAAACGTTTTGATAAGCTTTGTCTTATACAAGAGGTGTCATTCTTAAAATAGACTTTCTTATCGAACCCATGCATGTCATCAACTATTCACTCTTCTATCTTTAAAATAGCTTTCTTCTTCTTTCGAGAGATCATTCATGCCTCTAGTTCACAAACGATCTCCCGAGGGGGCATTATCATATCAAATCTCCATATCAATTTCATATCAGTTTCATATCGACACCAACTTCATATCGACTTTTCATATCAAATCAATTCTTCATATCTAGGGCATCATATCGAATCTTGACATCAATTTCATATCAGTCTCATATTGACATCAGCCTCATATCAAATTTTCATATCAAATCAATTCTTCATATCTGGGGCATCATATCGAATCTCGACATCAATTCCATATCAACATATCATATTGAAATTCTATCAGTCTCATATCAACTTCATATCGACAAAATCATATCAGTGTCTCATATCAAAATCATTTTTTCATATCAAGTCCTGATTCTGGAGACCATTAATATAGGGGAGGGGAATACAATGGCTGACTATATTGAGGATCTGAAAAACACTATTGCTAAAGCGGAAGACATCAGAGATGCTTTCAACCCCAGGTTTGAGAAGATTGAAAAGGAGATGTTGGACAAAAAAAGCCTTGCGGAAACTAGTGAAAAAACACTCTCGGATACTGTCACTAAAGTGGAAAAAATTGAGGAGTGCCTTAAGAATATCGTGGAGCAGAGCCTTAGTATTCTGAAAATCTTGGCCAATAATACTCATACCCTCATCAGTAAGCTTGATGATGACAAGGAAATCCAGGAAATTGACCTGGATGCTGAAGGTACAGGGGAAGCTCAAGGTCCTAGAACCCGCACCAGAGGCAAGAGGAAGGAAAAGAAAATGAACAAGGATCTGGAAGAGCTGAAAGCTGTCGGGGCTACCTATGATGAGTTGGTGATAAAGGCAGAGGACCTGCTAAAGAAAATTGATGTGTAGCATCTCCCCAGTTTCTTTGCTGTGTTTTGTTGTTTTGTTGCTTTGCTGTTCTTTATGTTCGCTGGTCTTCTGGCTTGTTGTTATGTATGCAGACTTTTAATCCTTTTGCTGCTCTTTCTTTTTCTTTGATGTAAAGGTTTCGAATCCTTAAAACCTATTTTTTAATCAATCAGAACATGTGGTCACACATCGACTCAAAGAGGGGCAAAATGTAGACACCTAAAAGTTGCACAATGAATTAAGTGAATTTTATTCATTTAATTATTCTTAATTATTCTAATAAATTAAATTATGATTTATTAATGTCCCTATTCTTCTAAATTAGCCTATTAATCAAATTAAAGATTTGATTAATATTTCCCTTCTTCTATCCTAGCCATTTAATTAAATTTACATTTAATAAAATCCCCCTCCTATCCATTTAATTAAAATTACATTTAATTAGAATCCCCCTCTAGCCAATTTAATTAAATCTACATTTAATTAAAACTCCTTTTGCATTTAAATAAATCTAAATTTATTTAAAAATCCCACCACTTGCAAAATCCTACAAATGCAAGTTGCATCCCCTATTTGGCTAAAATAAATCTTTTATTTACCAAAACTTGCCTATTTTCCCTCACCCACTTGGAAAATCCTACATCTCCCACTTGCCTCCTAAACCTCTTCTACAACCTTCTAGATTCTTCTAAACCCTTTTAATTAGCCTAATCCCTCTAATCATGTCCTTTCCCTAAATTTGAGGAGACCACTTCTCAGATTTGGAAGAAAGTAATTTTAAATGCATTTAAGACTTTATTTCCTTCAACAAGCTAACTTGTTGAGTTCCCCCAAATTTGGAAGGACTCTTACAAATTTGTCCCCAAAGTCTTCCTAACCATTAATGGTTAACTCAACCTCCCTTCATGGTTAGAGACTTTCTCTCTAACTTAACCTTCATCTAACCCAAGGGTCTCATCAAGCACTCATGGCTTTGACCCTAGTTATCCTATTAACTGTTGCACAAGAGTTTACCCCTTGGGTAAAAGCTTTATCCAATGGATGACCCTAAGTTAACCTTAAACCTTACCTCCTAAGGTAACCTTCATGTCTTCTCAAGTATGCAATTCCTCTTGCATCTCCTTTCAAGCCCTCTCAAGGTGACATTTGTCAACTTGGGATTGGATTGATAACTTTCAATCCTAGCCCTTTTTGAGATTAGTCAATCTCAACCCTCTATTGCCCTATTTTCCCTATAAATAGAGCCCATTCCTTCTTCAAAAATATCAAGTCTTTTGTGCATCAAACTTATAGTCATTTTACAGGTTAAGGAGCTCTCTTTGTTATCTTCAAACATCAAGCATTCATCTCATAGCATTTTAGTTTCATTTAGCTTAAATGCATATCCTTTTCTAGCTTAACTAACTCATCTAATAACATTTAATCTTCAATTTGGAATTAACGTAGTTTCGTATCTTCATCATCTTGAGAATTTAGTCTTGCATTTACATTTCATCTTAATCCATCATCTTAGATTTCACTAGGATCTTAGTTGCATCCATTTTGATCCTAGAATCATTTAAATCTCGTTCTCTAGGTTGTCATCTTGAGGATCAAGTGCTCTTCCAAGTGAGGGCCACCTTGAATCTCAGATATCTTTAGGGATAGAGGAGCATGAAATTATTTTAAAGAGTTTAGATTCATTTAACTTGCTTTGTTTTGATTTCTAACTTCTGATGCAATGTTTCATGTGTGTGTTTGAATTGTTTTCTCCACTTGCAAGTTGATCCCACATTCCACGCATACAACTAGTAATTAGACCATAGTTTCCTTTCTAATGAGGAGAACAACTCTTATGTTATATAATCCTTGCAATGATGAATACTAAGAGGGAGGGATGAATTAGTATACCAAAAAATACTGAACTCAAACTCTTAAACAATTTAGCAGATAACCGGTATAACAGATTCTCTAATAAACCGGTTAAGATAAATGCAAACCAAATAGAAAATAAAGAATTCACCCACAAAAGCACAATCACCATAACACGAGTTATTTTAACGTGGAAACCCAAATGGGAAAAACCACGGTGAGCAGAAACTCACAAGTAACTATCTGCAGAATAGAAACCAGACCAGTTAAGGTCAGACCGGATAAGGTCATACAATGTTCTTCACTAGAATAGATCCTATTAGGAATATAGATCTATGTTAGGAGATAAGTCCTGTTAAAGACTACCTTGCTAAAGGATTTCAGATCCACAGTTGTGGACCACCTTGTCAGAGGATTTACAAAGGCTTTGTTGGGCCTACCCGGTTAAGGGTTTCAGACTTGTCGAAGATGTGAGTAATCAACAAGTGAGTGATCTAGATACTAGCATAGTATGCTTGGTTAGATCCTTGATAACTCATTGTTAATGCATTTCAGCATTACTTCGGTCTTCAATATCTCCATACTCTAACTCTTCACATAGACCTAATCTTCTCTGCAAAGATTGCACATAACCTTACCATACATCATACATCTCTCTCATATGAAAACCCTAGACATGATGTCCTTATAAAGGAAACTGATTTCATGTCAGTCCAATAGGATTAAACTACAAGTTCCTAGGTTCAGTGCATCTAGACACATTTGGTAACATGACACAAAATCACCACCAAAGTGTCAGTGGATGATAACTCATCACAAAATTACCGGTTCATACAATATACCGATTACCGGTTGACAAAAATGAAGATTGGAAAATGTTAACTACCGCTTTGTTCCTTCGTACCACTTCAGGTATTCAGTCAATTTGTGACCGGTAAACATCTTCTGCAAAACACTGATAGTCTAAAGACTATAATGCATAATACCAGTTGGAACAATTACCGGTTGAGCATAACTCATACATCAAGAAAGTGTGTGTCCATCAATGACAATCAAAACATCATCAAAATGCCAACAATCTCCCCCTTTTGCATTGATGGCAACACTTGGGAAAAGTTTGACATCTAAGTGTTTTTACAACAAAAAATGTCATAATCAAAATTACTCCCCCTAAGCATATACACTATCCCTTTTGCAGAAATTACAATGTATACTACTCCCCCAAAGTGGTAACATGAAAGTATACATAATAGTCACCAAAATTTTAAATACTTCTCCCCCTTTGCCAACAATGACAAAGTAATTCAGAATAACCCATGTTTCCTTATATATAAAAATAGAGTAAATGTTTATGACAATAAGGAATAAAACTTATCAAAAACATATTTAAAATCCTACATAAAAGTTTTCATGGCCAATGACGACGACTCAAGTAATGAGGTAGCAACCTCACTTTCTATCTGTATATGGAATACCAGTTCTTCCATAGCATCAATGGTACTCATCTCTTGAGTTACCGTGATGGCTTCCAGATTGAGAAAACATTTATGAAGAATTTGCAGTCTAGGTAATAAGACCAGTTGAAGCTCCTACAAATCTTTTGTTTGGTTGCAGATTTCTGATTCCGTCGTCGTAGTCTGCAGCTGATAATGATGGACCATTTTCCCATATGTAGTAAATGAATCATATGGCATCTTGAAGTTTCTGATGTATGCCTGGAACTCCAATTGGATTTTATCTTTCTGCTTAAGCACATCATCAAAAAATAGACGGGGTTGGCAGATTTTACTCAACAGTAATTTGCCTTCATCAATAGCACCATTGATATCCTTCTGCTGCTTCAGAAGTTGTGACTAGAGGTCATTCAGTTTCTTGACTAAGGTAGTGTTGAGTGCCTTTTCATGATTCTTCTTCGCAGTGGCTACAACAACATCTTCCAAGCATTGTACTTGGTCCTCTACTACAATACAAAGGAGTTTTAGCTTGGACAAAGAGGAAACAGTACTGGGGAGGTTAGTATTGGGAATCAGACCGGTAAGGGTGTCAACTGCAGTTTGAATGACATCCCTTTCCTTCTTCCTCTACAACTCTTCCATTCTTTCTTGTGCCAGTTTGATGCCTCGCAGCAGCTCAGACTCATCTGTTGATTGAAGGTCAATCGGACTGGTGGTGTCAACCGATTTGGCTTGACCACCGGTTGCCTTGGGAGTCTTCGCTTGTTTGGATTTCTCTGCTTCCTTCTCCTCTCCTGCTCTTTTCTTTTCATCCGCCTTCTTCTTTTGCTCCACTTCTTGTTTCTTCTTCAATTCTTCCTTCTTCTTGTCTTCTTCCTTCTTTTTCTTTTCTTCATCCTTCTTTTTCTCCTCTTCTTTCCTCTTCTCCTCTTCTTTTCTCTTCTCCTCTTCTTTTCTCTTGTCTTCTTCTTATTTCCTCTTCTCCTCCACTTTCTTTTTCTCTTCCTCTTTCCTCTTGTCTTCCTCTTTCTTTTTCTCTTCCTCTTTCCTATTGTCTTCCTCTTTCTTTTTCTCTTCCTCTTTCCTCTTGTCTTCCTCTTTCTTTTCTTTTTCTGCTTGCTCTTTCTTCATTTGTTCTTTGTCTCGCTTCTCTTTCTTAGGTTTTTCCTTTTCCTTTTCCTAATTCTCTTTCTCTACTTTTTCTTTGTCTTGTTTTTCCTTCTCTGTGTTTGGAGTGACATCCTCAACATCTAATGCATCCACATCGATGGGATCATTTTTCTCTTTCACTCTTTCCCCTTCATTGTCAAATGCTTCATCTGGTTTGCCTGATGTTAGATCACATGCTTGTTCAACCTTCAGATTGGCCTTAGACACTTGGTGTAACCGGACATCAGCTTTGGCATGTAAATGTGTGTCCTTCTCCACTTCAGAAGCTTTACCTTCTAGTAGCTCGAGTCTTCTTCTTCTCATGAAGAAGAGGCCTTTGATCTTATCCATTATCTCAAATAATTCAGAATTAGAGGCATCGGGAAAGTATTGTGCAAAGACTCTCTCCCTTATTTCCCGTTCCTTTTCAATGGAAATGCGCCATTTATTATCTAAAAAATTGTATAAAGAATCTGGTGTGACTGATCTGATTTCAGATGATGACTGGTCATTGACACACAAATACTTAATGATTTCCTACTCTACTTCTTTCTCACTATCAGAAAAATCATCAAAATGTTCTTTTAAATCATCAAGCACCTTCCTCTTAATATTCTTAATAGTCCTCTGACAATGTGTCATCAGCTTGTAAGAGGAAATACCTATATTTATCGGTGTTGATGTTGCAGGTGCATTACTGGTAGATTTTGCCTTCTTTCTTGATTGCCTGGTCTTCTTTGGCTATACTTCTGGTTTAGTATCTTCTGACTCCGGTGAGCTATTTTTGGTTTTTCGCTTCCTCTCAAATACTTTAGTAGGAGAAACCTCAGGTTTCTTCTTGGTAGGTGATCGCTTGGGCACTTTTGGACTGGCTGAGGTAACCGGTGTTGATACCAATGGCACTGCCTTGCCCTTTTTCTGTGTAGGATCTTCACCCGGTGTTACCCTCTCTAAGTTGGTGCCAGTTCTCTTTTTCTTAGCATCTAGTGGTGAGGCAAGCAGGGTAGAGGTATACCTGATCAACATATCATACATCACTTCATACCCCACTGGTTCAACTACTTCCTTTCTCGGTTCCACTGCTTTCATTATGCATTCATCTACCTTTATGGTGAAGCAGATGTCATCACCAGATGTCCTCATTCTCTTCCTCATTTTACGCTTGAATTCATCTAAATATTTAGTAAGAACCTCAGGTTATCCGGTTCCCACTGCTTGAAGACTTTCCCTAATTTCTTGGAGACTGGTTGGTCAGCAGACCATTGAACATCACCTACTCCAGGGAAATAGCCTTGAAAGTAGAAGAATAGACCGACCAAAATTTGTCCAAACCTGAACCTTAGAGCATTATCTTGTTTAATGGACTTTACATTTAGTAGCAATTGCTTCTGCAAAAAGGTACACAAATCAAATGAGACGTCTTCCTTAAGCATTCTGTAGGCGACATTCATTACAGCAGCAGGGATAAAGCTCATTCTGCTGGCATAAAACATCCGGTAGCCAATCACCATGTAGGCATAATTAACCAAATCATCTTTGATGGTGTTGATGGTCATCGCCCGTTGGTCGCTCAGAGAACCAGTGAGCTTAGACATTTTAGTCTTGGTGACCTTCCTTAGAGCTGACACCTCTCCAATGTTACAGAAACCGGTGATGACATGAATTGCTTCCATTGTGATGTCATGCATCTGCTCGAGATACATTTTATCATCGTGCACTTTGCTCAGGATGATACAGATGTGATCATCAATGAACTCTTCCAGAAAATAAACCACATTGTGCAGTTTCTTCCTCTTTAGGATGCTATATTCAGGTTTGATTTTCTTGTCATCCCCACAAAATGGACCTAGCTAGGAATGGATCACTAGGTATCCTAGGTCTTCCAATTTACAATCAATATATCCTAAAATATCTTCCTCAACAATAAATTCGACGGGTATCTGGGATAGGGCATTGTATTTCATCTTCTTTTGAATAAATTCAACCGAATCTACAGGTACACTTGAACTGGAGTGCGATGCAGAAGCCATGATTAAATGATAAATAAGAATTTTGAGAAATGCCTTCACAATTCAAAATTTAGTTTTTGCCAATGTTGCTCACAACACACCACTTTGCTTTCTTGGAACACCGCTTAGTGTTCATCACCGATAGATTGAAAGTCTGCTGGATTCCTCTGCAAGATTTTTGAATTCGCTTTGAATCGCTAGATGAATTGCTCTTTGTCACTCTGCTCTTGGAAATTCTTTGCTCGGGAACAGATAAGTGAAAATGATGATAAAAGTCCCTTTTAAACAATCTTTCACCTATCATAATAAATGCATCTCCGTTAGGGTACAAACCCTAATTTTGCCTTTTACCACTTCAAGTCTTCTGCCGATTGAGAGGTAACGTATACCAGTTAATGTCTTTACCGATATAAACTGGGGGTTCAAATATTTCACCGATATGCTCCCCCTAAGCTTTTTTGAAGCTCAGTTTGCTGGTTCAAAGACTTCCACAGTAGGTGCAGAAACCGGTTAATCCTATGACACTTCTTCAGGTTTCTTTTTCCAAGTTTTATTCATTCCCCCTTGAATGGTTTCAACATCAATCTTCCCTTCTGGAGTGATCGGTATATCATCCGATAGGTTCTTTCTCATTCTGCAGGTTTTGGAAGTGTGTGCTTGTTTGTTGCAATGATAGCATAGCATTCTAGGTGATATCCAAGGTCCATTATTCATAATACCATTCTTCCTTCTCCATGTTGCGACAGTGTGAACTCTACAATGATAGATTAAACAGGTTTCTCTCGAACCAGTTGCCATTTGATAGACACCTAACTGATGGTCATAGGTATTATACCAGTTGGGATTCTGATTCACAGAGGGTTCTAGGATAACTCCTTGAGTCCTTGGAGGGTATCTCCCAGTGTTGTGCAAAACAGACCTGCATTCAAATGCTCTATGCCCAAACTTGTTGCATGCATAGCAGTTTCCATTGAATCTATTGGATCTAGGCTTATTGTTTAGAAAATACAGAAAATTATTGTAGGCCTTTCTTCTACACACATTAGCAGTATGTCCTTCCTTGAGACAATTGAAGCAAATAGGTTTAAAATTTTGGTTACCTTTATCCTTGGGTGTTGGTTGCTTCTTTGATGCTTTAACTTTTATTCCAGAGGTTTCACCTTCCTCATACCCAGAGAAACCAAGTCCAGTGGTATTCTTCACCGGTTTTTCTGATTCAAGCTTTTGCTCTAGCTTAGCAGTACTCTGATTGAATTGGGCAAGTATCTCCTTTGACTCATTAATTTCCTTGGAAATAGCAGCATTAGATTCCATCAAGGTTGCATTCTCAAAAATAGCTAGGTTTAGTTCACCTTGCATTTCTTCTTTTTCCACTTTACTCTCATGGAGATGAGTGGTAAGGGCACTGATTTCTTGCTTCATCTTGGAGATCTCATGATCTTTGTCTTTTACTAGATCTTCAACGTTCCTTTGGTTCTCAAGCTCTTGACACATTCTGATAGTCAGTTCTTCCAACTCCTTTCTTAGGTTGGCTTTAGATTCATTCAGTTTTTTAACTTCTTCAACTAAGGCATCCATGTCAGCTTCATCAAAAGAGCTATTTTCAGTAAGTTCCATCAGTTTCCCAGCATCTTCTCTTCTCTTGGCCAAAGAGGCTTTATACTTGACTTTGAGTTCATCATAGGCTCTCTCAATCTGAGTGAGATGATGAGTAAGTTCCCTCACAGTGTATTTCCCCATATCTCCTTCCAAGTGGTTAGACTTATAGAAATGTTGGCTTTGATACCAATTGATTAATACTAAGAGGGGGGGGGTGAATTAGTATACCAAAAAATACTAAACTCAAACTCTTAAACAATTTAGCAGATAACCAGTATAACAGATTCACTAATAAACCGTTTAAGATAAATGCAAACTAAATAGAAAATAAAGCATTCACCCACAAAAGCACAATCACCATAACACACGATATTTTGGTGTGGAAACCCAAATGGGAAAAACCACGGTGAGCAGAAACTTACAAGTAATTATCTGCAGAATAGAAACTAGACCGGTTAAGGTCATACAATGTTCTTCACCATAACAGATCCTGTTAGGAATCTAGATCTCTGTTAGAAGATAAGTCCTGTTAAAGACTACCTTGCTAAAGGATTTCAGATCAATAGTTGTGAACCACCTTGTTAGAGGATTTACAAAGGCTTAGTTGGGCCTACCCAGTTAAGGGTTCCAGACTTGTCGAAGATGTGAGTAATCAACAAGTGAGTGATCTAGATACTAGCACAATATGCTTGGTTAGATCCTTGATAGCTCATTGTTAATGCATTTCAGCATTACTTTAGTCTTCAATATCTCCACACTCTAACTCTTCACAAAGACCTAATCTTCTCTGCAAAGATCACACATAACCTTCTCATACATCATACATCTCTCTCATATGAAAACCCTAGACATGGTGTCCTTATAAAGGAAACTGATTTCATGTCAGTCCAATAGGATTAAACTACAAGTTCCTAGGTTCATACAATATATCGATTACCAGTTGTGAAAAATGAAGACTGGAAAATGTTAACTACCGCTTTGTTCCTTCATACCGCTTCAGGTCTTCAGTCAATTTGTGACCGATAAATATCTTCTGCAAATACCCGATAGTCTAAAGACTATAATACATAATACCAGTTGGAACAATTATCGGTTGAGAATAACTCATACATCAAGAAAGTGTGTGTCCATCAATGACAATCAAAACATCATCAAAATGCCAACAATCTCCCCCTTTTGCATTGATGGCAACACTTAGGAAAATTTTGACATCTAAGTGTTTTTACAACAAAAAAATGTCACAATCAAAATTACTCCCCCTAAGCGTATACACTATCCCTTTTGCAGAAATTACAATGTATACTACTCCCCCAAAGTGGTAACATGAAAGTATACATAACAATCACCAAAATTTTAAATACTTCTCCCCCTTTGCCAATAATGACAAAGTAATTCAGAATAACCCCTGTTTCCTTATATATAAAAATAGAGTAAATGTTTATGACAATAAGGAATAAAACTTATCAAAAACAGAATTAAAATCCTACATAAAAGTTTTCATGGGCAATGACCATGACTCAAGTAATGAGGTAGCAACCTCACTTTCTATCTGCATCTGGAATACCAGTTCTTCCATAGCATCAATGGTACTCATCTCTTGAGTTACCGTGATGGCTTCCAGATCGAGAAAACATTTATGAAGAATTTGCAGTCTGGGTAATAAGACCAGTTGAAGCTCCTGCAAATCTTTTGTCTGGTTGCAGATTTTTGATTCCACCCTGGCAGTCTTCAGCTAATAATGATGGACCGTTTGCCCATATGTAGTAAATGAATCATATGGCATCTTGAAGTTGCTGATGTATGCTTGGAACTCCGATCGGATTTTATCTTTCTAATTAAGGACATCATCAAAAAATAGACGGGGTTGGCAGATTTTACTCAATAGTAATTTTCCTTCATCCATAGCACCACTGATATCCTTCTGCTGCTTCAGAAGTTGTGACCAGAGCTCATTTAGTTTCTTGACTAAGGCAGTGTTGAGTGCCTTTTCATGATTCTTCTTCGCAGTGCCTGCAACAACATCTTCCAAGCATTGTACTTGGTCCTCTACTACAGTACAAAGGAGTTTTAGCTTGGACAGAGGGGAAATGGTACTGGGGAGGTTAGTACTAGGAATCAGACTGGTAAGGGTGTCAACTGCAGTTTGTAGGACATCCCTTTCCTTCTTCCTCTGCAACTCTTCCAGTCTTTCTTATGCCAGTTTGATGCCTCACAACAACTCGGACTCATTTGTTGATTGAAGGTCAATTAGACTGCTTGTGTCAACCAATTTGGCTTGACCACTGGTTGCCTTGGGAGTCTCCGGTTGTTTTGCTTTCTATGCTTCCTTCTCCTCTGCTGCTCTTTTCTTTTCCTCAGCTTTCTTCTTTTGCTCCGCTTCTTATTTCTTATTCAATTCTTCCTTCTTGTCTTCTTCCTTCTTTTTCTTTTCTTCCTCCTTTTTCTCCTCTTCTTTCCTCTTCTCCTCTTCTTTTCTCTTCTCCTCTTCTTTTCTCTTCTCTTCTTCTTGTTTCCTCTTCTCCTCCTCTTTCTTTTTCTCTTCCTCTTTCCTCTTGTCTTCCTCTTTCTTTTTCTCTTCCTCTTTCCTCTTGTCTTCCTCTTTCTTTTTCTCTTCCTCTTTCCTCTTGTCTTCCTCTTTCTTTTCTTTTTTTGCTTGCTCTTTCTTCATTTGTTCTTTGTCTTGCTTCTCTTTCTCAGGTTTTTCCTTGTCCTGATTCTCTTTCTCTACTTTTTCTTTGTCTTGT
This sequence comes from Cryptomeria japonica, assembly GCF_030272615.1. Taxonomy (NCBI): domain Eukaryota; kingdom Viridiplantae; phylum Streptophyta; class Pinopsida; order Cupressales; family Cupressaceae; genus Cryptomeria; species Cryptomeria japonica. The sequence goes on along the minus strand of NC_081410.1, from coordinate 240,824,727 downwards.
TTCTCCTTCTCTGTGTCTAGAGTGACATCCTCAACATCTAATGCATCCACATCAATGGGATCAGTTTTCTCTATCACTCTTTCCCCTTCACTGTCAAATGCTTCATCCGGTTTGCCTGATGTTAGATCACGTGCTTGTTCAGCCTTCAGATTGGCCTCAGACATTTGGTGTAACATGACATCAGATTTGGCATGTAAATGTGTGTCCTTCTCCACTTCAGAAGCTTTACCTTCGAGTAGCCTGAGTCATCTTCTTCTAATGAAGAAGAGGCCTTTGTTTTTATCCATTATCTCAAATAATTCAGAATTAGAGGCATCGGGAAAGTATTGTGCAAAGACTCTCTCCCTTATTTCCTGTTCCTTTTCAATGGAAATGCGCCATTTGTTATCTAAAGAATTGTATAAAGAATTTGGTGTGACCGATCTGATTTCAGATGACGACCGGTCATTGACACACAAATACTTAATGATTTCCTTCTCTACTTCTTTCTCACTATCAAAAAAATCATCAAAATAATTCTTAATAGTCCTCTGACAATGTGTCATCGGCTTGTAAGAGGAAATACCTATATTTATTGGTCTTGACGTTGCAGGTGCATTACCGGTAGGTTTTTCCTTCTTGCTTGATTGCCTGGTCTTCTTTGGCTGTACTTCCGGTTCAGTATCTTCTGACTCCGGTGAGCTATTTTTGGTTTTTCGCTTCCTCTCAAATACTTTAGCAGGAGCAACCTCAGGTTTCTTCTTGGTAGGTGATCGCTTGGGCACTTTTGGACTGGTTGAGGTAACCAGTGCCGATACCGATGGCACTACCTTGCCCTTTTTCTGTGTAGGATCTTCAACTGGTGTTACCCTCCCTAAGTAGGTGCCAGTTCTCTTTTTCTTAGCATCTAGTGTTGAGGCAAGAAGGGTAGAGGTATACCTTATCAACATATCATATATCACTTCATACCCCATTGGTTCAACTGCTTCCTTTCTCGGTTCCACCACTTCCATTATGCATTCATCTACCTTTATGGTGAAGCAGATGTCATCACCAGATATCCTCATTCTCTTCCTTATTTTTCGCTTGAATTCATCAAAATATTTATTAAGAACCTCAGGATATCCGGTTGCCACTGCTTGAAGACTTTCCCTAATTTGCTTGGAGACCGGTTGGTCAATAGACCATTGAACATCACCTACTCCAAGGAAATAGCCTTGAAAGTAGAAGAATAGACCGACCAAAATTTGTCCAAACCTGAACCTTAGAGCATTGTCTTGTTTAATGGACTTTACGTTTACTAGCAATTGTTTATGCAAATAGGTACACAAATCAAATGAGGCGTCTTTCTTAATCATTCTGTAGGCAACATTCACTGCAGTAGCGGGGACACAGTTCATTCTGCTGGCATAAAACATCCGGTAGCCAATCACTATGCAAGCATACTTAACCAAATCATCTTTGATGGTGTTGACTGTCATCGCCGGTTGGTTGCTCAAAGAACCAGTGAGCTTAGTCATTTCAGTCTTGGTGACCTTCCTTAGAGCTAGCACCTCTCCAATGTTACAAAAACTGGTGACGACATGAATTGCTTCAGTTGTGATGTCATAAGTTCGCTCGAGATACATTTTATCACTGTTCACTCTGCTCAGGATGATGCGGATGTGATCTTCAGTGAACTCTTCTAGAAAATAAACCGCATTGTGCAATTTCTTCCTCTCTAGGATGCTATATTCAAGTTTGATTTTCTTGTCATCCCCATAGAACAACCTTAGCTAGGAATGGATCACTAGGGATCCTAGGTCTTCCAATTTACAATCAATATATCTTGAAATATCTTCCTCAACTATAACTCCGACGGGTATCTGGGATAGGGTATTGTATTTCATCTTCTTTTGAATAAATTCAGCTGAATCTAGAGGTACACTCAAACTAGAGTGCAATGCAGAAGCCATGATTAAATGATAAATAATAATTTTGAGAAATGCCTTCACAATTAAAAATTTAGGTTTTGCCAATGTTGCTCACAACACACCACTTTGCTTGCTTGGAACACCGCTTAGGGTTCATCACCGATAGATTAAAAGCCTGCTGGATTCCACTGCAAGATTTTTGAATTTGCTTTGAATCGCTCTTTGTCGCTCTGCTCTTGGAAATTCTTTAATTCAGAATAGATAAGTGAAAATGATGATAAAAGTCCCTTTTAAACAATCTTTCACCTACCATAATAAATGCATCTCCGTTAGGGTACAAACCCTAATTTTTCCTTTTACCACTTCAAGTCTTCTGTCGATTGACAGGTAACATATACCGGTTAAGGTCTTTAGTAATATAAACTGGGGGTTCAAATATTTCACCGATATGCTCCCCCTAAGCTTTTCTGAAGCTCAGTTTGCGAGTTCAGAGACTTCCACAGTAGGTGCAAAAACCGGTTCATCCTATGACACTTCTTCAGGTTTCTTTTTCCAAGTTTTATTCATTCCCCCTTGAATGGTTTCAACATCAATCTTCCCTTCTAGAGTGATCGGTATATCATGCGATAGGTTCTTTCTCATTCTATAGGTTTTGGCAGTGTGTCTTGGTTTGTTGCAATGATAGCATACCATTCCAGGTGATATCCATGGTCCATTATTCATAATACCATTCTTCCTTCTACATGTTGCAGTAGTGTGACCTCTACCATGATAGATCAAACAAGTTGCTCTCTAACCAGTTGCCGCTTGATAGTCACCTGGCCGATGGTCATAGGTATTATACTAGTTGGGATTTTAGTTCACAGAGGGTTCCGGGATAACTCCTTGAGTCCTTGGAGGGTATCTTCCAGTGTTGTGCAAAACAGACCTGCATTCAAATGCTCTATGCCCAAACTTGTTGAATGCATAGCAGTTTCCATTGAATCTATTGGATCTAGGCTTATTGTTTAGAAAATAAGGAAAATTATTTTAGGCCTTGCTTCTACACACATTAGCAGTATGTCCTTCCTTGAGACAATTGAAGCAAATAGGTTTAAAAATTTTCTTACCTTTATCCTTGGGTGTTGGTTGCTTCTTTGATGATTCAACTTTTGTTCCAAAGGTTTCACCTTCCTCATTCCCAGAGAAACCAAGTCCAATGGTATTCTTCACCAGCTTTGCCGATTCAAGCTTTTTCTCTAGCTTAGCAGTACTCTGATTGAATTTGGCAAGTATCTCCTTTGACTTTGTAAGTTCCTTGGAAATAGCAGCATTAGATTCCATCAATGTTGCATTCTCAAAAATAGGCAAGTTTAGTTCACCTTGCATTTCTTCTTTTTCCACTTTACTCTCATGGAGATGAGTGGTAAGGGCATTGATTTCTTGCTTCATCTTGGAGATCTCATGATCTTTGTCTTTTACCAGATCTTTAGCTTTCCTTTGGTTCTCAAGCTCTTGACACATTCTCATAGTCAGTCCTTCCAACTCCTTTCTCAGGTTGGCTTTAGATTCATTTAGTTTTTCAACTTCTTCAACTAGGGCATCTGTGTCAACTTCATCAGAAGAGATATTTTCAGTAAGTTCCATCAGTTTCTCAGCATGCTCTCTTCTCTTGGACAAAGAGGCTTTATACTTGACTTTGAGTTCATCATAGGCTCTCTCAATCTGAGTGAGATGATGAGTAAGTTCCCTCATAGTGTATTTCCCCATATCTCCTTCCAAGTGGTTAGACTTATAGAAAGGTTGGCTCTGATACCAATTGATGAATACTAAGAGGGGGGAGGCATGAATTAGTATACTAAAAAATACTAAACTCAAACTCTTAAAGAGTTTAGCAGATAACCGGTATAATAGATTCACTAATAAACTGGTTAAGATAAATGCAAACCAAATAGCAAATAAAGAATTCACCCACAAAAGCACAATCACCATAACACAAGATATTTTGATGTGGGAACCCAAATGGGAAAAACCATGGTGAGAAGAAACTCACAAGTAACTATCTGCAGAATAGAAACTAGACCGGTTAAGGTCATACAATGTTCTTCACCATAACAGATCCTGTTAGGAATCTAGATCTCTGTTAGGAGATAAGTCCTTTTAAAGACTACCTTGCTAAAGGATTTCAGATCCACAGTTGTGAACCACCTTGTTAGAGGATTTACAAAGGCTTAGTTGGGCCTACCTAGTTAAGGGTTTCAGACTTGTCGAAGATGTGAGTAATCAACAAGTGAGTGATCTAGATACTAGCACAGTATGCTTGGTTAGATCCTTGATAGCTCATTGTAAATTCATTTGAATATTACTTCAGTCTTCATTATCTCCACACTCTAACTCTTCACACAAACCTAATCTTCTTTGCAAAGATCGCACATAACCTTCTCATACATCATACATCATACATCATACATCATACATCATACATGTCTCTCATATGCAAAACCTAGACATGATGTCCTTATAAAAGAAACTGATTTCATGTCGGTCCAATAGAATTAAACTACAGGTTCCTAGGTTTAGTGCATCTAGACACATTTGGTAACACGACACAAAATTACCGCCAAATTATCGGTGGATGATAACTCATCACATAAATACTGGTTCATACAATATACCGATTATCGGTTGTCAAAAATGAAGACTCAAAAATGTTAACTACTGCTTTGTTCCTTCATACCTCTTCAGGTCTTCAGTCAATTTGTCACCGGTAAACATCTTCTGCAAAACACCGATAGTCTAAACACTATAATACATAATACCAATTGGAACAATTACCGGTTGAGTATAACTCATACATCAAGAAAGTGTGTGTCCATCAATGACAATCAAAACATCATCAAAATTCCAACAACATCCATTTTGATCCTAGAATCATTTAAATCTTGTTCTCTAGGTTGTCATCTTGAGGATCAAGTACTCTTCCAAGTGAGGGCCACCTTGAATCTTAGATATCTTTAGAGATAGAGGAGCATGAAACGATGTTAAAGAGTTTAGATTCATTTAACTTGCTTTGGTTTGATTTCTAACTTTTGATGCAATGTTTCATGTGTTTGTTTGAATTGTTTTCTCCTCTTGCAGGATGATCCCACATTCCAGGCATACAACTAGTAATTAGACCATAATTTCCTTTCTAATGAGGAGAACAACTCTTATGTTCTATAATCCTTGCAAAATAACAAACATTGATATATAGACATGCATAAGAAGGAACTTAGACATGATTCCACATTTATATAAAACTACTTATCATACTAATAACATAATTACATCTATTCCCAAACAAGTTCTTTCCATATTATCATACAATATTTCAATAAATAGATGCATTTCCAATGCTAACATTGTGCATCTATAATATCAATTAAAATGAAGGAAAATGACTTCCAAGCAAATGGAGAACATGCTTGGATAATTCTTTGAAGAACTTGAGACAAGAGAATATGCAAGCATGTAACTCCTTCACAAAGCAATCTCCTTTGATATCCTTCCCAACATCTCAAGTAGAGAAGGCGAAAGCAAAAAACTCTCTTCTTTATCCTAACTAGACAAGAGAGAACACCAAAACAACTAATTTACCTTGTAAAACAATCTAATTCTTCTTTCCTACAATTTCCCCCCAAGTACAAAGCAAGTATGTCATCTTCTTAAAAAGAACCCCTTTATATAGGTGAAGGAGAAGAGATTATCAAGTCACACAAGCTTATCCATTCCCCTTGAAAAGTTAAAGTTTGTTTTATTTTAACCATACTATGTGGGTTAGTTAAAACCAAAATAGCCCCCACAATACTATTAAATAGGATTAACAATATAATTTTAAATGCCCACATCCTACCTCATGATGCTATTAAAAAGGAAGGGGTGGTTTAATAGTTTATTAACCCTTACTCTATGGGAGTAGACTGCACATGATATAGTCCCCTCTCTCCCTTGTGAATAGGGTGCATTTAATTTAAACCCACTTACATGTGAGAAGGGTGCACCACCTATGGTTGTCACCCCCCTCACCTTTACCAGATGCATGGTACTTACCACACACCCTATCATTACTCCCCACTAGAATGGTGGTTAACACTTTTCCCTCACACCAATATGTGTTGTTTTCCTTGCTTTTCCTCACCACTACATGGTGGTCAAAGAACCTGTCCACCACATGGTGTTGGAGACTTTTTAATATGCCTATAAATTCGATCTATTAATGTTTGATTCATTTTATTAAATGATAATAAATATATTTATATTTTCTTCTTACATTATATGTATTCTTTTTCAAATAAACATATATGTATAAATATATTTACACTTATGTGAACATATAATAGTTCGTCGAAAGGATTATATTATCACTTTAGATATACCCAATAATGAAAGAGAGATTTACGCAAAGCTAAAGACCGACACAAGGTCTAACACTAAGGTTTAACAAAGACAACTTACACAACATAATTGACCCAACACAAACTGATTGCAATACTTGTGACCATTGAAACTTAAGTGTGTGTGTATAGGTCTCAAGATGGCATCGACACATTTCCCTCTGTCTTTATGCCTCTCTCGAATGATAGTCTCCTTGTTCTTTTTGATAGGATGAACTCAACGATCTCCTTCCTAGATATCACTTGGACAATCAAACATGTGATTAGACCACTTTCATATGTTAAGTCATATTCATAAAAAAACATTCTTGCATTTCAAATTCATCGCAAAAAATGAAAATTTTAATATGTCTTTCATTGCGATTTTCAAATCACATTAGAAACCAAAAAGACATTATAGCACGCCATTCATGACAATTCATTCAAATTCATTGTAATTCTACATTTATAAAATGAAAGTTAAAAGTAAAAACCATTTAAAATTGGAATAAAATACTAGACAAAATTTGGGGATGTGATAGGTAGTCATCATCAACAATAACAACTTTAAAGTCATAACTAGTAGTGCAATGTTGTAAAAAAGGGGGCATTAAATCAACAAGTGTGGGTATTAAATAAAAAAGGATGGGTATGTGAGGCCCTACCCCGACTCAGTTTGACATTTTCAGTTATTTGCATATTGAGACTATTTTGGATGCTTTATTTTATGCTTTATGGATTTAGAAACTATATGATTCCATGATTGGATCACATTGACATATGATGATGCTCTATTTTATGCTTGATGATTATGAAACTTTATACGTTGCTAGAATAGAATTATTTTGAAATGGTGAATGTCATTATTGGAATTGCAGGACTTCATTTTGATGATAGAAAAATGATGCTTATTTTATGAATGGTTCAATTTTGAGAGTTATGTTAATTGCTTATGTGAAATCGAATTTGAATGAATGAGATATGGAATTATTGTTGCCAAATGTATGAGTGTTTGATGTGCAATGAAATACATGTATTTAATTATGTATAATTGTGATTATTTGGAATTACTAATGTGTTAATTGAGATGCGCAGGAAAATTATCCATGTGACCATGGAATTTATATGGAGAACCAAACCTAGACCAATGTACGTTTGTTAAGCCAGGGGTTGTCTATTTGGAGAGACAACACCCCGTTTGTAATGTATTTTATTTGTGAAGTGTATGATGCTTGAGTGTTAAAATTAATTTTTATGTATATGTGTAATCCTACAAGAGACAAATTCCATGTGTGATTTTTATATTGTATTTTTATTGTGTCACTTGACACGTGCTGATTAGTGTCACTGATTTTGACTTGTCTCTTGGAGGGAGTTTTGTTTCTACCAAAGCCATTCAAAAACATGAGTGTGGTCCCAAATTTGCCTTGGGTAGGGAGTCTTGGGAGTGGCCAACTCAGGTTTGACCCGTAGGTAAACTTCAGTTGGGTTTCTAAGGGGTTAAATGGACTCCTAGAGTCAGTTTTAGGGCTTCTCCAAAGGTCCAAAGGGTATACCTATGGGTTAGGGGTATTTTGAAACATGTGACTTCTCCCATGTGACTGTTTAGTCACCTCAAAAAGTGGTTTTTCCAAGGTGAGCGAAAATTCAACTTAGAAGGTTCCTCCTAGGATAGACAACCTTCCCTTTTGATGTCAAACTCTCTTCCCCACCTCCTCTCACCTTTTCCCTTTCCAGTTTTAGTAATGTGTAAGAGTTTGGGAAGAGCAACCAATGGGAACTCTCACCTCACCCAAGGGGTTAGGGAGTGTGTGAGAGGCCTTCTTAGGCAAGAATTGGAGACTTAGTGAGTAATCACCCACTCTCCATTTTTGGAGATTATGCTTTTGTTTTGAAAATTAGTAGTAGAATAGAATTTTTGGAAAGGATTGGAGAAAAAGTTTGTGTGGAATTGGGCAGCTCATCCCCAACTAAATCTAACATACCTATTGGCAGATTAAGGTTGGTTATAATTCTCTTTTGTTTATGTTGTTTAAGTTGTTTTTTTTTAAAGAAAGAAATGCTTGTTGAAGAGTTGTGTATATGTAAATTGTTGTAGGAGGAAAATGTAAGTTTTGATTCTATGTTTCTTTTTGTTTTGTGTTCTTGTTTTGGGAGTTTCCAAGACCTCCTATTCTTGGGAGAGTAGGATGGTCTTGGGGTGGAAGGAGTATGACAGCCTTGGGTGAGAGGCTCTCCTTATGGAGAGTGATCTCAAGGGTGTCCTTTGTGACTCTTGCTGCATAGCCTTGTGTATGCATTTGGGGGTCATAAGGGGAGAAAATATGGCCTTTGAGCCTTTGGGGGGCATAGGTAGGGAGGTGTATTTTTGTTGCATTTGTATTGCCATGAGGTGGCTTGAGTTGTATTTTGGCTTGCAATCTCACCAATGGTACTTGGTCCACTTCCACCCGTGGGATGATCATCACAAAGTGTGGTGAAGGTGTAGCTTGGGATGGGAAGATGTATGTTGAGTGTTTGCCTTATTTGTTGTGTTGATTGTTTGTTTGTAACCTGTCTAGTGCTTGGTTCTCCAAGCTCGGGGGTGGCTTCTAGTAAGCCTAGGCTGGGAGGTGAGCTCTCCATAGTCAAGTTGTGTTTTTATTGCAGGTTGCTTGGGATGGGAAAAGAAAGAATAAAGAGCTTGGTTGCTGTTTTATGTTGTAGAAAAGTTTAAAAGACAAATGTATTTACTATTGAAGTTTGTAAAGAAAAATGTGAGCTATGTTGTGTTTATTTACAAGGAAAGAAGACTATGTATTCAATATTAGTTTGTAAAAAAGAAAGGGGTGTTGTTGTATTTATTTTTCAAAAGAAAAGGAATGTATTCCTATTACCATGGAAAGGAAAATATTGTTGTTTTATTTTCAAACCCATTTGTATTCACATATAATTTGTATTTACAATTGCTAAAGAAAAATAAATATTTCTCCTACTTGGTTAGTTTTGCAAAAAGGAAGAGGAAATGAATTAGTTTGTATTTAAGTCTTAAAAAAAATGATGTTGTGCATTTATGTTTATTTGGCAAATGAAAATTTATTTCTGTTTCTACATGTTCATTTAGCTATATTAATACTGCTGCAAATAAATAAATCAGTCATTTACTTTACCCATTTAGTGCAGAAAATAAATCCTATTCTAGTAGTCCATTTCTTTTCAAAAAAAAAACAAAAACATTTAGCATTTAGTCTTAGTATTTTTGTTATAAAGAACAAAGAAAATATATATTAGGAAATCCATTTATATGCATTCCAAAGAAATACAAAAGTAAAGGTCTCATAAACCTGCCTAGATGAGTGATAAATAACAATATATATATATATATATATATATATATATATATATATATATATATATATATATATATATATATATATATATATATATATATATATATATATATATATATATTGTGTGTGTGTGCATTTAAGTGTTATTTTGAAAATCTGTTCATTTTTAATAAAATAAAATAAAATAAAAACAACAGATATGTATTTTTACTAAATCTGGTTGCACATATATATATATATATAGTTCTGTTCATGCCTTATAAGAAATTATTGCATGATAATCCTTTAAACAACAAATATATATATATATAATTTTTATGATTGTATGTTTTTTTTTTATAAAAAAGAATACATATTAAAAACTTCACAAAAAAATGAGGGTTGGAAGAAAAAAAAATGAACCACTACGGCCGGCACGGCTTTGGCCGCCACTGTGGTTTCCCACAGTGGACGGCACGGGAACCGCCACTGTGGGCAACCACAGTGGTGGCGCGGGAGGTGCCCGGCTGCCACTGTGTTTACCCACAGTGGGTGGCGCTCGGCCGTCACTGTGGGAAACACAGTGGTGCCCGGGTAGTCTCCGCCTGACGCCGCCCACTCAAACCTCCCTCCGCTATGCCAAAACACAAAAAAAAAGAGGTAAGTCCGCCTCCGGTTCGGCCCTGCGCGCTGCTTACTCCTTCGGCTGCGTCCACATCTGCACACACACACACAAAAACATAAAATAAAAGAAGTTACACACACACACACACAGCACTCAAAAACATAAGTTAATAGATGTTAACATATTTGCCCTAACCCTAGTTTTGGGTTAGGGCAAGCACATTTAGGTTTTTAAAATAAGATGTGTGTGTGGGAGATATAAAAAAAAGGGGTAATCGAATGAAATATAATAGAAGTTTTTTCCCCCTTCTCTCTTCAGAATATATATATATATATATATATATATATATATATATATATATATATATATATATATATATATATATATAAGTAATTTAACTTCTATATTTGTTGAGGTCAAAATAGTTATTTGTAAAACTAAGTAATGTTTTTTTTTAAATTATTAAATAAATGTAGAAGCACTTTAATAAAGTATAAAAAAAAAAAAGATTTTTTTTACTCTTGGGAGGGTAAACTTTAGGGGATTAAAGTGACCATGTTGGTCCCCTCTATTCTGAAAATTATTGGACTTTTTAAAAAAAAAATTAATGAATAACTGATTTAATAGATTTAGTTAATCAAAGAGTTAGGGTGAGTTAATTTTAGACCCTAAGTAGTTAAGGAATTATAGGAAATCATTATTTTCCTCTATCAATTAATTTTAGAAATTGTATATTTAGTTTGAGATAAATTGCTAGAGAGTTTAATTATTTAAGAGAAGATTAATGATCACTATTTTGGGGAAATATTAGCTCGCTTATAACTTAGATTAATTATCGCCAAATTAAAATTAATTATTTGATTCACACAAAATATAGTTAAGACTAAACTAGTTGCATCATTTTAATCAAGTTAATCGAACCTAGTTGAGTAATTATTAAAAAAAAAAAAAATTATTCCGTTCGTGCCCAAAAGTTTGGGCATGACATTTTGGTATCAGAGCGAGGTTACCAACACTAGGAACCTTACTCCATTATGTTTCGCTATAATTATTTGATTAATTAAATTATATTTAATTTTATTATATTTATTTTTAGATTAGCTAAAATATTTCTCCTAGAATATTTATTTATTTCATTTTATTTTATTTTCTTAAAAAGGATGCCTCCAACTACACAACAAGCTCACAAACGTGGTAGAGGCCCTAGGCGTGAACGCATGGCACGCGAAGAGGTCATTAGGGAGGAATCAGTTCAGGAAGTGAACCCAGCAGCTCCTCCCGAATGATCAGTTGACCCAAACCGAGACATCTTGGTAGCTCTACAAAACCTGATTGGCATAGTTCAGGATAGGCTTCCGGTAGTAGATCATAATGTTGAGAACCAGAACTCAGGAAGCCATAGAACAGTAGAACGGGAACGGAGTAGGAGTCCACCTCCTAATCCCGTAGAGAGTCAGGCTGGGCATAAGCCCGAGTCCATTCACCTACCAGCACCACCTCCAGCCGTAGCACCAGTGTATATTGAGAGGGCACACCGGGATCCAGGAGATCTAATCAGAGAGGTTATGCGTCTTCAGCCACCATCTTTTGGGGGATCTACCGACGGGGTAGAAGCAGAGGCATGGCTTTTAAGCCTAGATAGGTGCTTTGCATTGCGCTCTTATGAGAGCACTCTAAAAGCACATGCAGCGGTTCACCTATTGCGAGGAACAACCTCCACATGGTGGAGACAGGAAGAATATAAGTGTGGCTTAGAGATAGAGACCCTCACTTGAGAGATTTTCACAAAGAGATTCAGGGAGAGGTACTTATCTGAGCATTTCAGGCAGCGTAGGGTGGATGAGTTTCATGACCTCCAGTAGAAGGGTCTTTCAGTGACCCAATACGAGAACAAGTTCTTTGAACTCTTACCGTATGTAGATTACCTGAAAGATGAGAAGCTTCTCATCAACCGATTTATCAGAGGACTGAATTCCGGCATAGCAGGACCAGTGAGAATGGCCGCTCCAGGGAGCCTTTGGGTTGCCGTGGAGAAGGCTTTTATAGCCGAGGAGATTCAGGTCAGACCCCAGGACTCGAAGGATCGGTTCCAGAACCGTAACCCTACACCACAGACTTATGGGTTTCAGAAACCCCATTGGAAGGGTAACAACAAACACACATCGGGGTTCTCCAAATCCCCTCCTCCGCAGCAGTCACAGCAAAACCAGAGGCAAAGGCCTCCGCAGAGTCAGCAGGGCGTGAAGCCCAAGCAGTGGCAGTCACAGGGTCAGAGGCGAGATCAGAGATCTCAGGCTCCTTACACACCTCCGGCGAGGACTCAGCAGTCTTCCAGAGGTGGATATAGTGGTTCTAGCAGGACAGGGGGACAGTCTTTTTCTAGACCACAGGGAGTGCAGTTTCAGGCACGTGGCGCTTGCTTCACATGTGGAGCCATGGGACACATGGCGAGAGAGTATCCTCAAGGTCAGATGACAAAAAATTAGAGGATGGCAGCATCAGAGCCGACAGTTGGGGATATGGGCAAGTCCCATAGGGTCTTCGCAGTGGTTGACAACCACCAAGCAGAGCATCAGGCCACGGTTATTGAGGTAGCAGGTATGATCAGAGGCAGTAGTGTATCTATATTATTTGATTCAGGAGCTACAGACTCTTTTATATCTCCATTGGTTGTGGAGCGTTGCGAGCTAGTGGCAATTAGACAAGAGGTTAGTTGGGAAGTGGAATTAGCTTCAGGGGCTAGAGTGTCAGTGGAATCAGAGGTAAGGGGTTGTCAGCTTCAGATTGGTAATACCACCACCTTAGTAGACCTTAGAGTTACACCACTCGAATCATATGGCATCGTACTTGGCATGGATTGGCTTTATGCCCACAGAGCCAAGATGGATTGTCGCCTGAAAAGGATCGAGTGTGAGGATGATCATGGCTCTCCCATAGTGATCACTGGAATTCAGAAACCCGTATCTCTTCGTATGATCTCCGCCATGCAGCTTAAGCGGAGCATGCGAAAGGGATGTCAGTTATTTGCCATCACCATTAGTGATAGAGAAGAAGAAGACGAAAAGGAACCATCTATTGATGACCATCCTATCCTTAAGGAATTTTCAGATGTATTTCCTTCAGAGTTACCAGGTATGCCGCCCCGTAGAGAGATTGATTTTCATATAGACCTTGTTCCAGGAGCCAAACCAATTTCATGAGAACCATATAGAATGACCACAAATGAGCTTAATGAGCTCAAGATGCAGCTTGAGGAACTCCTAGAGAAGGGCCACATTCGCCCTAGTGTATCCCCATGGGGTGCACCGGTCATCTTCGTGAAGAAGAAGGATGGATCTCTCCGATTATGCATGGATTACCGTCAGTTGAACAAAGTAACCATCAAGAACCGTTATCCGTTGCCCAGGATCGATGATTTATTTGACCAACTTCAGGGTGCCAAAGTATTTTCCAAGATTGATCTAAAGTCAGGGTACCATCAGTTGAGGATAGTGGATAGTGATATCCACAAGACCGCATTTCGCACTAGATATGGCCACTATGAGTTCACCGTGGTCCCTTTCGGTCTTACAAATGCCCCAGCAGTTTTCATGAGTCTCATGAATGGAGTATTCCACACATTCCTCGACCGTTTTGTGATTGTGTTTCTTGACGACATATTGATATATTCACGGAATGAGGAGGAACATGAGGAGCACCCGAGACAGGTTTTGCAGTGTTTGAGGGATAATCAGTTGTACGATAGTTTGTTGAAGTGTGCCTTCTTCAGAACAGAGGTCAGGTACCTTGGTCATGTTATATGCGGTGATGGGATCTCAGTAGACCCGTCGAAGATCAGAGCCATTATGGATTGGCTAGCGCCTACCATTGTGATAGAGGTTAGGAGCTTCATGGGCTTAGCAGGTTATTATCGACGTTTTGTTGAGGGATTCTCTAGAGTTGCTCATCCTATTACTTCTCTTCAGCGCAAAGGGAAGAAATTTGAGTGGACGGAGAAGTGCGAGAAGGCCTTTCAGGAACTTAAAAAGGCACTCACTACCGCACCTATCCTTGTAGTACCAGATCCTTCAGCTGATTTCATGGTTTGTACAGATGCTTCCCTAGAGGGTTTAGGAGCAGTGCTTATACAGGGTGGCAGAGCTATAGCTTTTGAGTCTAGGAAACTCAAGACTCACGAGCTTAATTACCCTACTCATGACCTTGAGCTTGTAGCAGTAGTGCACTCACTTGTGAGATGGAGACATTTCCTTTTGGGTCATCATTTTGAGTTGCACTCAGACCATCAGAGCCTTCAGTACATATTCACTCAGCCGAATCTTAATGCACGTCAGAGGAGATGGATGGAATTCTTGTGCGAGTATGATTTTGACGTTCACTACATCAAAGGAAAGGAAAATGTGGTTGCAGATGCTTTGAGTAGGAGACGTCATGAGGTATACACCATATCTATGAGCACGGATTTGAGAGATCGGATCATGTAGCAGTTGCCAGAGGACAGATGGTATTTAGAAGTTTGCCAAGCTATTTGATCTCAGGAAACCTTAGAAGGGAAATATGTGGATTATTCCTTAGAGTCTGATGGTTTATTACGCCATAGAGGGCGCATCTATGTACCTTCTTCCGGGGGATTGCGGGAGTTCATTATCACAGACGCTCATAGAGCTCCTTATGCAGCACATCCCAGGGTCAAGAAGATGCATGCAGACTTGAGGGAATTATACCATTGGCTAGGAATGCAACAGCTTATTGCTGAGTTGGTAGCCCGATGCCTTGAGTGTCAGAGAGTCAAGGCGGAGCACTGCCATCAAGGTGGGTTGCTCCAATCTCATGCTATACCAGAGTGAAAGTGGGATACTATATCCATGGATTTCATCATTGGTCTCCCCATGTCATCTCGACGCCATGATGCCATCTTGGTGACGGTTGACAAGTTGACCAAAGTGGCTCACTTTTCACCAGTTCGTACCACCTTCACAGCACCAGCAGTAGCATAGGTGTTTTTGCGAGACATTGTCAGACTTCATGATGTTCCACGTAAGATCATTTTCGACAGGGATTCCCTCTTCACATCTTCATTTTGGAAGGCATTACAGGCAGCTATGGGTACCAAGCTCAATTTCAGTACAGCCTATCATCCGGAAATGGATGGCCAGACAGAGAGAGTTAATCAGGTGTTAGAGGATATGCTTCGCATGTATGTCATGGATCACCAGACTAGATGGGAAGAGTACCTTCCCTTAGTGGAGTTTGCCTATAACAATGGGCATCACACGTCCTTGGGGATGCCACCCTATCAGGCATTATATGGCAGACCTTGTAGGACACCATTGAGTTGGGACCGCATTGAGGACAGAGTTGCTATTGGTCCAGAGATAGTTCGGGATATGGAGTAGCAGGTAGATTTGATTAGGCAGCGTCTTAGAGAGGCACATGATAGACAGAAGAAATATGCAGATGCGAAGAGGATAGATCGTAGCTACTTGGTTGGAGACAGTCTTCTTGAGAGTGCGACCGCATAAGAGTCCAATCCGATATGGAAAGGGTTCTAAGCTCGCACCTCGATTTGTAGGACCATTTGAGATCCTTGAGAGGATAGGACCAGTTGCCTACCGTCTAGCATTGCCACCTAGCCTGTCACGCATCCACGATGTGTTTCATGTTTCAGTTTTGAGGAAGTATATCTATGATGAGTCTCATATTCTAGATTGGGATGCCTTGCAGGTGGAGTCGGACGGGCAGCTAGCTTTGGAGCCCATTCGCATTTTGGCACGCCAGACATTGAGCCTTCGAGGTCGAGAGCTGGACCAGGTTAGGGTCCAGTGGGATTGCTATGATGAGGTCACAGCCTCATGGGATGATGCAACATGTATGAGATCACAGTACCCCCACCTTTTTGATGAACTCCAGGAGGAAGTTCATGCCTAGAGGGGGAGGGTGTGAGGCCCTACCCCGACTCAGTTTGACATTTTCAGTTATTTGCATATTGAGACTATTTTGGATGCTTTATTTTATGCTTTATGGATTTAGAAACTATATGATTCCATGATTGGATCACATTGACATATGATGATGCTCTATTTTATGCTTGATGATTATGAAACTTTATATGTTGCTAGAATAGAATTATTTTGAAATGGTGAATGTCATTATTGGAATTGCAGGACTTCATTTTGATGATAGAAAAATGATGCTTATTTTATGAATGGTTCAATTTTGAGAGTTATGTTAATTGCTTATGTGAAATCGAATTTGAATGAATGAGATATGGAATTATTGTTGCCAAATGTATGAGTGCTTGATGTGCAATGAAATCCATGTATTTAATTATGTATAATTGTGATTATTTGGAATTACTAATGTGTTAATTGAGATGCGCAGGAAAATTATCCATGTGACCATGGAATTTATATGGAGAACCAAACCTAGACCAATGTACGTTTGTTAAGCCAGGGGTTGTCAATTTGGAGAGACAACACCCCGTTTGTAATGTATTTTATTTGTGAAGTGTATGATGCTTGAGTGTTAAAATTAATTTTTATGTATATGTGTAATCCTACAAGAGACAAATTCCATGTGTGATTTTTATATTGTATTTTTATTGTGTCACTTGACACATGTGCTGATTAGTGTCATTGATTTTGACTTGTCTCTTGGAGGGAGTTTTGTTTCTACCAAAACCATTCAAAAACATGAGTGTGGTCCCAAATTTGCCTTGGGTAGGGAGTCTTGGGAGTGGTCAACTCAGGTTTGACCCGTAGGTAAACTTCAGTTGGGTTTCTAAGGGGTTAAATGGACTCCTAGAGTCAGTTTTAGGGCTTTTCCAAAGGTCCAAAGGGTATACCTATGGGTTAGGGATATTTTGAAACATGTGACTTCTCCCATGTGACTGTTTAGTCACCTCAAAAAGTGGTTTTTCCAAGGTGAGCTAAAATTCAACTTAGAAGGTTCCTCCTAGGATAGACAACCTTCCCTTTTGATGTCAAACTCTCTTCCCCACCTCCTCTCACCTTTTCCCTTTCCAGTTTTAGTAATGTGTAAGAGTTTGGGAAGAGCAACCAATGGGAACTCTCACCTCACCCAAGGGGTTGGGGAGTGTGTGAGAGGCCTTCTTAGGCAAGAATTGGAGACTTAGTGAGTAATCACCCACTCTCCATTTTTGGAGATTATGCTTTTGTTTTGAAAATTAGTAGTAGAATAGAATTTTTGGAAAGGATTGGAGAAAAAGTTTGTGTGGAATTGGGCAGCTCATCCCCAACTAAATCTAACATACCTATTGGCAGATTAAGGTTGGTTATAATTCTCTTTTGTTTATGTTGTTTAAGTTGTTTTTTTTTAAAGAAAGAAATGCTTGTTGAAGAGTTGTGTATATGTAAATTGTTGTAGGAGGAAAATGTAAGTTTTCATTTTATGTTTCTTTTTGTTTTGTGTTCTTGTTTTCGGAGTGTCCAAGACCTCCTACTCTTGGGAGAGTAGGATGGTCTTGGGGTGGAAGGAGTATGACAGCCTTGGGTGAGAGGCTCTCCTTATGGAGAGTGATCTCAAGGGTGTCCTTTGTGACCCTTGCTGCATAGCCTTGTGTATGCATTTGGGGGTCATAAGGGGAGAAAATATGGCCTTTGAGCCTTTGGGGGGTATAAGGTAGGGAGGTGTATTTTTGTTGCATTTGTATTGCCATGAGGTGGCTTGAGTTGTATGTTGGCTTGCAATCTCCCGAATGGTACTTGGTCCACTTCCACCCGTGGGATGATCATCACAAAGTGTGGTGAAAGTGTAGCTTGGGATGGGAAGATGTATATTGAGTGTTTGCCTTATTTGTTGTGTTGATTGTTTGTTTGTAACCCGTCTAGTGCTTGGTTCTCCAAGCTCGGGGGTGGCTTCTAGTAAGCCTAGGCTGGGAGGTGAGCTCTCCATGGTCAAGTTGTGTTTTTATTGCAGGTTGCTTGGGATGGGAAAAGAAAGAATAAAGAGCTTGGTTGCTGTTTTATGTTGCAGAAAAGTTTAAAAGACAAATGTATTTACTATTGAAGTTTGTAAAGAAAAATGTGAGCTATGTTGTGTTTATTTACAAGGAAAGAAGAATATGTATTCATTATTAGCTTGTAAAAAAGAAAGGGGCATTGTTGTATTTATTTTTCAAAAGAAAAGGAATGTATTCCTATTACCATGGAAAGGAAAATATTGTTGTTTTATTTTCAAACCCATTTGTATTCACATATACTTTGTATTTACAATTGCTAAAGAAAAATAAATATTTCTCCTACTTGGTTAGTTTTGCAAAAAGGAAGAGGAAATGAATTAGTTTGTATTTAAATCTTAAAAAAAATGATGTTGTGCATTTATGTTTATTTGGCAAATGAAAATTTATTTCTGTTTCTACATGTTCATTTAGCTATATTAATGCTGCTGCAAATAAATAAATCAGTCATTTACTTTACCCATTTAGTGCAGAAAATAAATCCTATTCTAGTAGTCTATTTCTTTTTAAAAAAAAACAAAAAAACATTTAGCATTTAGTCTTAGTATTTTTGTTATAAAGAACAAAGAAAATATATATTAGGAAATCCATTTATATGCATTCCAAAGAAATACAAAAGTAAAGGTCTCATAAACCTGCCTAGATGAGTGATAAATAACAATATATACATATATATATATATATATATATATATATATATATATATATATATATATATACACACACATTTTGTGCATTTAAGTGTTATTTTGAAAATTTGTTCATTTTTAATTAAAAAAAAAAACAAAAAAACAACAGATATGTATTTTTACTAAATTTGGTTGCACATACATATATATATATATATATATATATATAGTTCTGTTCATGCCTTATAAGAAATTATTGCATGATAATCCTTTAAACAACAAATATATATATATAATTTTTATGATTGTATGTTTTTTTTTTATAAAAAAGAATACATATTAAAAACTTCGCAAAAAAATGAGGGTTGGAAGAAACAAAAACGAACCACTACGGCCGGCGCGCCTTGGGCCGCCACTGTGGTTTCCCACAGTGGACGGCACGGGAACCGCCACTGTGGGCAACCACAGTGGTGGCGCGGGAGGCGCCCGGTTGCCACTGTGTTTACCCACAGTGGGCGGCGCTCGACCGTCACTGTGGGAAACACAGTGGCGCCCGGGTAGTCTCCGCCCGACGCCGCCCACTCAAACCTCCCTCCGCTATGCCAAAACACACAAAAAAAGAGGTAAGTCCGCCTCCGGTTCGGCCCTGCGCGCTGCTTACTCCTTCGGCCGCGTCCACATCTGCACACACACACACAAAAACATAAAATAAAAGAAGTTACACACACACACACAGCACTCAAAAACATAAGTTAATAGATGTTAACATATTTGCCCTAACCCTAGTTTCGGGTTAGGGCAAGCACATTTAGGTTTTTAAAATAAGATGTGTGTGTGGGAGATATAAAAAAAAGGGGTAATAGAATGAAATATAATAGAAGTTTTTTCCCCTTCTCTCTTCAGAATATATATATATATATCTATATATATATAATTTAACATCTATATTTGTTGAGGTCAAAATAGTTATTTGTAAAACTAAGTAATGTTTTTTTTTAAATTATTAAATAAATGTAGAAGCACTTTAATAAAGTATAAAAAAAAAAAAGATTTTTTTTACTCTTGGGAGGGTAAACTTTAGGGGATTAAAGTGACCATGTTGGTCCCCTCTATTCTGAAAATTATTGGACTTTTTAAAAAAAAAATTAATGAATAACTAATTTAATAGATTTAGTTAATCAAAGAGTTAGGGTGAGTTAATTTTAGACCCTAAGTAGTTAAGGAACTATAGGAAATCATTATTTTCCTCTATCAATTAATTTTAGAAATTGTATATTTAGTTTGAGATAAATTGCTAGAGAGTTTAATTATTTAAGAGAAGATTAATGATCACTATTTTAGGGAAATATTAGCTCGCTTATAACTTAGATTAAGTATCGCCAAATTAAAATTAATTATTTGATTCACACAAAATATAGTTAAGACCAAACTAGTTGCATCATTTTAATCAAGTTAATCGAACCTAGTTGAGTAATTATTAAAAAAAATAAAATTATTTCGTTCGTGCCCAAAAGTTTGGGCATGACAGGGTATTAAATCAACAAATACTATCACAACCATTGGAACATGCTCAGGTATTGGGCTCTCTCCCTTAGTGATGTTATAAAAATCAATAATTGTAAAAAGTTTCTAAAATCAAATTTCTTCAAGCGAAGATAATGGTTGTGGCAAAGGAAGAACATTGTTGATTCAATTGGTGTTTTGTAGAGTATATATGCTTAAACACACTCTTAAGAATGTTGATAAGGAGAATAACTTCATGGTTAGGTTATAATTTGCATTGCAATCCAATTAAGTGATTTGATGTCATTGCCAAGTAGCCCAACTGTCATGTTGGCATTAGATTAGTTACAAATGAAAAAATAAATTAATAAATACAACCGGTTTCATTATATTTGACTAATAAAAATATATAACAAATTATTAATTTAAAAATTGTATGGGTGTTGCATCTTCAGGGGTTTTCCTTGTGTCCTTGCACTAGTGGCGTCTTGGGGATGACCGACAACTTGGGACATTTCCTAGCCTTCTTTTAAATTTTCCAAAACTTTGGGGACGTTGTCAAAACAAGTGGATGACTCAAGGATAGAGGGGGGGCGATTTGTTGTCCCTGGGACATGCCCAACCAACAAGGATGGCTAGTCGTCCCCTTTTTATAGCGCTCAAAAAAAAAAAAATAAAAATTAAATGATGTTTGTGGCCCTCATGCCCCTCTAACCCTAACATGAATAAACATAACATTCCATGAGAAGAATTTGAATTCATTTATACATGAATTTATTTTCCAAACAAGTTAGCAAGACAAAGCAACAAGGTTTGAAGGTGCTATTGGAAAAACCAACATTGATTAGAGGCAACCATCATACTTTTCGTCTAGATGTTTTACAATTTTTGACATTTTTAGTGCAAACTTGTAGCCTTAGGAATTCTTGGTGTATGCAATATTACTATTTTCAATTTTATATCATATGCATATTGACATGAATTTCGGAAGCAATTAAATATTATTTTGTTCAACTCTCATGTGGATTCTATTGTTGTATGTAAGGATTTTATAATGTATATGTCAATATGATGAATGCTTTATCAATGTTATCATATTAACATTTTAAATTTCCACACACACACACAAATGCACACAACTCAACACACACATGCACGTGAAATGCATCCCCCCGTCCCCACGTTCCCGCATCTGGAAAACTTGGTGGAACATAGAAAAAATATTGTTGTCTTCCTTAATTATATTTCCCATATGTTAGAAGTCCTATGCTTGCTTGAATAATTATAACTTTGTCAGGAATTATCTTTCCTTTTCACCAATAAATAATTTGAAAATGCACATGAACAACTTTGCTCTCACTTATCCATTCTCTTTGAATGATGAACTATAATAGATAGTTGGATTCAAGAAATAACATGTAACATGGACATGAAAATCCATTTGGTGACCCCATATAGCATCAAGGATCTCCCAAATTAGCATGAATGTGCTCCCATCATTTCTTGTTTTGAACTATAATGGCTTCTTTGCCCTATCCGTGGCTTCATAAAAATAATCCATGAAGATTCCCCCTTTAACTAATATTAGCACTTTGACCAAGGGCTCTAAATTTTGCAAATCTTCATTTGTATTCATCAAAAATGTCTCATAAAACACCAAGCTTAAGATAGTGGTATTATCCATTTGAGTAGAAAATGATCACTCTACCCAATTCAATGAAATAAAATCCATTTGAGATTCCCTCTTTTGGGTACATAAATTATGTTATGGCAAGCCTTGTTGCACCTAGTCTCATGAGCTCCTTTCCGTTAGTATTTTAATATGTTTATCACCCTACTATGTTTATTTGTGAATTTGGATATAGATATCTGCCTCTTTATTGTATATTTAAGCAAGTTTTTCAATATCCTCAAGGGCTAGATCAAGCAGTGTGCTACACATGAGATCCAAAAGAAAATGTAATACTTTTTCATGAGAAGTTTTGATTGTTGCCACCTGATTTGTTGTACTATAAATGATAGGCTATAGTATATGTTGTGGCACAACCTCTATTACAACCTCATAAAGTAGCAAAAATAGCAAGTGGGTTGATTTTACTTTATTTGATGAGTCAACTAATTTTAGAAAGATTGCCAGTTTTGAATCAACAAAAAAGCTAATGAATGGATGATTCCTTCATTTTTCTACCTATTAGAAATAATGTTAAAATATATAATCTCTCATTACTTGTTATGTTCAATAACTACCCCACTAATATCCTCCACTACATCTCTTAGTATGTAAATTTTGAGTCTTATGTGATGAGACCTTGAAACTAATACCCATAATTGACTATGGTTTTTCAATAAAGAGATTAAACAATATTGAATGGGATGTTGTAATAGCAAAAAAAATGTCATTGCCTTCTTTTCTTGTGTGAATATTTTTCTTTCATCTTGTACTCTCCAATGGGAGTAGGGATTTAGGCGTGGTGCGGTGTTCAAAAAAGGTATTCACCCTTTACCATTAATATTAGTTTTCTAAATAGTGTTGTTTTAGAAGAGGGTTTGGCATTGGAAGAATCATGCCTTAATGTTAGATAGTTCTCATCATCCATACCAATAGTTGCATCATAATCACTAGAAGATCATGTTGAGCCAACAATACTTTTGGCCGTTTTCATCTTACTTTTAGCAAAGGTAGTAAGGGATAACTTTCTTTGTTCAATAATATTCTAAAAATAATTCTCACAAGATTTCACTTCGTGTCTTAATAGTGATGCTATTGAAATAGTTAATTCTCCCTATTTTGACTCAATTTGAAATACAATGATTCTTAGTCCCTTTATCTATGTAACCTTATTGTGCTCATCATATATGAATGATAGAATAAATATTTATATGGGTATTTCCTCAGTCAAATTGTCTAAATGTTGTTCCTCATCATCCTCAATGTTTTTATCAGATGTTGTAAGTTACAAAAATCATCTCAATTTTTTTTTTCATTTTTTGTGATTTTGGTAGTAGTGTAGAATTTTGGTGGAGTTTTGAACTTCTTCTAGTAGTCCAATCTTTTTCTCTAATCGTTGGTCTCACATAAAATTTCCTCTTAGTCTACTAGGTCCCTTCTTTCCTTTGCTTTCCTTTACTCTTTTTGTTTGTAGATTTTTAATGCAGGTTTGAATTTCTACTTATTTGTCCTAACATCCCAACCTTTTGTCCTCTTACACATATCTGCATTCTCCTTATTCTCTTGCTTCTCTCCCCATTTTCCTTTTATACACTTGCGAAGTTTGGCAACCTTTCTTGCTCGATATTATTCAAAGAACAATTCTTACAAGCTTTCACTTTGTGTCTTAATATTGATGCTATTGAAACAATTGGTCCTCCCTATTTTTCAAGTTGAAATGCAAATCATTTCTTAAGTCCTAGTCATTTATGCATGTAGTCTTATTGTGCTAATCATATATAACTGATATGATAAATTTTGCGTGGGTCTCCTCTTGGTCAATTTTCCTAAATGGTGTTCCTCATCGTCCATGATTTTATTAGATGCTGAAAGTTGCAAAAATCTAAAAAAAAATGTTTGTGGCTCATTTTTGTTCATTTTTTATTGTTTTCCAAGTAGAGTTGTAGAATTTTAGTGGAGTTTTGAGCTTCTCCTAGTAATACAGTCTTCTATTCTAACTATTGATCTTGCATAGAAATTCCTCTTAGTCTATCAAGTTCCTTCTTTCTTTCATTTTCTTTTACTATTTTTGTTTGTAGATTTTCGATGGATGTTCATATTTCTACTTCTTTGTCTTGACCTCTCAACCTTCTATCCTCTTACACATCTTCACATTCTCCTTGTTCTTTTGATCCTCTCTCCTTGTTAGTTTGTAGACCTATGAAGTTCATTCCCCACATTCCTCCCAACTTCCCTTGTGAATGTTTTTTTGCATTTTCAAACATTTGGACTTCCTCCAGTCCTACCTCCACTTTCAACTACCAATTTTGCATTGTATTCCAACAAAGTTTCGCAACAGATTTTCTATTCCTTTCCTCATGTCATGTGGAGGTCCTTTGCACTTTCAAGTGTTCTTATCTCTAATTCCACATCATTTTATTGCATTTGTTTCAAACAATTCTCACACATCTTCAAGTATTTATGGAGTTTTAATGGAATTTTGGACTTCCATCCCTATGTCTAGCTGTGAACTTCAATCCGAAAGTGAAACTTCACACCTATCTTGCATGCAATTTTTTATTTCCTCTATCACTTTCTATATATTTCCAGAGCACAATTAAGGACTACATTTGATTCCTATGATTGTTTGACTAGGTTTTTCCTATCTAAAAACCATTGTACATCCTAAAGGTGCAAATCTACTGGTAATTTCAATAGTGGATGATGAAGAAGTTGAGTTCCAACTATTGATGGTATTCACATGAGCTCCAGATGATCCATTCTATATATTGCATAGGATCCACATCTATGACTTCCAATGCTTCGTTGAATTCTTGCAAGCGATTGAAACTATACAAAATTGTATATACAATTTTATTTTCTAAATTTTTTTATCAGTTATTATTGCTTTCCTAAAAAATGCAAGTGTTGAGGAACATCTAAGGTTTTAACTCTTGCAAGTTCAGTCATCAACATAGTAGCATTCTTTGTAAATTGCAAGGTCATTGTATTGTAAATAATGTTTGTTATCAAATGTCTCTAAGATCATTTGAAGACCTTCATAGGAAATTTTATGTGACAAATTGTGATAATAGTCTTTCTTAAGGTTTTTTCTTACCACATTGGCTAGTATGATTGTAATAAATATTTGATGAACACCATAATGTTTTAATTCATTGTAAGTTTTGTAATGATATCTTCTTTATTCCATATAGATTTTTTGTAGTTTGGAGACACATTCTTAACTATGTTTAGTTGTTTGATATCACATCTTTAGTGTGTGTATATGCATAGCTCAATTTTTTTGTGATTTCAATGTGTAGTTTCTCTTGATAAATAGTGACATTATAGCCCACTAGATTAGGCATTGGTCCTATAAGCTTATGATTAGCCATACTCTCAAAATGATAAGCATCACTCACTAATAGTCTAGCAATAGGTTAACAGTATTTTGTATGCACCTCATGACTTAGTGATTCATTCAAGGAGGAATCTATAAGAAGCCATACGAGTTCTTATTTTATGTAGTTATATTTTGTGCACCTTCATCTTTCATTTATGTTACGATGTTAACATCAAATTACAAGAGATTTTATGTGCAACAGATTAGTCTTTTGTCTAGTGACAACCTTTGGGGCCAAACATTTATTGGATATTTTTGTAACACTTGCAAATTTTTTTTCTTTGATTGTGACTAATCCTATTAATGATGCCTTTAAAAACACTATCCTAAGTCTATTTGAGACCGGGGAGGAGAGAATATATACTCGCAATAATCGGCCTACAATCACTCGTATTCTACTGATGAGATAATTAATCCACATTTAGGATGACATTTCCTTAGCCTTGAAACAATTTAATTTCTTTAAGAGTGTGAGTGGTGACTTTTGGACCCAACAACCCCATCATTTTTCATCTTAGAAAAGTTGCATTTAGGCTTTGCAATTGAAAATGTGTGTCCAATACTCCCATGCAAAATATCTCATGGTATGATGATATATGAATTAAATTGTGCACACATTCATACATGTTTTGACTAGACAAGAATGGAAAGGGCCCGGATCCAATACATAGCAACCATCAAGGGAAAAAGAACACATCTCATGAGAAGTGAGATTAGGAAAAAGAAAGCTTTTGACATGAGCTACGAACCAATAGGAAACAAGGGTCTCGACCCTAAATTCTCTTTCACCAACCTTGAAAGAGTCATGGGGGCTTCACTAGCTAGGCAATATTATATCACGCACATTTATATTAGGGGTTTTAATATCATGAAAATTGAAAACAACATATTGCCAATATATTAAGGACATAGGGGTTTTATAAATTTAATATCAGAATACAAATATTATAATGTATTTTTTATTTGACAAATGTTAGAAGTAGGGGCAAAAATCAAAAATAATTTCAACATAGTAATGCATAAGCACCATAGAGGATAAGTTGTATGAAACACATCTATATTTGAATTCTAAATATATTCATTTAGAGTTTCATAAAATACACTTTAGTCAAATAGTGTTGATTTAGAAGGTGGGAAGCGGCTAAGCAACGAAGTGGATGAAAACCTACAACTTCAAGCCATTATCAAGATTTACAGTTGAAGAGGACCAAGGAACAATACTTATACATGTATTTAGAAAACTCTTATCCCCTCCATTGAACTATTACTATCATTCATTTGTTTTAACTTAGTAATGTCGACCATGGAAAGTGCTATTATGTTTGTCAAAACAATTAGTAAACTAGGATGAAGAGCACATGAAGAACTATCATCTAATCTGTAACCCTGAGCTATTGAAGATGGATTAAAATTTACAATATCTAACAATACCAATAGAAAAAATATCCATGAGCGAATATGGAAACCTCAAATAGAGCAAAGTTACTATCACAAGTACTATCGTAAGGGGGCAACTCCCATATATTAAAAAATAGAAAAGAAGTACATAGATAATATAGCATCCTAAATTGTACTCCCTTACAATTTTGTCCTTATTTGGGCCCTCACCTTGGCATTCATGCCCCGAGGCTTGATTGGAGACTTGCTTCTGCTCATACTATGCATATTTGCCATATTTTTTACCCTTGCACTTCATTTCCCCCTTTATTTTGGTACTTGATTGTTCAGGACTATGGTGCTATCGCCTTGGTTCACTAGTAAGGACTAGAGTGCCCAGTGCCTTGGTCATCCAAATTAGGACCCATTTTTAGGCCCCTTAATGGTCACAAGGTTTGGGATGGAATCCGGACCCCGTGTGGGATGATGTAAAAAAAAGAAGTTGTGTTTCGACGAGCAAGTATAAAAGGAGGTCTACCCCTCTCATTTTGATATACATTCATTACAATTGAGCATCCACACACATCAATTCAAGCATTCAAGCAAGAGAGCAAGCAACCAATCTTATTTTAAGAGTTGGAGTAGAGATAAGGTTAAGATTCAAGCATTGAAGTTGACATCCATGTTCTATGTTATTGAAGACTTCATGAAACCCTAATTTTGTGTGGAGACAAACACAAATCCACAAGGAGGTATAGCATTTGTGTTTTAAGTCATTATTCAACTTCTCCCTCAAAAGGAGAACATTTCCATTACTATAATTCAGTAATGTTTAAGTCCAAAACTGGGGTTTGAACTAAGGCAAACCCCTACTCTGAACCTATTTCCTTTCTCTATTGTGCACAAGAATAGGTATGGAGGTGCAATCTTCAAAATTGGCTTTATTTATAGTGACAAATCAATCCCCCATTTGAGTGAAAAGTGTGGAGGGCCAGAGCAACCGTCACTATGGTCACGACAAAATAGGAGCTACGTCTGGGAACAGGTCTGGATACTCTTACAATCCTCAGATCTAGGTTTGTGGCTCAATCCGACAACTGTAGCTCACTATTTATGCATTTCTACATCAATTCCAACACATTTACCCTGATTTCAACATTTTCACAATTCAACTTAAAAGAGGCCAGTCCAATCAAATGTAGTAAATCTAATAGGATTCTCAACTCTTATCCTTGTTGATTTTTGGCTAGATCCATTGGTCTTACCTCCCTCTTTAATGTGTTGGTCCCTAAGTAAAAATTATTGGTCACTCATCCTTTTATGGTGGAAACCCTAATTTTTCACCAATAGGGATAACTAGAGGGGGAATCAGTGAGACATATAATGTAATGTCACATATTTATAGGTTGTTAATTCCCAAAGGGAAACATACATTACTACCTAGTATATTACATTAATTCAAAGTAGATAATTAAATTTTTCCATAATTCAACTCAATATTGTCATTATTCCTGTCCTGATTCCTAATCCCTTCTCATTCTTAATCCCAAAAGAGGACATTGGCTTGTCTAGGGCACTATGACTCCACCTCCCTAATTCAACCCAGACATCAAGAACATCGGTCCTTTCATCCTTGAGGCCCTTTTATCTTGGAGTGGATTTACTCCGCCTTTGCCTAACAACACCCGTCTCCCTTGGTGAATAGAATTAGAATTGATTAAGTACTTAGTTTGTGAATATATTTTTCTTTCAATTATTATGAATGTATATAAAATTAAGGATGACTGTCATATATATTACAGTCTATATTAATGTTACTACTAAATTATGCATTAGAATATTATCGGGTTGCATATATTAAGCACATCCCCATGTATACCATCAATAACAAGGATGTTACTACCTATACGTTAGTAATAGTTTTGATCTGATTTGATCGATGGTCATGTCATTGGATTCTTTTGATTCCTTTGCTTTATATCTTTCAATGTGAGGGAGAGGTCACACCTCTTCATTATGGATTCCCTTTGGTAAGAGACACACCCTTTCACCAATAACACACTTTGAAAGAGTGCAACTCCTCATTACTTATGCACTTTGAAAGGGGCACAACCTTTTAAAATTAGATTTGCACTTCTGATTCCCAAATTATCCGCCTTCAAATGAGTTAGATCTTCTCCCTTTTATACCATATATTTGGGGGAGTCACAACTTATCATTTCATGCCTTTTGACCATTCATAAACTTTAATCAAATTTTAATAATATTTAATTATATTCCTTTATATTTTAATTTTAATTTTATTTTTATTCTTTGCATTTTAATTTTATTATTATTATTTATTATCAAATTATATTTCAAAGTGGGGGAATTATAGATAACTAATCCCATTTCTAATCACTTTCAACCTATCTACAATCTCTTCAGTGAACTTTAGCATCCTAAATTGTACTCCCTTACAATTTTGTCCCCATTTGGGCCATCACCTGGGCATTCATGCCTTGAGGCCTGATTGGAGACTTGATTTTGCTCATACTATGCATATTTGCCATATTTTTGACCCTTGCACTTCATTTTGCCCTTTATTTTGGTGCCTGATTAGTCCGGACTAGGGCACTAGCGCCCTGGTACCCTTAGGACTAGGATGCCCAACATTGTGGTCCTCCCAACTAGGACCCATTTTTGGGCCCCTTAACAGTCACAAGGTTTGGGCGGGAATCCAGACTCCGTCTCGGCTCATGTTGGAAAATTAAGTTGTTTTTTGATGGACAAGTATAAAAGGAGGTCTACCCCTCTCACTTTGATATACATTCAATACAATTGAGCATCCACACACATCAATTCAAGCACAAGTGTGAAAGCAATCAGTCTTCTTTCAAGTATTGGAGTAAGGATAAGGTTAAGATTCAGGCAATGGAATTGACATCCATATTCTATGTTATTGAAGACTTCATGAAACCCTAATTCCATGTGGAGACAAATAAAACTTCACAAGGAGGTATAACATTTGTGTTTTAGTCATTATTTTACATTTCCCTCAAAAGGACAACATTTCCATCACTGCAATTCAATCATATGTCATGGTTAATTCCAAAACTAGGGTTTGACCCATGGCAAACCCCTATTCCCAACCTATTTCCCTTCTTTACTGTGCGTATGAGCAAGTACGAAGTTGCAGTCTTCAAAATTTGCTTTATTCATAGTGATGAATCGATCCCTTATTGGAGTGCGAAAAGTGTAGAGGACTAGAGTGACTATCGCTACGGTGTCGACAAATTAGAAGCTCCTTCAGGGAATAGGTCTGAATACTCTTACAATCCTCAAATCTAGGATCGTAGCTTGATCTGATTAATGTAGCTTACTATTTATGCGTTTTTACAATAATTCCAATACATTTACCCTAATTTCAACATTTTCACAATTCAACTTAAAAGAGGGAAATCCAATCAAATCCAATAGGATTCTCAGCCCTTATCCTTGTTGGTTTATGGCTAGATCCATTGAGTTTACCTCCCTCTTCAATGTTTTGGTCCCTAAGTTAAAATTTACAGTCTTTCATCCTTCTAAGGTGCAAAACCTAATTTTTCACCAGCACAGGAACAAATCACCATTATCCCTCATGAAGGCCTTAAAATCATCCAAGTTGTATTTTTCACCTATCCCAACTTTGAATAACTTCCATGCTTTAGCCATTTTGGTCTTTCTTCCTTTTGCATTAAGATAAAAAAACCAAGCATGATCTTTGACTATTGCATAATCTCAAGGGTCTCCAACATAGTCTTGACACCTTCAACATTCTCCTCCTTCACTGTGCGGTGCACAATACCATAGGTGCTAATGGCATATCCCATAGTCTAGACAATAGGGGAGAATAGATTCTCATAAATAATTTCATAATGTATATGCCCGTTAGCCCATAAATCTATCCTTAAAATTTTATCACAAACATCTTCTCCTCCTCATTCCCTTTGTTGAATAGGCAGGCAATCTACTCCTCCGAGGATTCTTTGAGTTTGTTTATGCATACACACAAACACTTAACACCAAAGGAGTTTTCCATCTTCTGTACATTGGCTTGATGAATGAATCATTGCTTTAGAGCCTTCATATCCTAACAATGGAAATACATCTTAAAACACAGCTCTTCAAGGTTTGTTTCTAAAATGTGTGCCCAAATCTTCAGTATGTCACTGTCTATCTGGGTAGATTACCGACATTTTGTTTGAAAGGATAAGACCCTCTCATCCATCTACCACATATTATGTTCAACTTGCATTTTGTACCTTTGACTACAAAAATAAATATAATGTGAGAATTATATCAATTACTTTTAAGTTCTGGCAAAAAAAGAACTCATCGAGCTCCACTTTAATCTTTTTCAAATCCTTTCTCTAGCCTCACGGATGGAAAAATCTGCTACTAAAATGGAGATTTGCAATCTTATGAAATGCAATTGTGGTTCTATGTGAAGCCATGCCATCCTTTCTAGGAAATTGATGTTGATTTACACTTATCTCAAACCATTAAAAGATCTCATAAATAATGCCTCAATAACCCCAATTGGAATAGAAAGGAAAAGAAACAGTTCCTCGAGGCAACTACCAAGGAAAATAAACACCTTCATTGACTCTTAGTTTCCCCATTTCCAAATTATCCCCTCCATGTGTAAATTGGACTTACTTTCTTTTTTCATTTACTTATGGATGCGTCAAAATGAACATACACATCATTTCAGAGCAATATTATAACCAAACTTTTAAAAATTTTATTATGATTTTATCCATTACTTAACCAAATGATAGGTACACATGCAGATTGAAATGAAAATGGATCCAATGGTGGATATGGAATATGTAATTGTTACCAATGGAGAAAATTATGTTGTTGGCATAGTCATTTGTCGAAACGGTTGTATAATTGCTAACATCTATCATGAAATTGTGGATGATGAAATCATTGAATATCCTTTCAATTTTATTAGTAGGCTTGGGAATCCCTTAAACATGAAGAAAGAAAGAAAAAAGAAAGAAAGCTACAACAACACTTATTGGCATTAGTAAGAAACATGACACAATGGATGTTGATATGCTGGAGTCAAATATAGTGAAAAGAACATGAAACCCTCAAAATAATAGAGAGTGTGTGGAGGAAGGTATGCATAAATAGCCAAGAGTTGGAGATGGGTCTAAGTTAGTGAAATAAATCATTGTTGTTGATCTAATGTATTGACATATTGGAATCAGAAAGTGAATAGTTTAATGGAAGAATTTGTCAATGATAAACTTACTCTCTAATTATATTCAGAAAAGGTAGAACCTAAAATAAAGATTCATTGTGAAAGTTGTGGCATTGATTATGGAATAGGGGAAGTATCCATGGCAACGCGAAAAATTCATAATTTCATAAACAATCATATGAAAATAATGTCCCATCAACATCACATTTTAATGGAGGGAAAAGGTGAAAATCATTCAAGTAGCATAGAAAAAAAGACAATAGTGGATAGAGATCGATTTGAGATCGATCAAGAAATTAAAGTTCTAGATGATTTCAACAAGACACAAGAGCCTAATTTTTTCAAGTTATAGGAAGCAACACTTGCGGGCTATAAGGATAAGAAAAAAGTAAGAGTGGAATGTACATGATGCAATAAATGGTTTTTTTTTGTGCTAGCAAGTGGTAATATTGTCAGTTCTCTAAATGAGCACATGAAATAAAAGCACATGACTACTACAAATGAGGCTTCACATAATACAATTTTTTTATGGAGTGGCACAACCGGGAGACCCAAGAAGCCTACCAATGATAAATACCAACAAATTTTGACTAGGTTATTGGTACCATCATCACCATCTGTATTACATAGGGGTTCTACAAGTGCAGATCCTTATACTTCAGGTGTGTAAACTACATAGGTTTAAATTTATTTTTAATATGATGACCTGTTCCAAAATTTGTACATTATTTGTGTCATCATCTTATTAAAGGTCATTCATTGTCATTGATGCTACAATATTGGGGGTGTTGGTATTCCCATATTAATAGAAATGGGGAGAGATTAAACATTAAGGTTCTAACGGATGATCAAAGGGGTGGAAAATTATGGGCCATAGAGAAGCATACCAAGATGATACTATGTTATGAGGGTGATGAGTATTGTATTGATGGCACGTATAGGCATATTCATTGCAAGAGGGCTTCTGAGATAGGGATCCCATTTGAATCATTGACATGCAACTTTTGTAAGATGATTCCATAATGCGATAAATTTAGGATGCATTTCTATTGTGAAGTAATGCTTGCCAATAAAAGACATAGGAGAGATATAGGGAGAGGGAGAAGAATAGACTATTTGACTCAAAATAAACTCATAATAGCTACTAGGGTTTCAAATGCTAGCCAAAGATCAACAATGTGATCTCTTTGGTTGGAAAAGACAAAGGTTTCTATACTCTCTATTAGAATGAGATCCATAAAGGAGAAGTTTTTTGAATCGACAAAAATGCAGGATGTCTTTAGGTTTTGCAAGGATGTGTGTGAGGCATATAAACAAGGAAAATTACAAGGTAAATATGCAGTTTGGGATTTTGTCAAGGATATCTTTCACAACTTGATGCATCCAAAGGTAGGGAGAGGTATAATACATCTACTAAATCTCTTTATGAGATGATCAAGTTATGGGGAGGTCCTAGATCACATAGCTTTATTACCTTGAATCTGGATGGTCCTTCAATTTCTACAACTTTTAGGAAAGTTAGAAAGTCATTGGCATATATCTCAGGGGAGCATGACTACATTTTTGAGGGAGTAGGAAAGGTGTATGCTTCTTATAAAACCAAACATGTTATAGATGGACCAATTCCTATGTACCTTGTTGAAGATGAAATTTTTGTGAAAGTATGTTAGATGGGTAGCAAAAAGTGACACATTGGTGGGTTTTATGGTAATAAAGAAGAACGTCAATGTCAATCACATTTATTGGTGACAGTTGGTGAGGAAGTTGCAGGCTATGATATCATAACATATTCTTTGAAGAACAATGTTATTGACCACTATGCATGTGTTATTATTGCAAACCCTTTACATGAAAAGATTCCTCGTGTGGTTGTGGTTGCTCATCCAACATGCAATAGGTTCAATGCAAATTTTGTTCATCGAAAATGGGAAAAACTAAAATTTTTGTGGAAGAGACATGTGGAAAATAATTTGGGACATATTGTCAGTCATTCTTGAGATGGAGATAGTAAAAGAAGACAACTTATGTTGATGGACTATTGTTCAACATAAGGTATTCAATATCAAATTCCTTGGGAAGGGTGGAGAATAAGTTGGTTGTCCAATCGTTGCAGTGTAACAAGATTGCATGACCAAGACTACATCCACAATGACAAAAAAGTAGTGAATCATTTATTTAGCAGTCAATGAGATTTAATTTTAGGAGAAGAGTTGATAAGTTTTAATCATGTTAGGATAGTTTATAACACTTTTAAAGTGGATAAACACAAGCTTAAAAGTTAAGATATAGAGAGGATAGATCGACATAATTGGGGTTCAACATGGTGCATTGGTTCAAGACATGTTTAGAGGCACTTGAAAGATCTATGAGAAGTACATCTAGTGGAAGGGTAGAAAGGACACTAGGCACAAAGACATATCTATTGGTGTAATTATTTATTCTTATAGGATGCAATTACACTTTACTTAAGTTAACTTAGGATAATGCATCTCATCGTAGTTTGGATATGAGAGACTTAGGGAAGTGTGCACATAGGGATGTAGCTTGTAGCTAAAATTCCACCTTTTGTGGTCTTATCTTGCTATTACACTCCACATTCGGTCATCCACCTCTTGTGGAATATTATATTATTTCTCCTACCTACCCCTACTTTTTCTTACCTACCCTTGTTTCTTATTGAGCCACATGTCATGATTGTGTGCTCACATATCCATTTGGCCTTGCCTATTTATGCAGGCCTATATTCATTGTATTGGTTAATCCAATTGATCATTGGTATATTGATGAGAATACAGTTTGTTCTTGTCATACCATTGTCTCTCTTTTGTGCTTTTCATTGTGCCCTTGATCTTGGAAAAATATCACATGGTATTAGAGCCATTGGGGCTTCATTGATTGGTTTTGGGAGACATCTTGGAAGGCTTCTATTTTTGGATCCAAGGTACTCCGCATTTAGGAGGCATCCTAGAGCATTTTCGACCTCACCATTGTGTCTGGGAGGCCGTTTCCATAAAAATCAAGTATAAACTCGACCTATTAGGCGAAAGTTGGATTTTGGGTGTTGGAGGAATTTTTTACCCAATTCGAGTAGTACGGTACGGATTTTCAGAGAAAAAAATTTCTGTGAAATTTTATTTATTTATTTGAAAAAAATAATATATAAATATTCGCAGATTTAAAAAAAAAAAAAAAAAAAAAGTTGTTTTTGCAGGGGTCGTACCTTGTGTAGCACGCAAGGCCATACCACCTGCAGGCCACTTGCAACAATGACCATTGCAGACCATACTAGTAGTGTTGTCCCAACTTCCCGGCAACGCCGACCCACCTAGCTCCTCCCACCAACCGCTTCGCCGTCGCCGACCACAACCAGCAGCTCTTGTCTTGCCTGTAGCTTCGTCATTGTCGGCCCTATAGTAGCCCATAACCACCTGCCGACCGACCCCCGCCACCGCTCCGGCCACCGACTTCGACCATGGCCACGGGCCATGTGCCTGTCACCAGCTCCGGCCACCAGTAGCTGTTGGTGCCCTCCATGTCAGGCTCTATCACCTTCCCTGGCGAATCCATGTTTGTCAAGTGGCAGGAGGTCATTGGCCTGTTGACAAACTCTTTGACACATCATCCGCTCAGTCAGCGCCACGTCAACATTTCCATACGGTCAATGAGGGGGTGCGACAACCATTTTGGCGATCATACGACCGTCAAATTTAACACACTGATTTGTTGACATCAACCTGCATCAACACTTTTTTGAAAATTTTAGACCCCTCTCTGTTGAGCAATTTGGTTTTTTGGGTCAACTTTGGAGGCTCATAACTTGCTCAATTTTGCTCCTTTTTGGGTGCAATTTTTTTTGATTTGGGCTAATTTTTCGTGCTTTTCATAGTGATGTGGTTATTTTATGATTTTGGTGCACAAGTTTGTCAGAATTTTCAGATTCTCTCAGTTGTACCTGTCCAATCCTCAATTTTGCGACTTCAAAGGCTTCGTTTGGGCTCATACAACCTCCTTTTTCAGGTGTCATTTTTTTGAAAGTGCATATTCTTTTTTCTACTTTCATAATCTATGATCAGTTTTTAGAGATTTTGAGTGGATATTGTACTATCAGATATTGGTCTTTTTTGGCCTACTTGGTACTTGTAATTTGCTTGGATCTTAGTTTAGATCTCTTGCATTATCAGTTTGAGTCTCCTTTAGCCTCTTTGAGGCAATTGTAAAGTTGAAATCAGTTTTCCACTTTGCCATTTTTTGCAAGTGGCCCATTGTACACGCACTAAGTATAAAGTCCCAAATCATCATTTTTTTTTGGGGGGGGGTTCTTTGATTGAGTGAATTTGGGGGGGTGTCTTTTGTGATTGTGCCTCTCTTTCTTTGTGCTCTTTCATTTTTGTTGCTATGAGTCCTCATAAATTTCCACCTTTAGCTCCACATAATTATGCATCTTGGAAAATTAAAGCATGGAGCAAACTAATGGAAAAAGGGCCCATGCATTACATAGATGGAACAATAGCAGCACCATTAGATCCTAAGGCTGATCCTAATGCTCAGCTAGAATGGCTCACTAAGAATTGTATGGCTCTTGGAACTTTGCGTATGTATGTATCAGATGACCTTATTTTTCCATTGAGAAGTGTTCTACAATCAAAGAGGCTTGGGACATCTTTCAAAAATTTTATGGTCAAGTTGATGAAATCAGAGGTTACAAAATTGACAATGAACTCACCAACTTGGATCCCAAGAGTTTTGATACAATCCAAGATTATGTCACCAAAGCAAATGAGCTAAGAGCAAATCTTAAGGATTGTGGAATTGACAAAAAAGAATTCAACTTGTTAGACAAGCTTTCACCTGAATATGTAGCATTTGTTTCTACCTTTCAAACTCATTGTTTGACACTGGGGAGATAATACACTATGCCTTCATTTGATGATTTCACATAAATGTTGATGTTGGAACAATCTAAGTTGTTGAATATGGGGATTCTCAAGTCTTAAAATTCCAAGGCTTTGGTGGCTAATAGAGAGAGTTAAGGGAGTCAAGGCAAAGATTCCAACAAGAAGAAGAAGCAATCTAAGTCAAAGTCACAATAGGAAAAAGGACAATCATCCTCTCCATCACAAGGTGATTTTTCATCCTCTTCCAAGAAGGGGACTCCACCTCAGAAGGATAAACCAACTCATGCTTATTGCAATAATTATGGTCATGATGAGCATTGATGCCACACCAAGCAAGTTGATGAGTTGACAAACCTTCTTAAGAAGAACAACATCAATTTTCCATCCGCCTACAACAAGAAGCATTCATCTCATTTTTCTTCCTCAGTCTAAGGTAAAAGGGCAAGCATTTGTGGCTAAAATAGGCTCTTCACAGCAATGGACACTTGACTCAGGTGCCTCTTATCACATGGGTTCTACAAAGGAGCAGTTTTCTTCATTGGAGCCATCAAAGGTACCTCACATTTACATAGGAGGTGATACACAAATTGAGGTTGAAGGGAAAGGTTCAGTTGACATGGATGATGGCACATTTGAGAATGTTCTTTATGTTCCTAACTTGTCTACAAATCTTCTCTCTATCTACCAAATCACTCACCATGGGAATGGGAAAAAGGTTGAGTTTACACCTGATTCAGTTGTGGTAAAGGAACTTGATAAAGATGCCTTGGTAGCAGTGGGACAAGTAAATGACAACTCAAGACTTTATTCATTCTCCCACTTTGTGCCAAGTTCTCCTTCTAGGGCCTTTCTTACTCATTCAAATTCAGAAAGTAAGCTATGACATGAGTGGTTTGGTCACCTCAACTACCGCTATCGTCAACAACTTATCACTAAAGACATGGTCACAAGTCTACCTCGAATCAGTTTTTCAGAGGGTGTATGTTCAGGATGTTCCATGGGCAAGCATCCCAAGGAGAAGTTTGTTAAAGAGAAAGCTTGGAGAGCTTTGGAAGTTCTTCAACTTGTTCACAGTGATGTAGCACGTCCATTTCCATCACCTTCATTTAGTAGGGCCCACTATGTACTCACCTTCATTGACAACTACTTTTACTTCACTTGGGTCTACTTTCTTGTTCATAAGAGTGAAGTGTTTGACATATTTCTAGACTTCAAGGCTCATGTGGAGAAGCAATCAGGGAAAGTGGTCAAGATTCTTTGCATAGATAATGGAAGGTAATATGTGAACAAAAGACTTGAGAATATTTGTACATTTGAGGGGATTGATCTTCAGCATTTTGTTGCTTACACTCCACAGTAGAATGGAGTTGCAGAACACAAGGATAGAACTCTCAAGGAAATGGCTAGTTGTATGATACATGCATGTTCTCTTGATCCCACCTTTTGGGCAAAGAGTATTAGTTGTTCCACACACATCCAAAATTGGGTTCCTCACAAAGCTTTGACAGGTATTAGTCCTTTTGAGGCTTGGGTTGGTAGGAAACCAATTGTGAGATATTTCAGAGTCTTTGGGTGTCCAGCATGGGCTCGCATTCCTCCATAGAAATGGAAGGCATTGGAACCTCAGAGTAGGTCTTTTATTTTTGTTGGATATCATGAGGGTGTTAAGGCATATCGATTGATGGATCCTGAGACACATGAGGTGTTTATTGAGAGGAGTGTTCATTTTGAGGAAAGCTCTCCTAGCTTAGCCTCTCTTCCTCCTCTACCTTCCTCCATTGTAGATAGTGATGAGAGTGATTCATATGGTGAGACTCCTACAACTTTGACTCGTAGGGTTACACCTCTATAGGGTCCACTTGCAGTTGAAGAGCCTCGTTCTCCACCTCCACCTAGACCTCGTTGGGCTCGATAGACACTTGAGTCAGTGGGTTCTCTTTTTGGGGATCCTTCAGATACATAGAGGACTCGATCATAGCATCAAGACCCTCCACATGCATACATTGCTACTGCTTTCAATCCACAAACATTTTAGGAAGCATTAGGGGTTCCCGAGTGGGACCAAGCTATGGAGGATGTGTATAGTTCCTTGATGAGGAACACCACATGGGAGTTAGTCCCTCTCCCTAAAGGGAGAAAGATGGTTTGATGTAAGTGGATCTATTAGACCAAGTTTGCAACAAATGGTAGTGTGGATAAGTATAAGGCTTGACTTGTTGCGAAAGGTTTCTTTCAGGTTCCAGGTGTTGACTATACTGAGACCTTTGCGCTCGTAGCCAAGATGAACTCTATTCACTTGTCACTTGACACTTTCTATTGCTGCAGCTCATGGTTGGGTTGTACATTAGATGGATGTGAAGAGCGCTTTTCTTCATGGGGATATTGATGAGGAGATATATATGGAGTAGCCACATGCATTCATCCAAGATTCTTCCTTGGTTTGTAGACTAAAGAAATCTCTCTATGGCCATGGCTTGGTACGCCAAGATGGATTCCTTTCTTCTCTTAGCAGGGTTCACCAGGTGTCATTCTGAGATGAATGTCTACATTTTGTGATAGGATGACTCACACTTGATACTTGTGCTCTATGTTGATGATTTGATCATTACAGGGAGCACCACATCCATCATTAGTAGTGTCAATTCTGCTTTGCATGACATATTTGCTATGATTGACTTGGGTCTTTTGCACTACTTTCTCGGGATATAGATTTCATAGTCATCTTTCGGGATTACTCTTTCATAGCCCAAGTATGCTCTTGATCTACTTGCACACTTTTATATGGCTGATTGTAAGCCTCCATCGACTCCCTTTATTTTAGGAGTCAAGCTTGAGGCTAGGTGCTCTTCTCCACCAATTGATGCCACATTGTATCGTTAGCTTGTGGGTAGTCTCATCTACTTGACTCACACACGCCCTGACATTTCATTTGTTGTTGGCATGGTTTCCTACTTCATGCAGGAACCACATGAGCTTCATTGGAAATACGCCAAATGCATCCTACACTACATTCAGGGTACACATCATTATGGGATTCACTATGTAGCAGCCACATGACTTCGCTTGGTTGGTTACAGAGACTCCGATTGGGCTGGCAATCTTGATGATCATAAGTCTACTTCTGGTTATAGCTTCCACCTTGGTTCGGGCCCTATTTGTTGGAAGCAACATGCTATTTCTCTCTCTTCGACTAAGGTTGAGTATCGAGGGGTTGTTAATGCAGTGACTTAGACTATTTGGCTTCATCATATTCTCACAGAGTTTGGGTTCTCCAGTCCACGACCGATAGTTCTACATTGTGACAATCAAAGTGCTATTGCAATCTCAAAGAACCCGGTTCAACATCAATGGACCAAACACATCGAGATTCATATGCACTACATCTGAGAGCTGATCCAGGAGCAGGTCATTGATTTGCAGTATTGTCCTACAACGGAGCAGGTTGCAGACATATTCACCAAACCCTTCACTGAGAGTAAGTTCCAGTAGTTGCGAGCTCTCTTAGGGGTGCAAGATGTCTCATTAGGGGGGGTCAGCTGACTTCTCCTTCCTCTCTTATGGGGGGGACTTTTTTCTCTTTGAGCTTTTGTCCTTCTTCTTTGAAAGTCTTTTGTACATTTATCTCTCTTTTGGGGGGCAGTTGTTTCCCACTGGGTTTTCTCCCTTTCTCCGTTTGTGAGAGATTGCATTGCATAGGTTTTATTGCATTTGCATATTGTACATGGGTACCTATCATGGCCTTGTAGCCGGGACCCATTTTGCATTGTTGACTTGTGTATTCATTCCCATAAGTTTCACTTAAGAGGGGGTGTTGGTGTAATTATTTATTCTTATAGGATATAATTACAATTTACTTAAGTTAACTTAGGATAATGCATCTCATCATAGTTTGGATATGAGACACTTAGGGAAGTGTGCACATAGGGATGTAGCTTTTAGCTAAAATTCCACCTTTTGTAGTCTTATCTTGTTGTTACACTCCACATTCGGTGGGTCATCCACCTCTTGTGGAATATTATATTATTTCTCCTACCTACCCCTACTTTTTCTTACCTACCCTTGTTTCTCATTGAGCCACATGTCATGATTGTGTGCTCACATATCCATTTGACCTTGCTTATATATGTAGGCCTATATTCATTGTATTGGTTAATCCAGTTGAACATTGGTATATTGATGATAATACGGTTTGTTCTTGTCATACTATTGTCTCTCTTTTGTGCTTTTTATTGTACCCTTGATCTGGGCAAAATCTCACAATATCTAATGATTCTTGCTGACTACATTGACATTTTTATGTCTCAGAGTTTGACTCTTTGGGAAAGAGTACAAAATGCTTCACGAGTTCATCATTTGTTCTCATTATGGCTATGTTGGCTACAAAAAGAATCTAATAATAATGTCAACATAAATTTCATCAGCAGAGAGACATATCAAGATGTCAAAATTTCTTGCCACTTTGTAGTTTTGTTGTTGAGATTGTTTCGAGATCAATACTCTCACTTCCCATGTGTTTTTCACCTGACTGGGTCAGATGTATGTGAGAACTTGTTTAGTAAAGTTCATGGGATGGTTAGAGAAAAATGGCCTATGATTTTAGTGACTTTATTCACATCGTTGGAACCCTTAATAGAGTTGTAGAAGAAGAATCAAATCCCCAAGGGCTTCATTTTAATAAATCTGATAAAAAGCAAGCAATTAGTTGGAATTGATTACATCGAGAATAGATACAAAAAATTAACATATTATCATAATATGATTTAATATCTATAGATGATAAAATTATATAAGCCCTCAAGATAGGATTGAAGGATGCACAAGACATTTTATCATCTCTTGGCACGGAACTAGAGA
This sequence comes from Cryptomeria japonica, assembly GCF_030272615.1. Classification (NCBI taxonomy): domain Eukaryota; kingdom Viridiplantae; phylum Streptophyta; class Pinopsida; order Cupressales; family Cupressaceae; genus Cryptomeria; species Cryptomeria japonica. The sequence continues at coordinate 240,782,991 of NC_081410.1, read as the reverse complement.
ATCCCACACAATATTCTTGGTGGGCTAAACCATGGACAAAGGACCAAAATTATCCAACATTCCAAGTTGTGGATAAAGTAGTTGATGACTATCCACCAACTCCTTCCAACTCTATATTCCAATATATATCTTTAGTGGCACACAATCATTATGAATTGCAAATAATGGAAAGTGAGTGGAGGCATGAGTTTTATGAAATTTTAGATTCCATTGATGAAAATATAAATAAAACTATAAAACCAATGGTAGCGCTTAATGGTAAGGATATGCTCAAATCTTGTTTGGTTAGTTAGTTGAATGGAAATCCGACGTTATCTAAAGATAGGTTGACTAAAGTGAGGAATGGGGTCTAGTTTAGGCGAGATGAGAGGGCCTCAAGAAAAGGTGTTTCTCAAAGTATAAGACAAGGTGATTTTTGTGGACCCTGGTACATTACAAGGGATCAAAGAATATGGAGGAAGGATGGTAATAGGGTGTTTGATTACCATAATGACATTGAACTTTTGGATAGGCCAGAAGGAATCAAGCTTCAATTATATTGATACAATATAATAAAGGGAAACACATGCACAAGTATGAATTGACAGATCATACTTTTATGGAACTTGATTCTATCATCACAACAACCAACTTATCTTAAAATGCTAGGAATGATACATGCAAATTAGAAGATAGAGATCATATTTTTTTTTTCATATTTTGTTAAAAATTTGAACAAGGTATATATTCAAAACATTATACTTTCAACTTTCTTATGTATTCCCATAATTTAGATTGTTTAAAATTAATTTTTTTTATCAAATCTAATATTGGTTTTATACTTTTTGGCTTCAGGTGCAATAAATAGTATGGATGGTAAATGTTTGGGATAACTCAACCAAATTGTTGCTACCTACTTCTTGGTCTAAGTTTCTTTCACCGAACTTTCATATTTTGTAGTGAAATGAAATTGGAGAAAAGATAAAATATATTCTAAATAAAATTTCAATACAAAAATTGGTCTCACATGGCAGTCCAAATGTGCAAGTATATAGGTTGAGGAAAAGTCATATGTCATTCATGATGTCAATGGGGTATTCAAATCAAATCTAAAGGTCCTATAAGGTCATCAAGCAAGCAACTTGGCATCATGGAAGATGGACAACTTGCCCACAACTTGCCTTTCTCAATACTATTGATGATGATGCACTAATGTCAATGGTGCATACTCTATACAACTCTATAGACTTTATATTTGCATGTATTTAAAATCAAAAAAATTCCCTCTATGAACTTGAATGAGACCAATTAGGTTGTCCCATTACAAGTTGATTTTTGGTGTTAATTGTTGAAGGTAGATGTGATTTTGTCTATCCATCCATTGCACCATTAATTTGTATCCTATTTCAACTTTGCATAATAATAAGTTACAACTTGATAAATTATAGAAGCTTCCTCATGGATTTGTTGTCTTCACTTTTTGTTGTCCCAAACACATTAATTCATACAAGTATGAGGACACAAAATAGGAGACAATATGAAAGTATCTTTTTCATTAATTCTCATAATAGTTTATACATTTCATGGGATGCAAAATTTATGATATTCATTTAATATTTGTTAACATTCTAACACCAAATCTACTTGCCCAGCACAATATCAAAATTCAATTACCTGTACTAATGATCTTGACTTTCCATTTATAGAAAACTATGGGAGAAAACAAGCTTAAGATCAAATAGCACAAATGTTAGAATACTATTTCCCTACCCAAAAATATACCAGAAACATCATTGCTTTTACAAATGACAAAAATATTTGCAACCAATGGAGAGAAAAGAAAACATAACTAACTTTTTATTGGAGTATGTTGATGCAGACTATTTGATTCTTCTCCAATTGATTTGCTGACATTTTAGAACCCTTTGCAAATGGACTTGAATTCCCTTTTATAGAAAACAATGGAGCAAAACAAGCTTCAAACCAATTGCATACGTGCCAAAATTTGATTCACTCAAAACAAAATATATCATGGTACCTTTACATTTTTATATTTGACAAAGAATATTTGTGTCCCTGAGGAGGGAAATGCATAGATAACCGTCTTTTCATTTAGAATTGTCATTGTACAACTTGCTAACGTAGCATGTTCATGGGTTATGTTTGTTAATAGCTTCATTAAAACAAAAAATTGATGAAGTGGCAAGTGTTGAGGTGTATTGTGCATAAAATGAAAGAAAGTAATAGGTAACAATTGAAAGCAAGCCTTGTGAAATGATCAAGGCATCAAATAACATGTGACCAAAAAATCTACGTTCCAAACATAATTAACTACTTTGAATCAATGTGGGATAGACATGATCCTATTGATCTAGCAAAGTTCCCATACATGTAGTTGAATTATGTATTGAAGCACAATCATCCATCCTTGGTTTTTGTCTTCCCCTTACTCTTCTTCAATGGTAAAATATTATTGATGCCACTGTGAAATTTAAAAAATTGGTTGGCCACCTAAATTTTGAATCTCTTGTACTTTACCTGGGGCCTCTTTGCACTTATTGTCTATTGTGTTCTTCACCTCTGCTATAAATTTCCATATTATTGGCATTGAGTTGTCATTGACGTCAACCGGTAGAGTGTGTCAACCCAGTATGATGATGACTGAACCGACATAAAGAAGAGAAGTATGATCATATATTGATAGATGATACTGCTAGTATGAGGTGAGATGCAGGAGTGAGTTGGCATGCCTGAGTATTAATAGGTAAGGCATAAACTGGCATGAAGGCTGGCTATTTGTTTGTGATGAAGAGGCAAAATGTTAAATGAATCACAACAAACTGGTAAGTTGAACTGAATGAATGGAATGAAGACATACCAGAAGGTAGGATGAACTGCCAGTATTGTGTAATGCCAATAATAGTGGCTGTCCTATGTATTTGGCATACGGATAAAGGTCTATACTGGTAGAAGGGTTTATACTGACAGGGATGATTAGGGTGGAACCGACACTTCATCAGTGAATTGAAAGTATGCTGATGTGTGCAATGGGGAGCTAAGGTGGCAAATATGCAGAGGTTGATAAAATGTTCATCGACATGACTGTCTGTGTAGTTGGTGGTCATTAAATGATAAATCAAAAAATCATGGGATATTATCTGACTGTTGTGGATCGAGGAAGAATGGACGACAAAGAATGATCAGGTAGTTGTTGGCATGGTGATCGAGGCATGAAATCCGATTGCAGATTGACCTCTAGTTACAAACAACTGGATAATATAAGGTTGACCAAGATCAAGGCCGTAAAGCAGGGTAAGGTTTGCTATTTTTAGAAAACATGCATTGGATGAATGAAAGTGTACAGATGCATCTCCCCATAGTAGGTGAATGATCCAAGGTGGATCAAACAAGATTTGATGCGGATTTGGTCGAAAGAAAGAAACCCTAACCGCATGTTGTTTGAATTTGCTTTTGGCGAGAAAACTTGTTTTTAAATATACAAGTCTAAATTGATGAGACTACTGCTGCGAAATGATATGTGATTATGTTGGTGAATGAAAGAGAGATAGAAAAGATTGTTTAAGTGAAAACAAGGAAAATATCAAGTGATTGTGTGTTGAAGGAGTAACTGACAAGATGTGTGAACCAACAGAGAACAACCGGTAGAGACAAAACCTGTCAAAGTGTGAGCAGGTGTGAAGTGAATCCAACAGACAGAGGAAGAGAAGTTTTAATAGAGTAAGGATCAACATAAAGGCAGTGTTGTAGTGAGTGTGGAGGCTTCACAGACCGGTAAGATTGAAATTGGTAGAATAGTGTATTGAAGGGTTGCAAAACTTCATTTGCAATAGGGAATATATTTTTGTATTTGAATCTTCATATTGTTTTCACTGAGTAGGTGATAAGTGCAGAGGTTGTAGCTTGTTTAGTTTGTAGCCTATAAATTGTTTAGGGGTTGGTGCCCTAAAATTATAATCAAATCTTTTACATTGTGAGGTTGGATTAGAGCAGAATATCTCCAACAACTATTCTCACCGAGGTTTTTCCCACATTGGGTTTTCCTCATATATCTGGTGTTATGAGATGCATTCTTGTGTATGAGTTATATTGATGTTATAGCAAATCCTTTCACACACTTAGTTTGCATTGTTTGGGCTACTGGTCAGCACTCTATTTGTTTTATATTGTACTAGTATATCCCTATTTAAGAAAAAGTGTTTAAATCACTTATTCATCCCCCTCTCAATGATCCATTGTGTCCAACAATTGGTATCAGAGTGTAGGTACCCTATTTTGTCAAAGAGTTCTCAAGCTTGGTTAGATCCTTTCAAGTGTTCACAATGGCAATAAATGAATCCACCTCGTCAAAAGCCCCTATGTTTGATGGTGCCAACTATTCCTTTTGGAGTAGAAGAATGGAAACCTATTTGTCCTCTCTAGGTTGTGATGTATGGATGTCGGTTGTGAATGGGTATACAGTCCCTAATAATCCCCCTACTGATCAAGATGCTAAGAAGGAATATGAGAACAATGCTAAATCTAAAAATTCCATTCTTAGTGGGTTATCTGATAATGAGTTTGTTAAGGTCATGCACTGCTCATTCACCAAAGAAACTTGGGATAAGTTTCAAAAGATATTTGAAGGCGATGCTAAAGTCAAGGAAGCCAAATTACAGACATTGAGAGCACAACTTGAGGGTTTGAAGATGAGAGATGAAGAGAAGATTGTTGACTATCTCCAAAGGATTGATGAAACAACAAACACCATTAGAGGGCTTGGAGAAGAAATAAAATATGAGGTGGTAGTGAAGAAAGTACTTAGATCTCTCACATCTAAGTATGATACACAGGTTTCAGTAATAGAAGAAGCAAAAGATCTAAAAGTATTTACAATGGATGAGTTGTATGGTTCCCTAACTACTTATGAGATGAGGACTGTTGGTACTGAGGGTATGAAGAAAGAAACTCCATTCAAAACATCAAGAAAATGAAAAGAAGAGTCTGCTCATGATGGAACCGGTGAATAATCTAATGACATCGTGGAAAAATTTCCCAGAAGACTCAAGATGGGTTCAGGAAAATACAAAGGCTAGCTGCCTTTGAAATATTTCAATTGTGGAAATATTGGACATTTTGTTGCTAAATGTCCCTATGGTGATAAGAATGAAGGTGATCAATCAAGTGATAGCAGATCATATGGTAAGGACAGGAAGAAGAATGTCTACCGACATGGTAGAAGAGGCTACCAGAAGCAGAGAAGTATTTACACACATGAAGATGATACCACAAATGAGGAAGGTGCCTTAGATGATTCTCACAGTGAAGATGAAGTCAGAGAAAACATTTTCATGGCCTAAGAGGTTCCGGTACCTGAAGAAGGAGAAGAGGAAGAGAAAGAAGGAGAAGTAGATCTTGAAGTAGAGTTCATTAGCGCCTTGGAAGAGCTAAAGAAAACAAGAAGAGACCCGAAGAAGGTGAAAAAGGTTGCAGTTGAAGAACAAGAGATGTTGGAAGAATCTCTTGAAGAATCCAAGAAAATAATTGCAGATCTAAAACTTCAATTGGAAGAGGCCAAGAGGATCTATGAAGCTACTAGTATCGACTTGAGTAAAAAGGAGAAGGAGCATTAGAACCTGGAAGGAGAAATTGTCAAGCTCTGGAAGGAATTAGAGAGAAGCAAGGAAGAAATGAAAGCCGAAAGAAAATATGAAGGCAACACCGAAGCTTTAGACAAGATGTTGAGCAAACATAAGCAATCTAAAGATATTGGTGGCTTAGGATTTGAAGAGGGTCAAAGTTCAAATAGAAAAGATACATCTGGTAAGGAGATACAATTTACTTCTTCAAATGAAGGTGAAGAGAAGAAGGCATTCATGGTAAGAAACGATACCGGTAAGAAGACATATGTAGATGCTATTAGAAACCACCACAAGGACCCTATGGTCAACAATGGTTTGGTCCCTTCTCCAATGAAACAAAGGCTATTTAAAGTTTTATTTGAATTCCTCTAGGTTAGGGAGACCTCCTTCAGTCATTGAATTTAGGTTCTCTCTACCGGTTTGGGTAACTGTTGCAACAAGGCCTACAAAACCTAGTAGCCCTGCCAGACCGATTTTCCACACTTAACTCTTTATTTATCCAAAAGACCAGATAAAAAATCCTAGATTTGGATACCCTTTTGAGATTTAAAAAACATATCCTAAGGGTTCTTTCTGGTAGGGAACATAATATTCCAAGTCCTACTTTGGTTAGGAGACCCGTATAGCCCAATTAGGCCTATTTTACAAAGGAGTGTGTAGACACAGACCTTAAATCTGATGCAAAGTCCTGGTATAGGTATAGGATAGGTTCCCCTAATCCAAGAACACACCAAGGACCATATAAATAACACAACACTCCCAGGGGTTAAGGAATATTAGTTTGACAAGTCTCACATCCCTTTCTTCCAAACAAAAGACTACCGATACAAGGTCTCTTTCATTCACCGGTACAAGCACCATATGGTCAACAATGGTTTGGTCCCTTCTACAATGCAACAATGGCTATTTAAGGTTTTATTTTAAGTCCCCTAGGTCAGGGAGACATCCTTCAATCATTTAATTCAGCTTCCCTCTACCGGTTTGGGTAACTGCTGCAATAAGGCCTACAAAACCGAGTAGCCCTGTCAGACCGGTTTTACACACTTAACTCTTTATTTCTCCAAAATACCAGACAAAAAATCCCAAATTTGAATACCCTTTTGAGAGTTACAAAACATATCCTATGGGTTCTTTCTGGTAGGGAACATAAGATTCCAAGTCCTACTTTGGTTATGAGACCGGTATAGCCCAATTAGGCCCATTTTATAAAGGAGTGTGTAGACACAGACCTTAACTCACCAAAAAAACTCAAGGAATAATCTTAAGCCATTGAAAATACACCAATTCCTAAGTCTTAGGCCATGATCAGACTTTTAACCCTTGATGTGATACCTGTTTGCTTACATTTGCATGGTGGCCACATGGAGTTGCCCACCTTAATGCATCAAACCCTCACCTCCAACTGGTCCTAACCTAAGAAAGGCCTTTAAAATCCTAAAATACATTGGCCATACTTGCATCCCCTCCAAAACCATGAACCACCAATGAAGGATCAACAAGGTAAGGCCATTTCTTTGCAAAACCCTAGACAAAACTATCAAATCTAGAACACTTCTAGAAATTTGCCAATTTCTTCCTTGTCTTGGTGAATTAGTACCTTAGACTTGATGCATCTGAAAGATGATTGTCTTCTCTAACACATCCCACTGGTTTCCTAATTCCAAAATGATTGTACAGTACGGTACACCATGTAGAATAACGGAATTGCAGGAAATTCTCATAAATATATTACTTCAATGATGCCAAAAGTTTACAAAGTCATTCTCTCCTCCCAATGATTATTGGGGATGACATTTTATTCCTTCCTCAATGGTTATCAACCACCTTTTTAACCAAGGTGACCATTGGAAGGAAGTTGTTATTTGCAACCAAATGTTGTCAACAAAGTTGTCAAGTTTGAGCAACTTTTGACATATGTTAAATCTGCCTACCTAGAGGTGCTTCAACATGTCCTAAACCTTCCTAAGACATCTCCAACACATAAAAACCTATAAAAATACTCAAGAAAATATCCCTAGGCCCATATGCCCATGGTGGCTTATCAATTTGCCAAATCCATGTCATTGGGTAACAAGGTGGGGTTTATTACAAACAAATCAAGCATCAAACAAACAAGACTACCCTATTACATAGATTGAAAGGTCACATTCTCATGTGTGTCCTTTATCCTTTATTTCTCATATTATCTTAGTCATGAGGTGCTCCTGCATCATACTTCCAAGGTGAATGAATCTCAAGTTTACTTGAGATGAGGTCATGTAATGTAGTGCCATGCTTCTTGATCTGATCTTCATTCAACCAAATGGCTTCAGAGTCTGGTTTTCCTTTCCATTTGACCAAGTATTGTTTGTACTCATTGTTCCTAGTCTTCTTTACAATCTTGGTGTCCAACACTTTTTCAAGTTTAGTTGGCTCATGTTTGGGAAATCTATATATGCTGCTTCTTGTAGGATCTGTTGTGAGTTACCTACATTAGAGTTGCCTTTAAAAAAATTTAGATCACAAACATTAAAAATAGGATATATGCCAAGGTCTGATGGTAATTGAATTTCATAAGAATTGGTGCCAAACTTCTTCACAATTTGACATGGTCCTACTTTCCTTTGCATGAGATTAGTGTGTTTGCCTTTGGGTAACCTTCCCTTCTTCAAATTTGCCCAAACCAAATCTCCAACTTAAAACTGTACCTCTCCCCTTTTCTGATCAGCATGTTCTTTTTATTTTTCTTATGACTTTTGAAGTTGTATTTTGACCTTCTCATGAACTTCATTTATGGCTTCAACAAACCTCTCACCATCTGCACTTATGAGATCCATATGGGGTAGTTTTCTCAACTCTAGTACCCCTCTTGGGTGCAACCCATACACAATCTGAAATGGTGACTTCCCTGTGCTTCTGTTTATAGTGTCATTGTAGGTAAACTCAGCCTAAGGTAAGATTGAATCCCACTTTTCACCATGTTGCCTTGTAAGACATCTCATCAAATTTCCTAATGACTGGTTTACTACTTCTGTCTGCCCATCCGTTTCTAGATGATAGGTTGATGAGAAGGAAAAATTGGTGCCAAGTTTCCTCCACAGAGTTCTCCAAAAATGGCCAACAAATTTGACATCCTTGTCAAACACTATGTTCAATGGAAGTCCATGAATCCTTGCTACTTCTATGAAAAACAAATTTGCTATATAAGATGCATCACTAGTGGACTTACATGGCAAGAAAAGTGCTATTTTACTAAACCTATCCACTATCACAAATACGATGTCAAATCCCTTTTGGGTCCTAGGTAAACCCATTACAAAGTCCATTGACACACTTTCCCAAGGTCTTGAGAGAATGGGTAAGGGTTGATAGAGACCAACATTGGTACTTCTTCCTTTTTCCTTTTGGCAAATGATGCATGTATCTACAAACTTTCTTACATCAACCTACAATTTGAGCCAAAAACAATGCCTTCTTAGCAATTCAAGTGTCTTGTCCAAACCAAAATGACCTACCATAGCTCCACTATGCTTTTCCTTGATGATATTAGTCCTCATTGAGCAATTTGGTATGCACAATTTCCCACCTTTGAAAAGAAGTCCATCTTGGATCAGAAAATCAGAAAACTCCACATGATACCTTTCACCACATTCAATACATGCCTTGTAAATATCCTTAAAGTCCTCATCTGGAGCATACTTATCTTTCATTCCGTCAATCCCAATGCTTTCTAATTGGATTTCAAATATGGTTAGCACTCTCCTACTCACTGCATCAGCCACTTTGTTGGCTACTCCTTTCTTGTGTTTTATGGAAAAGGTATAAGCTTGTAGGGATTCTACCCACTTCATATGCCTATGCCTTATCTTTTCTTGGCTATTAATGAAACTCAAGGCTTGGTTGTCAGTATAGACCACAAATTCCTTTGGTAGTAGATAGTGTCTCCATTTTTTTAATGCTTGAACTAGTGCATACATTTCTAGGTCATAAGAAGAATATTTTCTCTTTGCCTCATTGAGTTTTTCACTAAAGAATGCTATAGGTCCGCCTTCTTGGCTTATGACTGCTCCGATGGCCACATGACTAGCATCACATTCAATCTGAAACATTTTGTTAAAATCAGGTAAAGCAAGTACTGGTTGTTGAGCTACCTTTTTCTTGAGTTTCAAATGCCTCATCCGCCTCCTTTGTCCAAGAAAACCTACACTTTTGACCACCTTTTATGGTTACCAACATTGGAGCACATATCTGACTGAAACCTCTTATGAACTTTCTATAAAATGTGGCTAATCCATGAAAACTTCTAACTTCACCAATAATCTTAGGAGTAGGCCAAGAAAGAATTGCATTTACCTTATCCTGATCCATCTTCAAGTGACCTTTGGAGATCACAAATCCTAGGTACATGAGCTCTTCTTGCATGAACAAACACTTCTCCATATTGATCATCAATTCCTCTTCACTCAACCTTTTCAAAACCATGTCTAGATACCTCAAGTGTTCTTCCTTTGTCCTGCTAAATACTAGGATGTCATCCAAATACACTATTACAAACTTCCCTGTGAATTCTTTCAAAAATTCATTCATGAGTCTCATGAATGTACTTGAGGAATTAGAAAAACCAAATGGCATAACCTTCCATTCATACAACCCTTCATTTGTTTTGAAGGCTGTTTTCCACTCATCACCAGGCCTAATTCTGATTTGGTGGTATCCACTCTTTAAATCAATTTTAGGAAAATATTTTGCACCCCCCAAACAATCAAGAAAATCCTCTATCCTAGGAATTGGAAATCTATACCTTATGGTGATCTTGTTGAGATCTCTTGAGTCAGTACAAAGCCTCCATGTTCCATCCTTTTTGGGTGCCAAAACTGTTGGTACTGCACATGGGCTAAGGCTCTTTCCAATCAGGCCATAATCTAGCAACTCCTAAATTTTCCTTGCCATCTCCTCATTTTGTTGTGGCACGAGTTTGTATGCAGCCTTGTTAGGCAATGTAGCCCCTAGGATCAGGTCAATGCAGTGACTGATCTCTCTCATTGGTGGAAAACTCCTTGGTACTCCATCTGCAACTATTCATTGGTATCTACCAATGATCTCCTTCACTTCTAGACTGAGATCCCTGCCCTTTCTTTCTGCCCTATCATCTACAATAGGCTTTCCCTTTGAGGTTGGTATTGGAAGCAATGCAAAGCATATTCCTTCTTCCATATTTATCTCCTTGAGGAATGGTTTTCCCTCCATCATCATCACTTTGGACTCAGTTTATTTCTTCTCTTCATTGTTTTCAATCAGGGGTAGTAGCTCTATGACCTTTCCATTATTTGTGATGGAATAGGTATTCCTAAAGCCATCATGGTGTGCTTTGAGGTCATAATACCATGGTCTTCCAAACAAGAGGTGGCAAGCATCCATGTTAACAACATCAAACAAAATCTTATCTTTATATGCTCCTATCTGGAATTCTATCCATGATTGCTCTTCTACAAGAGTTTCCTACCCTTTTGTGATCCAAGACACCTTATAGGGGTATGGATGGGGTATCCTCCTTAATTTCAACTTCTCTACCATTTATATTGACACAAAATTCTCAGTAGACCCTGAGTCAACCATAACTTTACATACCTTTCCTCCTGATTGGCAAGTGGTGCGAAAGATAGTCTTCCTCTGAGGTGGCTCCATAGGTGTTGGTACCTTCAAGAGGGTTCTTCTCAACATTAGTGCATCTCCGGTCTCTAGATAACCATATGAATTAGGTTTACTACTGCCTTGGTAATCTGATTCTTGGGTTAGATTGGCTCTCCTTTCTCCTTGGGAACTAGACCCCATCTTCTCTGGGCATCTATTGGCAATGTGTCTCTCTTGGTTGCAATTAAATTTTTTTATTGGTCCTACTCCTCTTCCTGATGATCTTCCTCTAAAATTTGGCCTTCTACCTCTGAAGTTGCCTTTGTTGTTTCTATCATTCCTTGAGAAGTATTGACTGCTCTCCCCTTGAAACTCAAAATTTGATCTTCCTTTGAAGTTGCTCCTTCCTCTTGGTTGCTTACCCCTTCCTCTACTTCTCTGCTCTTATCTTCTTTTGACCTTCTCCTCTACCTTTAATGCTAATTGATATCATCTATGAATGGTGTCAAGGAACAAGAGGTTCAACTCTTCTATGTTCCACCTTAGGCCATTTAGATATATTGCCACTCTTTCACTTTCAACTTCAACCTTCTTAGACTTTATACTCAATTTCTGGAACTCTTTAGTATAGGCACACACATCCATCTCTTTCTATTTGAGATTCTACCTTTTCTTGTGTAATTGGACTTCATAGTCCTCAGGTACATATACTCCCTTGATCTCTATAATCATCTTCTTCCAAGAGGTGATCATTCCTCTTCCCTCTTTCACTCTTTCTCCTTGCACAAAATTCCAGCATGTCAGGGCTGCTCCTTGCATTTTTGACTTGGCAATCTTCATCTTTTGGTTGTCAACAATGTCTTCACATTCAAAGAAATTGTTTAAGGACTCTATCCATTCCATTACTCCATTGGCATCCATCTTCCCACTGAAAATAGGAAGGTTTGATTTCTGGTCCATGGTTCTCCTCTCCACAGACTTCAAGGCATTGACTAGGTACCTATGCTCTACAGGAGCTTCCTCTTCTTCCTACCATTGTGGGTTCTCCTCTTCTTCTCCCACTTCCTCTAAGCCATCAGGTCCTCTCTCCTACCTTCCTTCCAAGTTCTCAATCAACTTCCTAAGCTGATCATTCTCTTCTCTATTCTCTTGCACCATCCTGGCAAGTTCCACATTTCTCACCTTTGGAGGCATTCTTCTAGACTCACCCTATGATTCTTCTGCTGACATGTACTATTATTCTTCCCAAAAGGATTCCTCCTATGCTCTGATACCAATCTAATGTAGAGTCCCAATATAGGTATAGGATAGGTTCCCCTAATCCAAGAACACACCAAGGACCCTAGCAATCACACAACACTCCCAAGGGTTAAGGAATATCAGTTTGACAAGTCCCACATCCCTTTCTTCCAAACAAAACACTACCGATACAAGATCTCTTTCATTGACATGTACAAGGACCCTTTGGTCAACAATGGTTTGGTCCCTTATCCAATGCAACAATGGCTATTTAAGGTTTTATTTGAAGTCCCCTAGGTCAAGGAGACCTCCTTCAATAATTGAATTCAGGTTCCCTCTACCGGTTTGGGTAACTACTGCAACAAGGCCTACAAAACCTAGTAGCCCTGCCAGACCAATTTTCCACACTTCACTCTTTATTTCTCCAAAATAACAGACAAAAAATCCCAGATTTGGATACCCTTTTAAGAGTTACAAAACATATCCTAAGGGTTCTTTTCGGTAGGGAACATAAGATTCCAAGTCCTACTTTGGTTAAGAGACTGGTATAGCCCAATTAGGCCTATTTTATAAAGGAGTGTGTAGAAATAGACCTTAAATATAATGCAGTGTCTTGGTATAGTTATAGGATAGGTTCCCCTAATCCAAGAACACACCAAGGACCCTAGCAAACACACAACACTCCCAGGGGTTAAGGAATATCAGTTTGACAAGTCCCACATCCCTTTCTTCCAAACAAAGCACTACTGGTATAAGGTCTCTTTCATTGACCGGTACAAGGACCCTATGGTCAACAATAGCTATTTAAGATTTGATTTGAAGTCCCCTAGGTCAGGGAGACCTCCTTCAATCATGGAATTCAGGTTCCCTCTACCGATTTGGGTAACTATTGCAACAAGGCCTACACAACCTAGTAGCCCTGTCAAACTGGTTTTCCATAATTAACTCTTTATTTATCCAAAAGACCAGACAAAAAATACCAGATTTGGATACCCTTTTGAGAGTTACAAAACATATCCTAAGGGTTCTTGTCAGTAGGGAACATAAGACTCCAAGTTCTACTTTGGTTACGAGACCGATATAGCCCAATTAGGCCTATTTTATAAAGGAGTGTGTAGACACAGACCTTAACTCACCAAAAAAACTCAAGGAATACTCATAATCCATTGCAAATAAACCAATTCCTAAGTCTTTGGCCATGATCAGACCTTTAACCCTTGATGTGAGACCTGTTTGCTTACACTTGCACGGTGGCCACATGGAGTTGCCCACCTTAATGCATCAAACCCTCGCTACCAACTGGTCCTAACCTGAAAAAGGCCTTTAAAATCCTAAATTTCACTGGCCATACTTGCATCCCCTCCAAAGCCGTGAACCACCAATGAAGGATCAACAAGTTAAGGCCATTTCTTTGCAGAACCCTAGATAAAATTGTTAAATCTAGAACACTTCCAGAAATTTGCCGATTTATTCCTTGTCTTGGAGAATTAGGACCTAAAACTCAATGCATCTGAAAGATGATTGGCCACTCTAACACATCCCACTGGTTTTCTAATTCCAAAACAATCGTACAGTACAGTACACCGTGTAGAATAATGGAATTGTAGGAAATTCTCATAAATATATTACTTCAATGATGCAAAAAGTTTACAAAGTCATTCTCTCCTCCCAATGATGATTGGGGATGAAATTTTATACCTTCCTCAATGGTTATCAACCACCTTTTTAATTGAGGTGACCATTGGAAGGAAGTTACTATTTGCAACCATAAGTTGTCATTAAAAGTTGTCAAGTTTGAGCAACTTTTGACATATGTTAAATCTGCTTACCTAGAGGTGCTTCAACATGTCCTAAGCCTTCCTAAGACATATCCAACACATAAAAACCTATAAAAATACTCAACCAAATAGCCCTAGGCCCATATGCCCATGGTGGCTTATCAATTTGCCAAATCCATTTCATTGGGTAACAAGGTGGGGTTTATTACAAACAAATCAAACATCAAACAAACAAGACTACCCTATTACATAGATTGAAAGGTCACATTATCATGTGTGTCCTTTAGCCTTTATTTCTCTTATTATCTTAGTCATGAGGTGCTCCTGTACCATAGATTCAAGGAGAAATGCAAGAGTTGATCATGAAGGATTCACCAGAGTCAACAACATGAAAGGAAGACCCTCGGTGAGGCAGTCATTTGCAGGACCAAGGCAATCTAACTCATATGTTTCAAACTTTCATGGTTATTGTGACTGATGTAATAAGTTTGGCCATTGAATGGAAGATTGTAGGAAAATAAATGTAAACCCTGTTAGCACATATTTTTGCAAAATATTTTTATGCTATTTAATGATGCATTCTATGTATATTTATCTCATAAGAGAATTTACAAATGGGTTGTATGTGTGCAGGAGCTATGTTGGGGGATCAAAAAAATTGAATTGTGACCTGTTTTCTGAATGTACAAGTATCTCTTGGGCATGTTAAGGGTTGGCACTGAGTGGGGACTACATGAAGAGGTTTCATTATGATAGTATTGGGATCCTTATAAGAGCATTTTTGCACATGATAGAGATTGGGCCTATGTGATGGAATCTGACATTTTATTAGCACATATAAAGTCTCCATTGAAGATTGGAAGCATCAACATTAATGAAGAGGAGCTTAATTTGCATGATTTTCAAATTTGAGTTATCGACATAAGTTACCCTGACAAGACCGCCTAGTCAAAATAATGGAAGGATCTATTGGCATAACCCAGACTGACCACTCCGAAGGAGAGATAAAAAGAAGTTCATAATGGAAGGTGACTCGGTGTGCTGATCTGAGTAGATGACTTTATCAGAATGACCTTTACTGAGGAGCAATCACAAAGAAGGGTTCATCAGCATAACATTCACTATCGGAGGCATGAGAGAAGTGTTATGCTGATAGGTGATGAGGCTATTGGTTTAACTTACACTGATGAAGAAGAATGCGGAGTGGATACTTTGAAGTCATCGGGATATCATAAAGTTTAAAAAATAGCTATCTTGATACCTGATAGAATGGATATCATGGCGGATGGAAATTAGGTTCTGTTAGGATAGCCTACATCGAAAGAATGGACTAGGAAAGTAACAAGGTGAAGTCATCGGGATAGCATTGGCTAATCGGAAAAAGACATTTTTTGCTACGTCGATAACCGATGAGGAAGTTGAGGTAGTTGCTAAGAAGGAGACCTCATTGGGGGAACATAGGCCGATAGGCCAGAATAACATAAAGATAGACAAGTTGAAGCCCGATCTCATCGGATCATCATAGAAACATAAGATAGGTTGTCCCGACAGCCGATAATATTTGAAACATGATGAACAAGAAGGAGGATTCATCAGTATAGGTCAGGTTAAATGGAATGAAAGAAAAATGGCTATGCTGAAACCCGATGGATTGATCGAGGAAACATATGTTGATCAGAAAGATAGAAAGTTGCATCATCATTGCATGTACAGATTGAAAAACCGTACAATACAGGTGGCACAAAATGATTGAATCATCGAGAGGAGTTATATCGATTAGCCGTTATAAAATTTGATTCTAAATGGATCGGCTCGCCATTATTAAATGTAGACAATGGGTAGGTCTGTGTTCGCACGAGGCAAATCATAGCAGGATTTCAATTGAGTAAATGCTTCTAATGTGTCAAATCTATATATGGGAGTTTGTACAAGGAATTTGCATAACAGATTGAAGCAAACAGAAAGATTGAAGTGCAATTGAACCGTAGAGAAATGAATTTCAGAAGGCTTGAAAGATTCAAATATGGAGGGTTCTAAAGGAAAGAGGAAGGTCATTGAAGTCTTTGATAGTGCCTCGAAGAAATCTAAAGGTGGAGAAAGCATGCAGAAGCAGAAGTTGAATCGGGACACGATTGACCAGATGAACTCACCAGGAGCCAAGTCCCGAAGGTCTAAGGTTAATTTGCCTATCCATGATCAACTAGAGGATGATTATAAGAAAATTAGTGATATCTGGACTAGGGTTAGGGGGAATGAATTGTTCCTCTACCATTACTCAAGAAGATAGAAGTTGATGTTGATATCTAATCCGTGGATTACCGGTTTGGGTAAGCTCGTAGTTTTGAATGTATTTGTAAATATTGAATTGTTGAAAACCTTGGTTAAGAACTACAATGCTACAAAGAGATGCATCCAAATTCCCATTGGTGATGCATTTATTCACTTCAATACGACCAAAATCTACGAAGTGTTTGATTTGAGTTATGAAGTAGATGTATCTCTATCCTTTGAGTAATTGGAAGAAGAATACAAAACCATGGACATGACCTATCAAGGATGGGACTTAGCCATCCACAAGGTAGAGAAAGGGAAGCTAACTCATAGAGATGGTCCACCCTATGATGTAAATATTTTCAGATAGTATTTACAATACACATATAAGGCTTGCAGACAGGTAGGAGGAATGGAAGCTCTAGATGTAGCATAGACGGGGCCATTGTTTCTTACAACAGATATTCAAAGGCACAAACCAAGACATTTTGATTATGCAACCTATTTGGTCGACAAAATGCATGAGGGTTTTCTAAATCTTAAGAATAACCCTGACAAGTCCTTCAAACATTATTCACTATTGATGCAAATTGTGTTGTTATATGGAAGATTGAAAAGACTATGGCCAAATGGATTAAGGGTAAATCCTTAGGGAAAGGATGGACAACATCAGCATGTACAATTGTGGGTGTTGTTGTGGGATTCAAGGTATGATAAATCTCACTATGTGTGATTTGAGGAAATTTTTGTTAAACCATTG
Source organism: Cryptomeria japonica (assembly GCF_030272615.1). Classification (NCBI taxonomy): domain Eukaryota; kingdom Viridiplantae; phylum Streptophyta; class Pinopsida; order Cupressales; family Cupressaceae; genus Cryptomeria; species Cryptomeria japonica. The sequence goes on along the minus strand of NC_081410.1, from coordinate 240,765,715 downwards.
TTCAGGGTTTATAATGTGTAGTGTGAACGGTCATTCGTAGAAGTGATTAAAAGATTTCTTAGGCCACATGAATACAAGGATACCAGAGTCAACCATAATTGGGGAGATTGGTATACTTGCAGATATTTCACATTTGTTAGGGTTTTTGTATTTGAAGGTGCTCCCTATGTGCTACCAAAGCCTGTGCGAGACCGAATTGCTTACTTGGAGATTGTGAGACAGTTGAGTGTCTCTGATGCACACCAATTTGGGGGTACCCACAAGCAAGAATTCTTACCTGGGACTCTTTAGTTTGGAGATTTCAGAATAGTCTCTACTAGAGCTTACAAAGCCATAAATAAGAAGCTAGTGGATGAATTCAATCTGTATATACACACGCCAAGGAAGAACTACGACCTAGAAGGTTACATCCACATGTGCAGAAAAAGACAAAACCTGCGAGATTATCTCCATGAGTGTGATGACTATGAGGATCTGTGCAAGAACAAAGAGTTAGAAGAAATTGCAAATGTTGCTGATGACTTGGAAAGAAGAAAGCAAAGACTTGGGGATCTGGAAGGAGAAGAAGAACAGGCTGTGAAAAGTGATTCTAGAGAGAATGAAATAGTTTCTAAGCTTCAAGTACCAGAAAAGGAAGATGAACCAGATGCTCAAGACAAAATTGTAGCAACATTGAATATAGATTCATATGCTAAGCTAGAAGAGAATACAACTTTTGTATTAGATGATGAATTTGTTAAGTCAAAGGAGTTAAAGTCCTTTTTGTATCATTTTAAAGGAATGAAATTAAGAGATGCAAAGCCAGATGTGACACTAGAGAATGAGGCAGAAATGCTCTAGAAGCTGATGGCAAAAATTAATTCTGAGTTAGAGAACATGACCCCTCAAAGGGGAAGACAACTTCTTATAGAGGCAATAATCATTCTTTTCCCAAGCTAGGACCTCAGTGCGTCTTTTATTTTTGATATCTTGTTGCATTCAGATAAGAAAGATTTTAAGCTAGACATTCAGGGTGTTAATGATATTTTTATTGGATCAAGATATGATCCAGATGATGAGGCTATGCTTTTATGGGCCCTCTATCCACCAAATAAGAGGCCAAAGATTATAGATGTTGACAAGGCCTTTGGCCATATGATGAAACTAAAAGTTGGAGAAATAGATCCCATGGTCACAACAGAGATGTGGATAGATCTTTCAAAGTTGAACAAAGCTCAGATGAAAATGGAAATTGGAGAAGAGGAAAAATACAAAGATTTGTATGAAGAATTATTGAAGAGAGGTGGTCATCCAATGCCATAGATTATAGATGGTTCAAAGATAAAAAAGAGGTATGATGAATTGTTATAGGAGTACCATATGTTAAAGAAACAGATGCGAATTGTCAGAGTGGATGCATCATGTGTGTTAATCACTAAAAGATATGAGAATTTGGATAAAGTTTTAGAGGAATTCTATACTTTTTATCATAAAAATGTGGATGATACTATATCACACTAGAGAATTTATGATAGATTAAATTTGTTATTGTATGATAAAACATAGGGTGACAAAGTTGTCAGCAAGGTCAAGAAATTAATTAATGCTCATGAGAAATTTAGAACTGAATTAAAAGTTGAATATGAGGAGTGTCAGGGGATTATCCAACATGGATTCCCAAGTGTTGTGGATGATACAGAGATGATAAAGAATAAGGGCCAATCGATTTATGATCGCAGATCACTACTCAGTGCAACCCTTAACATCGTGCATGCAGATACCTTAGACATGACTGAAACGAGGGAGCAACTAGAGAATTGTGTTACATTGGAAGTGGCAGTAGAGATATCATCTTTAACGCTTGCACCTACAAGGATGAAGGATATCTTCAACATATTCAAAAGTGTGGTCAGAGTTTGGATGGAAAAAGTTAATTTTTGTCATTATAATATGTTTTGTAATGTTTCTGGTTGTCATAACAGTTAGGGAGTTATTAGTTAGTTTTTTTACAGATTTTAGTTTATACTGATGAAAGGGTGTATCCTTTCATTTGTGTCTTTTGACTCACATATGTATAAGGAGTCATTTTGTATGTAGAGGAAAAGAGGATTTTTTTCATATTGTCTGTTGGGATTTCTAGTATTGTGTTAACACAAGTCTATAGGAATGAAAAGTTATATTTTGTGGAAGGAAGAACATCATGAAGTACCTGTGAGTTTGCAACTTTTGTACATCTTTTTATTCCAAAACTAATATATAAGATTCATTGTTTTATCTTCAGATCATTTTGTGTTACATTGTGTTGATGAATCGAGTCCTTTGTGTAAATCTAATTTAGATTTGTTGTAGTGTGCCATCACATGATGTTCTATAGGAAACATAATTGTTTTTGTTTTTCTTGCAACACATAATGAAACCATTGTAGTGATAGTCTTATATTGTGAGTTTTTCAAACTGTCTCCAAAGTTGATTAAAATATTTGTCCATTAAGTATCACACTAATTGTCAGATAAGGCACTGATCTATTGTTAGTATTTGTGAGTAATTCTGGTGTGCATAAAGTCCTCATCAGGGAAACATACTTCTTATTCCTATTAGTATTGTTCTTTCATAATTACTTAAAGTTCCAGCAACATTTTCTTACAGATATTAACTTATAATCAAATACACTCTGTTTTTCATATTTAAGCAATTAAAAGAACACAATATAGCAAAGTTGTAGGTCAATTTGCCAAGCCTATAAACAGGTTATGCATTAAGTTTAAATTCACTATAAATAAGTCTCTTTGTGCTTTGACTTTAAGGTATACCCACCTAGGTCTAGTGGAGTCTGAAGTGCAAAGGAATTTGGTCTTCGAACATTCCTGTTCGTTGGCTAGAATTGATTGGATCAGTGAGGAATTTGGCAAGTTCTTTTTGATTTCCAATCTGTGGTTTTAGGAACCAACAGATTGGCGACTCTGCTGGGGAAGTTGTCATAGGAAGTGTTCAGAGTCTTTGGTGGTTTGTTTAAGACTCTACTGGAGGAAGGAGCCCAGAAGATTAGTAAAAAATATTGTTCCTCTTAGGAGGTGGTGACTCTACGTCTAGTACATGAATAATAACTGGTATTTTGAGAAAGTACGAGAAACCCCTAGGAATTTATCAATAATATTAATGTAGGGGAGACGGTCTCTACACAAGGGATGTGATAATCTTGTTCAGTTGAGTCCAAAGAAGAGATACAAAGAAAAGAATTCAACACCAAGTATGGCATTTGGGGCTTATAAGAAGTTCCCTAGTAGAGAGGATTTCTCTTCATTTGGTTATAAATTTTATGAAAATATGGAAGAAAATCCTTTCTATACCATAAATGCAGAAGATAATAAGGACAACCATGATGAAACCCTAACTGCTGAGGAATAGGAGGAAAGACAGTGGGATGCAGTCATACTTAAAATGGCTGACTTAAATGGAGATGAATCCAAAATGGCAAAGGCTCTTAAGAGACAACCAGACTAGGTATTGCAGAAGCTCAGCTTAAAAAGAGATACCATTCAAAGCCCTAAGTCAAATGTGGTTGAAGAAGAGAAAGGAAGAGGTGAGGGAAGTAGACCAACAACCCCTAGGTATAGTCCCCCTCACATGAGAAACATGGAACAACCATTTAGGATCTTTGATAATCCATTGTCTGATGTTTTGGATAGTAATTGTGAAAAAAGGGATAAATGGAAAAATATACCCTACAATGAGAATAAAAGCCAGTATAATGATAGACAATGCAATAATCACAATAGTGAAAGAAGAACTAGCAATGGGGGAAATACTGGTGACTGGAATAATAGTAATAGGAGCCACAATGTAAGTAATAATAGAGGTAACAATGGTAATAATGGAAACAATGACAATAATAGAGGTAACAATGGTAATAATGGGAATAATGGCAACAATGGTAATGGAAACAATGGAAATGGAAATAAAAATAATCAAAATGGTGGTGGAGGCAACAATGGAAACAATGGTAACAATGGTAACAATAGAGGAAATGGAAACTATCAAAATAACAACTATGGTTGCAGACCACCTATGACCATTGAAAGGTATAAACAGTTGGATTTCAGTGGGATAGTTGGATATCCAAATAAGATTTCAAGTGATTTAAGGTCAGCTATCCCTAAGTTCACAAGCAATGGAACTGATTCTGCAAAACAACATTTAATAAATGTAAAAAATACCATTGAAGAATTCAAAGTCCCTTATGAAGATGTTTTTATGAAATTGTTTGTTCAGTCTCTAACAGAGGATGCGGGTGAATGGTACATAAATCTTCCTGACAGGTGCATTGGTAGCTGACAAGAGTTTGTGACACAATTCTTGGAAGAATTCGAAGACCATAATGATACTTCATTTGCATCTCATGAGTTGACAAGCATAAAGAAAAATCAAAATGAATTAGTCTCTGAATTTAATAAACGGTTTAATAAAGTTCTTAATAGAATACCAAGGGATATTAGACCTGTTGATTAATTTTTTATTGACTTTTATTTGAGTTCTTTTGACAGAAAGACTCACTATGAGATTTTATCTCATAGGCCTACCACCTTGCAACTAGCATTTAAGACAACCACTACCATTGAAAATAATAGAAAAGCTATTGGGAGAATTGGCTAGAGAGATGATGCAAAACTATATAATCCCAGAGCTACAAAGAAGAATGAGCTTAGCCAAATCATGGACATGCTGAAAGATATGAAGGGTAAGAAAAAACACAATGAGAATCTGCCTCCATATAGAAGAAACAAGCCAATGAATTACAATAGGCCAAGATTGCACGACATGCCATATAATACAAACTGGAGAGACGGTAAGCTAGTGAAGCCCAATCTAAACAAGGAACCTCTGGATCCATTGAAAAAAGAAAACAATTTTGTGGAGGAATATCCATGGTGCGAAGTTTGCAATCTACCCCATTTTGCAGAACAATGTATGATCGCTCAAGGTTTAGTAGAAGAAAAGAATCATGAGGATGAGTATGAACCCACAATGAATGTACTTTCATTAGATCCATTTTGGGGTTGGGATGATGATTCATTTGAGGAGGAGCAGTCATCAGATGTACAATGGAGGAGAGAGATCCAGTAGTACAACGTGTAGTAGGTTTTCACTGATGATGATGATGAAGATACCCTAGCCTTGAGGAGATTGTTCCATGATGAAGAGCCACTGCATTCCTTGAGAAACCTAACAGATGCAGAAAAGAAAGCTTATACTGTTGCAGCAGTAGCACAGGCAAAAAGCAATTATCAGCTAAGGAATAAAATAGTGAACCCAGAGCAAGGTATGTCATCTGGGATATTTGCAAAGGTTCCTAAAGCTAGTGGAAACAAAGACACCATCATCGAGAAGGAAAAGGAAGGTACAATAGAAAAGGTCAAACAAATAGAACCTCCTAAATTGACAAAGCCAATTGAAAGGAAACAGATTAGTAAGCCAGTTTCAAATTGTGGATCATTTATGTCTCAGGCTTTATCGCAGGTGAAAGTATCTCTACCCTTGCTTGAAGTGATGAAATTCCCTGATTATAAAAATGAAACAATCAATATTTTGTCTAACGTTGGTGAAGTTAATAAAGAGGATCATAAGACAAAAGCTGAAGATCCACCTGTTATCTATTTGGGAACTTCTATCACCAAGAATCTTACCTAGGTTGATCCCTTTTATCCGACTTTGTTAATTAATAATAAAATGGTTAAGAATTATATGATAGATTTAGGTACAGTCGTGAACATAATGCTAGAAGATGTCATGAAGGAACATGGGATGCATGTAGACACTCCATATGGGAAATGCTATGCTATGGATAATAGATCAGTCCCAGTTGTTGGAATCATGAAGGATGTGGAGTTTCGATTTCTAGCTTGCCCAGATACGTCATATAAGACAGACATCACAGTTGTTCAAGTGCCTACCAATTATGGGATGTTACTATCAAGGCAATGGTCAAATTTGGTAGGGGGATACGTTCAGTTAGATTTATCATATGCAACCACCCCGGTAAAAGGAACATATGTAAGGATTGATAGAGAGCCAAGATCATCCTACCTGATAGAAGAAGTTGATCCAAATGAAACATGTTATCTCCAAACAAATATGGATAACTTTCAGGTAAGTATTTCTAAACCCATTTGATGCAAAACTAATAAGCTTGAAGACACTATTAAAGCAAATAAGGATAAAATTTGGAAAATGTACTTTGATGGTGCGTGCAGTAAAGAACGAAATGGAGCAGGTGTGGTTTTTATTTCTCCTAATGGGAAATCATTCAAATATTCTTTCTTGTTAGCCTTTGAATGTACAAACAATGTTGTTGAGTATGAGACACTCTTGTTAGGTCTTAGAATAGCAAATAAACATGGTATTAAACTACTAACAGTTTATGGTGATTCAGAGCTAGTTGTATCTCAAGTAAGAGAAAATTTTTCTACTAAAAATGTAAGGCTTCAAAGTTACAGAAATGAGGTATGGGACTCTATTGAACTTTTTGATGCATTTTCTATAACATGGACTGAAAGATCTAACAATATTTTAGCAAATTTTATGGCTAACCTAGTAGTTAAACATAACGATATTCCTTTTGATGACATTACCCAAGTTGAAATAAAAACTAGACTTGCAGTGCCAGATAACATAAAGAACTGGTAGATATTTGATGATGACATATGTGGAAGAGGAGAATGGTAAGGAGTCTTTGTTTGGAAAAGACAATCTACAACTTAAAACAAATAAGATTCCAAAAGGGTTGTGGAACTAGAGAGGATGTTTGACAATAAGGATATGGCAAATTTTAAGCCCAACACTGGAAGTTGTGAAGAAGTGGAGAAAATAAACTCGGGAAGTGAAAATAATCCTAGAGAGGTCTACATTAGGAAGAAGCTTACACCAAAAATCAGACCTGCATTGATCAATCTATTAAGAAAATACATACATGTTTTCGCTTGGTCATATGATAACCTGAAGGCATACAGAGAGGATTTGTTCCAGCATGAAATCCCACTGAAGCCAGATGCAAAACCATTTAGGAAAAAGAAAAGGCCTATAAATCCCATATTGGCTCCCAAAATGAAAGAAGAGTTGATGAAGATGAGGAATGTAGGGATTATAGAGCCTATAAGGCACTCCACATGGGTATCAAACTTGGTGTTTGTTAGGAAGAAGAACGGTGATATCAGATTGTGTGTAGACTTTAGAAACTTAACTATATCATCTTTAAAAGATAATTATGCTTTGCCTAACATGGAAGCTTTGCTGCAGAAAGTAATAGAGAATGAGCTACTCTCTATGATGGATGGGTTCTCTAGTTACAATCAAGTGAAGGTCAAGGAATCAGAAAAATACAAAACAACTTTCACTACACCATGGGGCACATATGTGTATGCCAGGATGTTGTTTGGACTTACCAATGTGGGAGCTACTTTTCAAAGGGCCATGGATGTAGCCTTTGAAGGCCTCATTGATTATATTCTAGTTGTATACTAGGATGATATGACATCATACTCCAAGAAAGCAGAAGACCATTATAATGATCTAGAAAATATTTTCATCAGAGCACTAGAATATGGTATTTCTCTAAATCCTAAAAAGTGTCACTTCAGAGTCACTGAAGATAAATTGCTGGGTCATATTGTATCTAAAGATGGAGTAAGGATTAATCCTGAGAGAGTTGTAGCCATTGATAAAATTCAGGTTCCTAAAACAATCAAAGTCATTTAGTCATTCTTTGGACTAATTAATTTTGTGAGAAGGTTTGTGTCAATTTTTTTCTGAAATTGTAAAACCTATTGCAAAGATGTTGAAAAAGGGTGCAGAGATAAAATGGACTAATGAAGAAATTGAGGCTTTGTGAACATTAAGAGGGCCATCAAGGAAGCACCTATACTTAATCTCCTGATTTCTCTAAACCTTTTCAAGTATTTTCTTTTGTTGCATTTCATACTATTGTTGTGGTTATGTTACAAAATAATAATGAAGGTCATGAACAACGAGTGACATTTTTTAGCAAAACACTACAAGCTTTTGAGTTAAATTATGATATAAATGAGAAGCAAGCATATGCCCTAGTAAAGACTGTAAAATCTTTTAGACCATATTTAGTGGGAGCTAATGTCATTGCCTATGTTCCTAATGCAACAGTCAAGGATATTTTTAGGCAGACTAAAACTACTAGGAGAAGATGCATATGGATCAATCAAATCCAAGAGTTCAACATTGACATCTAGATTTCTAAATTGGTAAGAGGTCAAGGTTTGGCTAAACTGATGACAAAATCAAATTTGGAAGCAACACATATAAATCAGGTAGAGTTGGAGGAGGCTCAAATAAGCATTGAAAGGTGTCCTTGGTATAAGAATATTATCTATTATTTAAAACACATGAACTGTCCAGAGGATTTAAATGATAGTCAGAAAAGAACACTTAAGCTTCGAGCATCTAGGTATGTATTGCTTAAGGGTGATTTATATTGGAAAAACAGGGATGGTATCCTTTTATGTTTTTTGGATGTTCATCAAGCACAATTTGTTTTAAAGGAATTGCATGAAGGTGTATGTGGGGGTCATTTTTCAGAAAAGACTATTGCCCATAAAATACTTAATGCCAGTTACTATTGGCCACAAGTCTGTAAGGATTGTCATACTTATATTAGAAAATGTGAGGATTGCCAAAAAAATTCAGGAAAGCTTAAATATAATGGAGCTCATCCACTTAGACCCATGCAGACTGAAGAACCTTTTCAAATGTGGGGTATTGATTTCATAGGTGAAATTGCAAATAAATCTAGTGGAGGGTACAAATGGATTTTGGTAGCCACTGACTACTTTACCAAATGGGTAGAGGCAATTCCTACAAGGCAGGATACAAGTAAGGTAGTGACAAAGTTTCTTTTGGAGAATATTTTGACAAGATTTGGGGTACCCCACAAGATTGTTGTAGATAATGGGATGTGTTTTAGATCCAAAGAATTTTTTGACTTTTGTGAAATTTATGGAATTACTCAATCATATTCATCACCTTATCATCCCCAAGGGAATGGGCAAGCATAATCTAGTAACAAAAATTTGTTGAAGATCATTAAAATGATGTTAGGTGAGAACAAAAGGGGATGAGACTCAAAGTTGAATTTGCCAGTATGGGCAGATAGGGTAACAATCAATAAGCATAGGGTTTGCTCCTTATCAGCTTGTTTATGGAAAAGAAGCAAGGTTGCCTCTGAACAACCTGCTCCCGGTGTATAAGTTTGTTTCAAATAGATATCTAGAAGAAGTTAATTTCATGGAAAATAGGTTAGTATAGTTGGCTGAACTGGATGAGTACATAAGAGAGGCTTAGGAACAAAATATACAGAGGTAGAAAATGGCAAAGGCATTGCATGATAAGAAAGCTTGTGACAAAAATTTTTAAAAAGGAGTGTGGGTGCTCAAGTGGAATGCAAAGGACCAGGACAAGGGCAAGCATGGAAAGTTTGAAGAACTCTGGCTAGGACCATACATCACCATGGATAAAGGAGGAGAAAAATCATACTTTTTGCAAAACACTGATGGTGAAATTAAGGAGTTTCCAGTCGATGCACAATATCTCAATCATTTCTTCTCTTAAGGAGCAAGGAGTATCTTTGTACTTTAGTAGTGTAGCATTTATTTTATATTTTTGTTCATTTGTTTTTATTGGTCTGCTTTCCAGAGATAGCTGAGATCTTGCTATGTCCCTAAAAGGGACATACATCCCCACAAAGAGCCATTGTTAGCACATATTTTTGCAAAATATTTTTATGCTATTTAATGATGCATTCTATGGATATTTCCATCATAAGAGCATTTACTATTGGGTTGTATGTACAAGAGCTATGTTGCAGCATCAAAAAAATCCAACTATGACCTATTTTCTGAATGGACAAGTATCACTTGGGCATGTTAAGGGTTGGCACTAAGTGGGGACTACATGAAGAGGTTTCATTATGATAGTATTGGGATCCTTATAAGAGCATTTTTGTAGATAAAAGAGATTGGGGCTATGGGATGGAATCTGACATTTTATTAGCACATATGAAGTCTCCATGGAAGATTGGAAGCATCAGCATTCATGAAGAGGAGCTTAATTTGCATGATTTTCAAATTTGAGTTATCGGCATAAGTTACCCTAACAAGACCGCCTAGTCAAAACAATGGAAGGATCTATTGGCATAACCCAGGCTAACTACTCTAAAAGAGAGCTAAAAAGAAGTTCATAATGGAAGGTGACTCAGTGCGCTGATCTGAGGAGATGACTTTATCAGAACAACGTTTATTGAGGAGCAATCACGAAGAAGGGTTCATCGGCATAACATTCACTATCGGAGGCATGAGAGAAGTGTTATTCCGATAGCCGATGAGGCTATTGACATAACTTACATCGATGAAGGAGAATGCAGAGTGGATACTTTGAAGTCATCAGGATATCAGAAAGTGTAAAAAATAGCTACCCCGATACTCGATAGAATGGATATCATGGTAGATGGAAATGAGGTTCCATCGGGATAGCCTACACTGAAAGAAGGGACTAGGAAATTAACAAGGTGAAGTCATCGGGATAGCATTGGCTAATCAGAAAAAGACATTTTCTGCTACGTCGATACTCAATGAGGAAGCTGAGGTAGTTGCTAAGAAGGAGACCTCATCGAGGGAACATAGGTCGATAAGCCAGAATAACATAAAGATAGACAAGCTGGAGCCCGATCTCATTGGATCATCATAGAAACATAAGATAGGTTGTCCTGACACCTGATAAGCTTTGCAACATGATGAACAAGAAGGAGGATTCATCGAGATAGGTCAAGTTCAGCGGAATGAAAGAAAAATGGCTACACCGAAGCCCGATGGATTGATCAAGGAAACCTATGCCAATCAAAAAGATAGAAATATGCATCATCATTGCATGTACAAATTGGAAAATCATACAATACGGGTGGCACCAAATGATTGAATCATTGGGAGGAGTTATGCCGATTAGCTATTGTAAAATTTGATTCTAAATAGATCGGTCTGCCATTATTAAATGTAGACAACGGGTAGGTCTGTGTCCACACGATTTCAATTGAGTAAATGCTTCTAATGTGTCAAATCTATCTATGGGAGTTTGTACAAGGAATTTGCATAACAGATTGAAGTGAATAGAAAGATTGAAGTGCAACTGAACCGTAGAGAACTGAATTTAAGAAGGATTGAAAGATTCAAATATGGAGGGTTCTAAAGGCAAGAGGAAGGTCATTGAAGTCTCTGATAGTGCCTTGAAGAAATCTAAAGTTGGAGAAAGCACGCAGAAGCGAAAGTTGAATCAGGACATGATCGACCAGATGAACTCACCAGGAGCCAAGTCCCGAAGGTCTAAGGTTAATTTGCCTATCTGTGATCAACTAGAGGATGATTATAAGGAAATTGGTGATATCTGGACTAGGGTTAGGGGGCATGAATTGTTTCTCTACCATTACTCATGAAGACAGAAGATGATGTTGATATCTTATTTGTGGATTATCGGTCTGGGTAAGATCGTAGTTCCAAATTTATTTGTGAATATTGAATTGTTGAAAACCTTGGTCAAGAAGTACAATGCTACAAAGAGATGCCTCCAAATTTCATGTGGTGATGCATTTATTCGCTTCAATACGGCCATAATCTACGAAGTGTTTGATCTGAGTTATGAAGAAGATGTAGTTCTATCCTGATGGTATGATGAAAGAATAAGTATCCGGTAGATTACTGAGAGGGGGGTGAATTAGTAAATAGAAAAACTGATAAAAACTTTCCCAATCTCAATCTCAATCACACAAAGTAAACTTATCAAATGAAATATTATTGTAAATACTCATAAGAAAACCCAGTTGACTATTATAGCAACTTAAGAGTAAACAACATTAAACTGTAAACATCCAAATGCTTTATCATATCTCAACATACTCCATTTCTCAATGCTTTCGATTATCATGCCTTATCAGAATAGTTAAGTAGTTAATCAAATTAACCATAAGATCATAACCCCAAAAACATTCACCACATGACACAAGTATTTTTGACGTGGAAACCCAAATAGTTAAAAACCACGGTGAGATGGGACTCACAAGATAATATCTAAACTCTTTTGAAGTTCACCCTATTAGGAGCCAAGCTTGTTAAAGCTTTTAAAAAAGTCTTGTTAAGAATTGATCCTATTAGGAATCACCCGGTTAAGGGATTGACTACAAATTCCTTGTTAAAAGAAAATACCCTGTAAGGAGTAACCTTAGTAGAGGATTTGAAAATCCAATCTAATGGATCACCTTGTTAGAGGATTTAATAAGTAACCAAGCTTGTTAGAGCTTACCCGGTTAGGGGATTTCAATTATGCTGTAATTGTTAGAAAATAACAAGAGTTTTCTTGATCTGTCTGAATAGCACTACACTTGCTTGATTAGATCCTTTTAAGCTCCTATCTGCCTTTACTCAAATTGTATACTCATTATCCGGTTTGGCAACCACACACTCAACTAATTTCTACCAACTCTAAACAAAAAACTTCATCGAGCTTAAATACAAATCAATTAGGTTGGTAACACAACAAAAACCTAATTCTCTCATCGAGATTACAAACAAGTCAGTACAAGTATGACTGTTGGATTTCATAGCAATCTCTACACAACAATTAAGAAAACATCAACCACTCCTTGATTACCGCTTCATCGAGCTTAGTAACTCATCACACGCTTTGCATTAGATGCAATACATTTTGCTCATTCCCTAGACAAAAAAACGCGCCAAATTTTTTTGAACCTGTCTTCATACAATGATCATACATGTCACCATCATTATCGCTCAACATCAGATCATAAACCAACATAACCAATTCAACAACCTTAATCGGTTAGGGTTTAACAAAAACAACCGGTAGGGTTTATCGGTTACATTACATAGATAGGCTTTAACCTTTTACATAGGTTACCGGTTCAACTCATAAACTTACATACCATTTTACAATGTCCTTCACAGAGCTCTTCCTACCAGTTACAAGATAGTATCAACAATAACAACAATATCAGCAATATCATTACCGGTTCAATTGACATAAATGACAACATAACATATCATTAATGCAATCTTCATGCAAATGCTAACAATCTCCCCCTTTTGCATTGATGGCAATACAAATATGAACACCATTGCTTGCTAAAGTGATTGTGAATAGGAATACTGGTTTACATTACCAAGTATTCACATGCTCTCTCTGTCTGTCACTGGTTTTCCTTCCCATAATCACATAATTATTCTCCCACTTTGACAACAATGCCAAATTGAAAGTAAAACATGTAATGTCAAATTTTACTGTGCATTAACAACATACTGTAACTTGATGCTCCTCCTGTGGAATACATCCACTACTACACCAATCCTTGTAAAATTTTGCAAGTAGTTCAGGGACTGTTGAAATCAACATCATGCTCAAATAACCTCATGAAGGGGTACAACCCCTAGTTGACTTCTAAGATACTCAAATATAGTCTTAGGTAGAGGTTTGGTAAAAATATCTGCAAGATGCTCCTTAGTAGAAACATGCTCTATGATCTTTTTCCCTCAAGAAATGATACTTTAATTCAATGTGCTTGGTTCGTGCGTGCAAAATAGGATTCTTGGAAATATTTATGGTACTTGTATTATCACATAGAATCTTTATAGGTTCTGAAATCTTCATCTTAAAATCTTCCAAAATGTGTCTCATCCAAAAAGCCTGTGTGCAATTCATATAAGCTACAAAATACTCAGCTTCAATAGTAGATTGTGAAGTACAACTCTTCTTTTTACTACTCCATGAAACAAGCCTTCCTCCAAGGAAAAATGCTCCACCTTTTGTGCTTTTCTAGTCATCAATATTTCCTGCCCAATCAGCATCTGTGTATACCATCAAATCAAAGTTTCCTCCATATGGATACCATTATCCATAGTCAATAGTACCTTTTAGGTATCTAAAAATTCCCTTGGTTTTTATCAGATGTGTTTCCTTAGGATTCTTCTAGAATCTAGAAACTATGCCAACCGCATGGACTATGTCTGGTCTGCTGTGAACAACATAGTGCAATTTGCCAATCATTGACCTATATTCCTTCTCATCAATAGGCTTAGATTCATCTTCCTTAGACAACTTGCAACCTATAACCATTGGTGTCCCAACTGGTTTACAGTCACTCATGCAAAATGCCTTCAGAACCTCTTTCATATGCTTAGACTATGTAATGAAAATACCATTCTTCATTTGTTGTATCTGCACGACTATAAAAAATTTTTTTCTCGTACTAAAGACATTTCAAACTCATTTTTCATTTCATCTGCAAAACCGTTGCTCATGACATCATTACCTCCAAATATGATATCATCAACAAATACTTCACTGACTAGTATTTCATCTCCTTCAGACTTGAGATATATGTTACTATCATCATTGGTTCTCAGAAAGCCTATCTTCATCAGATGTGTATGAAGCCTTTCATACCATGCTCTGGGTGCCTGCTTTAATCCATATAAAGCCTTATGCAATCTGCATACCATGTTTTTCTCATCAGTCAAAGCATAACCATTTGGCTGCTCTATGTATACTTCTTCTAATATCTCATTCAAAAATGTAGACTTAACATCCATCTGATATACCTTGAACTTCTTATGGGCTGCAAATGCAAGTAAAGTTCTGACACATTCCAATCTTGCTAGTGGTGCTAAAGTTTTGCCCTAATCTTCTCCTTCTTCTTGTGCATAACCCTTTGCAAACCAATCTTGCCTTGTTGCAAACTACAACACCATATTCATTCAACTTATTCCTACATACCCATTTAGTACCTATAACATTCTTATTTACTGGTCGGGGTACCAGGGTCCAAGTGTTGTTCTTCTCAATTTGATCCAATTCCTCCATAGCTTTAACCCAATGATCATCACCAAATGCCTCCTTAGCAGTTCTTGGTTCAATGGTTGAGATCATGCAAGAATTCTCTCTGATTCTTCTTCTGGTTAGTACTCCAACATCCTTATCTCCAATAATATGTTTAGGATTGTGATTCAGTCTCACGTATCTAGGTATAACATGATCATTATCTTTAGGTTCAACTTCTTTGTTATCACCATCTTCTTCTGAATTTATTTGTTCTGGTTGAACAAGTGCATCAGAATTTGCTTTGTCGGTTTCAAATTTCATAATTTTTGGTTCCAAAAAAAAAATGTAAGGATCTTCATCCTTTTTCTATGAACTGGTTCCTTCTGAGACTTCAGGAAATTCATCCACTCAAACATCAAAACTCTCAACAATTCTTTTTATCCCATTGTTAAAACATTTGTAGGTGTTACTCTTGGTGGAATAGCCAAGAAATATACCTTCATCCCTTTTAGCCTCAAATTTGCTAATGTAATCATCTCTCTTAATAAAACATTTTCTTCCAAATATCTTAAAATAGCTAACATCAGGTGATCTTCCATACCAATATTCATAAGGAGTATTTTCCTTACCTCTCTTTATAAGAACCTGGTTCATAGTGTAGACAGTTGTGCTGATAGCTTCTCTCCAAAAAGTTTTTGCTACACCTCCTTGTATCAACATTGTCCTAGCAGCTTCAACAACCGACGGTTATTTCTTTCTGCGATACCATTCTGTTGTGGTGTCCTTGGTGCAGAAAGCTATCGTTTGATACATTCTCTTCACAATACCTAGTGAATTCCTCAGAAGTAAATTCACCGCCTTGATCTGTCCTCGGACATTTTATCTTCTTACTGCTCTCTTTCTTAGCTAAGGCCCTGAATGCCTTGAACTTACCAAAATCTTCAGGTTTATCTTTCAGGAATGTGACCCACATCATCCTTGAACAATCATCAGTGAGAATCGTGAAATATCTATCAACTTGAATGCTTTTTGTTCTTATTGGTCCACAAAGATCTGCATGAACCAAATCTAACAAGTGCTCCACTGAAAAGGATTTTCTTTTGAAAGTTGAAGAAGTCATCTTTCCTAATTGACATTCTTTGCAAAGAGCATTAACCGGTTTGTCTAACTGAGGCAAACCTCTCATTGCCTTGGACTTACTCACTTTAATAATGTTATCAAAGTTTATATGACAAAATCTCCTATGCCAAAGCTAGTGTTGGGACTCATTAATTTTGAGTCAAGTTTGGAGGCCCAATTCAAATTTTTGCTTTGCATTTCCAAATAAGTCAGTTTGAATGGCCTAGTTAGCGAGGGGGTAAAATGGAGCCAGTTGATTTTCATGGGGTAAGGCTTGGGAAACATGTTCTACACCTTTCATTTGGCCTATTTAGTGATGTGCAACTTTCAGAATTCAGTTTGGATAAGTTTACTAGGTACCCATTTTGAGGGGTGAGCTGAAAGTGCATTTTAGGCACAAATGCAGATTTTATTGAGTAGCCTACTTTGAGTGTTTGTATCTTTTTCCTTGTTGATCATAATGAATAAATTAAAAGTGGATTGGATTCTATGCATAAATTTGAGTCAGCCTGCAAAATTTCAATTCCTAACGAATCCATCTGCTCAGTTTTTGAAGATCAATCTGTTTGCAGTTTGTGTGGTTTGACTAGTCCTTGTTTCGACAGCTAGTCGGAGCCCTGTTTCGCATAAGTGTAAAAGTTGCCTCAGTAAGTGTTATGACACAATGTTTGTTCCGAGCCAATGTTGGTATAAATGACAAGCTATGTTTCCAGTTTTAGGCTCATACCAATCCGTTTGATTAGTTTTCAAAAGGGTTCATTTAGCTATCATTTTCAGTCTTCCGCACTTTCAGTGCTATATCAGTTAAAGTAGCTATTTTTATGAGTGCGCCATTTGCATCCTACCAATCTTGTGATCAAACTGAGATTTCTAAGTTTTAATATGTACTTCAAGGTACCTATGTTTCAAATTTGAGGGCCTACAAAGGTCGTTTGATATTTTTAAGAAAGGCGTCATGTGTTGCCAGAACATTGACTTCATCAGGTCCGCAGTGTCGACAAAGCTAGTTGGTCATTTTCGCCATTTAATATCTCTTTGCTCGGGGCTCGTCTTGAGAAACCGCTTGGCAGAGTTCATCCTTGTATATTAGAGTACATGACTATCAGATGGCGAGGTCAGGAAAGGTGTTTTGATCAGCTTGAAAAATATGTCTTTGGGATTAAATGCGAAAATGTGGCGTAAGTGCCTTAAAGTTGAAAAATTCAATTTTATGATCCGAAAACGATACCGATCATTTCCAGAGGTAATTTTAAGACTCCTAAAGCATTTCAGAGGTCAGTTGCATGAAAACAAAAAAATTTTAGTCGCTCGCGCATTAATTTTGTGGCCGAATGCTCTAATTTCGCGACATTTTTTAACCCCTGGAGCTTTTCAGAGTGGTACACAATGAAGGATATGAGGGAAATATTGGGATATGCTCAGATGAGAGGGAAACATTAAAAAAAAAATTTAACAGTGAGGAGGTTGGAGGATATCAAAGTGAGTATGAAGACAATGGAACTAGCTCCAAAGATGATACTGATTTAATTTAGATTAAAAGATTTCATTTCCAAAAGAAATCTCAAGGAAGAAGCCAAAATCTCCTTCATGTGGCTGTTGAGAGGGCTTTCACAACAAATAGAAATGAGTTAACAGGTGTATTTAAATGCCAGAAACCTTCTACCATGAGCAAATAGGTAGGTTTAATGTCCATTCTCCTGTAGGGTGGCATGGGCAAAAACCTTATTGAAACATTAAGCAAATGGAAGAAGAGGAGTGACCCCTCTCTCCACATGGAGAAAAATGGTGGTATCCAACATGGGTTTAGTTTCCAAACAAAAGAAAGCAGCAGTCCAACATCTCTCCTTTCCTTCACGTGCCATGGCTGGGTGTTGAAGTTTGGAGGCAGCGTTTGAAAGCTTGCAGCGAATTCAGTTTGGCATAAAAATTCAAGTGGCATGGTGGTAGGGTCGGCTTCCCTTCTTTAGCAAGCATCTCCACTCCTTTTGCCTCCTCCCTCCTGTGCATTTTTGAAGGAGCATTGAGTTCCCAAGCTAATGCAACCATCAGTTAATGAATCCTCACTCACATGGCTGTCTAAACCATCAGGCAAATTAAAATTGGCAACCATGGCAATTTTCCCTCTTTGTTGTAGCATGGAATGTGGTGTTTGAAGAGGAGAGGCATGTAAAGCTTCAAACCAGCTGTTTCAACAATATCATCCCCTTCTACATGGTGTTTGGAGGCCACAAGAAAACTTTCAGACAAATTACAAAGGCATTATGGCAGGCGTTTAACCTCTTGTGTGGAGTGGAGTTTGAGAAGTTTTAAAATTTCCAAGTTAATGCAATGTGGCAGGTGTAGCCCAAATCCCACGACCTCTACCAGTTCTCTTTCCTCTACGCATAATAAAAAAAAGGTTAAGATAAGAGACTTCCAGGTGAACTCAAGAAATTGCTAAGAAGGTGTTGTCCTAGGCAAAATAGCATTATCCCACATTCACTATGGAGGGGAACCCTTTGATATTTAAATACAAATCTCCACCCAAATATAATGTCAAAGCCTCAAGGCTTTTGATGGATGGTTCCTATTGGGCACCCAAGCTGGACCCCACGTGCATGGGCACGGATCCCAAGGCAAATGAAGGAGGTGACAGATGGTGACAGGTGGACCCCATGTAGGCATGCTTCCCAAGGCAGATGGGCAAAATTTTGCAGAGAAAGGCCGACTTAACCAGTGAGCATGTCTGAGATGGATCGACAGTTGACACGACTTCACGAAGGCGAGATGCATGAACATTAGAGGTTACGAAATGGCGAAAAGCCGAGGGTGAAAATGCAGGAATTAAAGATCGTGCAAGTTCGAGATGATCTGACGATCGGCGTTGATTTGTGACCCAAAGTTGCATGCCAGTTACCGTCTGCGAAATGACGAAAGCCAGATGGTGCTCAGGTGGCAGGTCCAATCAGAGGTCCAGCAAGTGGGTCTCGTCCCAATGGCACCTAGGTGGTGATGATGTGGCACAGAGGTGGCACTGAGGTGGCCAACAAGCAAGCGAACACATGGTGGGGTGATGAGGTGTCATCCCAGAGGGCGCCCAGTGGACCCCATTGACCAATCAGGTGCTGCCACATAGGCATGCTTCCCGAGGTAGACAGGCAAAATTTTGCAGAGAAAGGCCGACTTAACCAGCGAGCATGTCCAAGATGGATCGACAGTTGGCACGACTTCATGAAGGCGAGATGCACGAACATTAGAGGCTGCGAAATGGCGAAAAGCCAAGGGCGAAAATGCAGGAATTAAAGATCATGCAAGTCCGAGATGATCCGACGGTCGACGTTGATTCGTGACCCAAAGTTGCATGCCGGTTACCATCTGCGAAATGGTGAAAGCCAGATGGCGCTCAGGTGGCAGGTCCAGTCAGAGGTCCAGCAGGTGGGTCCCATCCCAATGGCACCTAGGTGGTGATGATGTGGTGCAGAGGTGGCACTGAGGTGGCACAGAGGTGGCACTGAGGTGGCCAACAAGCAAGCGGACACGTGGCAGGGTGATGAGGTGTCATCCCAGAGGGCACCCAGTGGACCCCATCAACCAATTAGGTGCCGCCACGTGGCAAGGTGTCAGAGCACAAAAGAGCCAAAAAATCAAAGTTAAATTCAGTTTAATATATAGTTGAAACTATATCGAAAAATGAAAAATTTAAATGATGTGAGCACATAAATGATTAATTCGCCCATGGCTCCATTTTTGGTCAAAATGACAAGCATCATATATCACCAGAAAGCTCTCGAGATGAGGAATGCAGTAATGAAATTTGTTTCAACAAATATTAGATATTTTGAGAGAAGTTTCCATGGGAAAGAAGAAGGTAAAGAATTTCAGTTAGAGAAAAGAGACACTTGGCTTGTTCTGATGAGATCTGATCTTTCCCTACTCTTCTTATTCTCAATTCTTCTCATTTGTACGGATTCCAGAAATTTGGAGAATGGCTCCATATTTTCATGGCTTCCAATTCTGAGTTCTTTTCAATAATTGCACAGGGCAATGTCTTTTTCCATAGAATAGAGTTTGATTCATGCTATAGGTGTTCTTAGTTCTAGGTTCTTGTATATGTAAGGCATGCACAAATTCACACAAGATTGTCTCTAGATTTGTATTTCCATTTTATCAAATCAGATCCTCAAGGAGGATGAAATTTGTTATCTAAAGGAGATAGTTGTGATTGTTTGCAGGGATTCTTCAAGGAAGGATTTAAATTCTGTAATAAATCATGAATAATGGAATATAGTTTCAAGATCTGATGATTTTGTGAATGATCTCAGTAATGCATTTATGCAAGGTATTAATGCATGAATATTTAATAATGAAGATGGATTTGCAATCGAAGCTTCCATTTATAGTTTGATGTATGACTGTGTTGCCCTTGGATAAGGCAATGATCTTGCAATTAAGGGAGTTCTCAAACCAATTTAAAATCCAATCAGAATATCTTTAGTTTATGTTATGTTTTGAAATGTTTCATCTATCTCATGCTCAAGCATAGTTGAGTTTTATGTGTAGATCTAGCCCATCTGCAATAAACTACTTGTTTTAGAGCCCTGGTGAGATCTATCTATTTATGTTGATGCTATCATAGGTGTGTAATATGTTTAATTCTAAGCATCAAAGGTATACCTGCCTAGGTTTTGCAGAGCCTGAAGAGTAGAAGGATTCATATCCTTGTCATGTTGTCCAAGCCCTGAGGTTCTTCATAGATTGAATTGGCTACTTCATAAATCAATTGTAGGTGTTCTTGGGTTATCACTTTTGGTGAACAATAGCTAGTTATCATCTATTTTTGCAATAAAATAGTTGCTAACTTTAGAATTAAGGTGAAATAGGTTACCTTTAGTTTGTTTCCTAGTTGCAATCAATTCACCTTTGTTGTCAAATATTTTGCACATACCATTTTTAAACTCCAGTGGGTATCCTTTGTCATTGAGTTGTGCTACACTCAAAAGATTGTGCTTTAGTCCTTCAACCCAGTAGACATCATCTGCATTGCTCTTCACATTAAGAGAAATAACTCCTTTACCTTTAACCATGCAGGGTGAGTCATTGCCAAATCTAACATTGCCATCAAATTCCTTCAAGGAAAGAAATTTTCTCCAATAACCGGTCATATGATGTGAACAACCACTATCAATGATCCAATCATCAAAGTTATCCATCCTAGATACTAATGCCTTCTGGTCTGATATCTCTTCCTTAATAGATACAAACACAATATATTCACTAACATCACCATCAGATTCTTCATCTGTGATACCACTATCAATAGCAATGAGACAATCTCTCTTGCCTTTACCCTTATACTTCTTGAATTTATCTCTCTTGTGTTCATTTTCACCATTAGGAAAATTAGCTGCTATGTGACCAATCTTGTTGCATGCAAAACATTTTAAAGGTAATTTACCTCTAGGCAACCATTTTGCCAACAATGCTTCAAGATCCACTAAACTGTCTTTATCATCAACATCTTTGCTTGATCTGGATTCATAACCATGACTAATATCTCTACTATTTCTCACAGATGGGTTAGAAACATAAGCTCTAAATGCAGACTCAGATTTCTATACACTACCATCATAACCGTTTAATTCAAAAGCAGAAAGCTTGTCAATGATGGAGTCAAGTGTTACCTTGGTTTTGTCAATGGACTTTAGCTCCTGAATGGCTGCAACTCGGATAGCGTAGACCGGTATCAGGGTTCTTAGTACCTTACTGATCACTGTGGCATCTTCCACTTTCCCTCCTGCACTCTTAATTTCACCGACTATCTCTTTTATCCTTTGACCATACTGCTGGATATTCTCACCTTCATTCATCCTCATGTCATCAAAATTTCCTCTTAGACTCTCCTCTTTAGCAATCTTAACATGTTCATCACTGCTAT
Organism: Cryptomeria japonica; assembly: GCF_030272615.1. Classification (NCBI taxonomy): domain Eukaryota; kingdom Viridiplantae; phylum Streptophyta; class Pinopsida; order Cupressales; family Cupressaceae; genus Cryptomeria; species Cryptomeria japonica. The sequence goes on along the minus strand of NC_081410.1, from coordinate 240,743,805 downwards.
AAATCTCTTCAAGTTTTTTCCATACCTCATATGCAATTTCAAGACCATGAAAAACTACATATTTAACATTAGACAAGGAATTGATAATAGCCTCCAATGCTTAATAATTTTCTTGTTGTTCTTTCTTCTGATCATTAGTCAGAATCCCAGTAGGTGCAATATAGTTAGTATCTACATGATCCCAATACTGACTTCCCAAACTCTTGATGTAAATTTTTATTCTGTCACTCCATATCCTATAGTTTTCTCTATTGAACTTCGAACCTTCCTTCTTCATCATGATCTAGCATATCTTTTCCTCAAGATGTTAGGCTTATACCTTAGAGGACCTGAGAAGCTCTGATACCAATTGATGGTATGATGAAAGAATAAGTATCTAGTAGATTACTGAGAGGGGGGTGAATCAGTAAATAGAAAAACTGATACAAACTTTCCCAATCTCAATCTCAATCACACAAAGTAAACTTATCAAATGAAATACCATTGTAAATACTCATAGGAAAACCCAGTTCACTGTTACAACAACTTAATAGTAAACAATGTTAAACTTGTAAACATCCAAATGATTTATCATATGTAAACATACTCCATTTCTCAATGCTTCTGGTTATCATGCCTTATCAGAATAGTTAAGTAGTTAATTAAATCAACCATAAGATCATTACCACAAAAGCATTCACCACATGACACAAGTATTTTTGACGTGGAAACCCAAATAGGTAAAAACCACGGTGAGATGAGACTCATAAGATAATATCTGAACTCTTCTGAAGTTTGCCCTGTTAGGAGCCAAGCCTGTTAAAGCTTTTACAAAAGTCCTATTAAGAATTGATCTTGCTAGGAATCACCCAGTTAACAGATTGACTACAAATGCCTTGTTAGAAGCAAATACCATGTAAGGAGTAGCTTCAGTAGAGGATTTGAAAATCCAATCTAATGGATCACCTTATTAGAGGATTTAATAAGTAACCAAGCTTGTTAGAGCTTACCCGGTTAGGGGATTCCAATTCTGTTGTAATTGTTAGAAAACAATAGGAGTTTTCTTGATTTGTTTGAATAACACTACACTTGCTTGATCAAATCCTTTTAAGCTCCTATATGCCTTTACTCTAACTGCAGACTCATTATCCGCTTTGGCAACCACACACTCAACTGATTTCTGCCAACTCTACCAACTCTAAACAAAAAACTTCATCGACCTTAAATAAAAATCAATTAGGTAGGTAACACAACAAAAACCTAATTCTCTCATCGAGATTAGAAATAAGTCAGTACAAGTATGACCATTGGATTTCATAGAAATCTATACACATCAATTAAGAAAACCTCAATCGCTTCATCGATCTCAGTAACTCATCACGCTCTTTGCATTAGATGCAATACATTTTGCGCATTCCCTAGATAAACAAACACACCAAAACATTTTGAACTTGTCTTCATACAATGACCATACGTGTCACCATCATTACCGCTCAACATTAGATCATAAACCAACATAACCAATTCAACAACCTTAATCAGTTAGGGTTTAACAAAAACAACTGGTAGGGTTTACCGGTTACATTAAATATATAGGGTTTAACCTCTTACACCAGTTACCAGTTCAACTCACAAACTTATATACCAGTTTACAATGTCCTTCACAAAGCTCTCCCTACCGGTTACAAGACAGTATCAACAATAACAAAAATATCAACAATATCATTACCGATTCAATTGACATCAATGACAACATAAGAAATCATTAATGAAATCTTCATGCAAATGCTAACATATCCTTTGAGGAATTGGAAGAAGAATACAAAACCATGGACATGACCTATCAAGGATGGAACTTAGCCATCCATAGGGAGAAGAAATAGAAGCTAACTGATGGAGATGGTCCACCCTATGATGTAAATATTTTTAGACAGTATTTACAATATACATATATGGTTTGCGGACAGGGAGGAGGAATGGAAGCGCCAGATGTAGCATAGATGGGTCCATTGGTTCTTGCAGCAGACATTCAAAGGCACGAACCAAGATAGTTTGATTAGGCAACCTATCCGGTTGACAAACTGCATGAGGGTTTTCTGAATCTTCAAAATAACCCTGACAAATCCTTCAAGTATTATTCACTATTGATGCATATTGTGTTGTTCTATGGAAGATTGAAAGGACTATGGCCAGATGGCTTAAGGGTAAATCCTCAGGGAAAGGATGAACATAATCAACCTATACAGTTGTGGGTGTCGCTATGGGATTTGAGGTATGATAAATCTCACTATGTGAGATTTGAGGAATTTTTTGTTAAACCATTGTTTAGGGTTTATAATGTGTCATGTGAAGGGTTGTTATCAGACGTGATTAAAATATTTCTTAGGCCACATGAATACAAGGATACCAGAGTCAACCATAATTGGGGAGATTGGTATACTTGCAGAGATTTCACATTTGTTAGGGTTTTTGGATTCGAAGGTGATTCCTATGTGCTACCAAAGCCTGTGCCAAACCAAATTGCTTACTTGGAGATTGTGAGACAATTGAGTGTCTCTAATGCACAACACTTTGGGGGTACCCACAAGCAAGCCTTCTTACCTGGGACTCTTCAGTTTGGAGATTTCAGAATAGTCTCTACCAGAGCTTACAAAGCCATAAATAAAAATACAATGGATGAATTCAATCTGTATATGCACACGCCAAGGAAGAACTGCGGCCTAGAAGGTTACATCCACATGTGCAGAAAAAGACAAAACCTAGGAGATTATCTCCATGAGTATGATGACTATGAGGATCTGTGCAAGAACAAATTGTTAGAAGAACTTGCAAATGTTGTTGATGACTTGGAAAGAAGATTGGAAGAAAGGAAGAAAAGACTTGGGGATCTGGAAGGAAAAGAAGAACATGACGTGGAAAGTGATTTTGGAGAGAATGAAATATATTCTAAGCTTCAAGTACCAGAAAAAGAAGATCAACCAGATGCTCAAGACAAAATTGTAGCAACATTGAATGTAGATTCAGATGCTAGGCTAGAAGAGCATACATCTTTTGTATCAGATGATGAATTTGTTAAGTCAAATTAGTTTAAGTCCTTTTTGTATCATCTTAAAGGAAAGAAATTAAGAGATGCAATGTCAGATGTGACACTAGAGAATGAGGCAGAAACGCTTAGGAATCTGAAGGCAGAAATTAATTCTGAGTTAGAGAACATGACCCCTCAAAGGGGAAGCCAACTTCTTGTAGAGGCGGGAATCATTCTTTTCCCCGGTTGGGACCTTAGTGCATCTTTTATTTTTGATATCTTGTTGCATTGAGATAAGAAAGATTTTAAGTTAGACATTCTGGGTGTTAATGATATTGTTATTGAATCAAGATATGATCTAGATGATAAGGCTATGTTTTTATGGGCCCTCTATCCTTTGAATAAGAGGCCAAAGATTATAGATGTTGGCAAGGCCTTTGACCATATGATGAAACTAAAAGTTGCAGAAATAGATCCCATGGTCACAATAGAGATGGGGATAGATCTTTCAAAGTTGAACAAAGCTCAGATGAAAATGGAAATCACATAAAAGGAAAAATACAAAGCTTTGTATGAAGAATTATTGAAGAGAGGTGGTCATCTAGTGCCACAAATTACAAATGGTTCAAAGATAAAAAAGAGGTATGATGAATTGTTACAGGAGTACAATAAGTTAAAGAAACAGATGTGAACTGTCAGAGCGGATGCAGCTTGTGCGATAATCACTAAAAGATATGAGAATTTGCAGAAAGTATTAGAGGAATTCTGGACTATTTATCAGAAAAATATGGATAATACTATATCACACCAGAGAATTTATGATAGATTGACTTTGTTATTGCAAGATAAAACACAGAGTGAAAAAGTTGTCAGCAAGGTCAAGAAAGTAATTAATGCTCATGAGAAATTTACAACTGAATTAAAAACTGAATATGAGGAGTGTTAGGGGATTATCCAACATGGATTCCCAAGTGTTGTGGATGATACATGGATGATAAAGGATAAAGGCCAATGGATTTCTGATTGCAGATCACTACTTAGTGTAACCCTTAACATCTCCCATGCGGATACCTTGGACATAACTGAAACAAGGGAACAACTAGAGAATTTTGTTACATTGGAAGTGGCAGTCAGAGATATCATCTTTAACGCTTGCACCTACAAAGATGAAGGATATCTTCGGCATATTCAGAAGTGTGGTTAGAGGCTAGATGGAAAAAGTTAATTTGTGTCATTATAATATGTTTTGTAATGTTTCTAGTTGTCATAATAGTTAGGGAGTTATTAGTTAGGTTTTTGACAATTTTTAATTTATACCGATGAAAGGATGTGTCCTTTCATATGTGTCTTTTGACTCACATATGTATAAGGAGTCATTTTGTATGTAGAGAAAAAGAGGAATTTTTTCACATTGTCTGTTGGGATTGCTAGTATTGTGTTAAGGAAAGTCTATAGGAATGAAAATTTATATTTTATGCAAGAAAGAACATCATGAAGTACCTATGAGTTTGCAGCTGTACATCTTTTTATACCAAAACTAATATATAAGATTCCCTGTTTTATCTTCAAATCATTTTGTGTTACATTGTGTTGATGAATCAAGTCCTTTGGGTAAATCTAATTTAGATTTTTTGTAGTGTGCCATCACATGTTGTTGTATAGGAAACATAATTATTTTTGTTTTTCTTGCAACACATAATGAAACCATTGCAGTGATAGTTTTACATATTGTGATTTTTTCAAACTGTCTCCAAAATTGATTAAAATATTTGTCCACTAACACATTAATTGTCAGATAAGGCATGGTCTATTGTTAGTATTTGTGAGTAATTCTAGTGTGCATAAGGTCCTCATCAGGGAAACATACTTCTTATTCCTATCAGTATTGTTCTTTCATAATTACTTAAAGTTCCAACAGCATTCTCTTACAAATATTCAATTATAATCAAATACACTTTATTTTTCATATTTAAACAATTAAAAGTACACAATATAGCAAAGTTGCAGGTCAGTTTGCCAAGATTGTAAACAACTTATGCATTAAGTTTTAAATTCACTATAAAGAAGTCTCCTTGTGCTTTGGAGTTTAAGGTATACCTGCCTAGGTCTAGTGGAGCCTAAAGTGCAGAGGAATTTGGTCTTCAACCATTCCTGTTCATTGGCCATAATTGATTGGATCAGTGAGGAATTTGGCAAGTTCTTTTTTATTTCTAATCTGTGGTTTTGGGAACCAACAAACCCCATTTTTGAAAGTAGAAACACATTTGCTGCATTACAAAGTACAAATGTCACATGTTATAATTGCAATGAGTTTGGTCATAAGAGTTATGAGTGTAGGAGAAATGTGTGGATGTCCTACAAGAATTCTTTGGAAACATATTTCAATGTTAATGTAAAATATTAGAATTGTCAAAATTTTGGTCACATAGCAAGGCATTGTAAGCTGAGAACTGACGAGTAAAAGAGAATAGTACTGGATCAGAAGACAGAGACTAAATCAGAACAGAAGATGACAGAAGAGGAGAAGAAAGAAGATAAACAGGTTTGGATAGAGAAGGAAAAGAAAAAAACAGAGTCAAGCTTGATTGTGTAGACTGCTCTACATGCTAAAAGGAGGAATCTATGGGTAGTAGATAGTGGATGCTCAAATCACATGACCAGAGACAAGAAAAGGTTTATCAAGCTTGATAATTGGAATGGTGGTTTGGTTTGGTTTGGTGACAACTCCTCTATCAAGATTAAGGGTCGAGGTACATTGAATATTGATGGAAAGCTAAAGGCTCATGATGTGTACTATGTGGAAGGACTAAAGCATAATCTACTAAGTGTAAGTCAGATGTGTGACAAAGGGTACAAGTTCATATTTGACTCTACCGGTTGTTAGATAAGAAAGGAGAGTATCGGTCAAGTTGTAGTAGAAGGAAAGAGGACAAATGGTAATGTTTACAATCTGAAGGAATACTATGAGTCCCAATGCATAATGGGATAGGTTGATGAAAGATGGTTGTGGAATTGGAGATTAGGTCATGTGAATTTTGATAATCTGGTGAAGATAAGTAAAAACTGGTATGTGAGAAATATTCCACAAATAACTAAACCAACAAGTACCTTTTGTGATGAATGCATCAGAGGCAAGAAAATCAAAGTGAGTTGCAAAACAAAAGAGTATAATACCTCAAGACCTCCGGAGTTAGTACATACAAGTTTGTGTGGACCAACAAGGACAAGGGCACTGACCGTTGAGAGATACTTATGCTATTCATTGATGACTACTCAAGGATGACTTGGGTGACATTTTTGCATGAAAAATCACAGACATTTGAAAGATTCAAGATTTTCCAAAGGATGGTTGAAAATAATAGTGGACACTGGTTAAAGTGTTTAAGATCAAACCGGGGTGGAGATTATTATTCAAATGAGTTTATTGATTACTGCGAGAAACATGGAATCCAGAGACAGTATTCAACAACAAGAACACCACAACAGAATGGTGTGGTAGAAAGGAAGAATAGGACAGTAAAGGAAATGGCTAGAACAATTTTGAATGAGGCCAGCATACTGGATACATACTGGAAGGAAGTAGTTCATACTGCTATTTATATATTAAATCGGGTACAACTAAGAGTGAATAGTAGAATGACTCCTTATAAGTTATGGTACGATCGGAAACCATCACTCAAGCATTTCAGAGTGTTTGGAAGTAAGTGTTTCATCAAGAGAGATGCTGATGGATTAGGAAGCTTTGATTCTAGGAGTTATGAAGGAATCTTCTTGGGTTACTCAACCAATAGCAAAGCCTACAAATGCTACAACAAGAAATTGAGAAAAATGGTTGATAGTGTAAATGTGAGAATAGATGAAGACCTACATAAGAAAGGATTTGCACCGGCACCCTATATTGATGTTTCAGACGATGAGCACGAAGATCAATTTGACAATGGACCAGTAGAAGAAGCACCAAGCAAGAACTCCAATCGGTATGTGCTGAAGAACCATCCATAATAACAGATCATAGGAGATAAAAATGAAGGTGTGTAGACTAGAAGGAGACTATCCCGAAATGATGAGCAGGTAAATTTCTGCCTAATGAAAGAACTTGAGCCCAAAACTTTTGTTGAAGCTAGAAAAAGTGAAAAGTGGATAGATGCCATGGATGAAGAGCTGAAACAAATTGAGAAAAATCAAACTCGCGAACTTGTTCCTAGATCGGCATACAAGAATGTCATAGGTAGCAAGTGGGTCTACCAAAACAAGATGAATGAAGAAGGAAAAATAATCTGACATAAAGAAAGGTTAGTTTGAAAAGGGTATGCTCAAGTGGAAGGTATTGAATTCAAAGAAACCTTTGCACCAATTGCTAGGTTAGAGGAAATAATAATGTTTTTATCTTTCTTTGCCTATAAAGGTTACAAGGTTTACCAAATGGATGTCAAATCTTTATTTTTGAATGGTAACCTTGAAGAAGAGGTGTATATAGAACAACCAAAGGGTTATCTTTTACATGATGATGAGAGTTTTGTATGTCGGTTGAAGAAAGCCTTGCATGGCTTGAAGCAGGCTCCTAGAGCATGGTATTCCCAATTAGACAAATACTTGATGGAGCAAGGTTTCCAGAAAGGGAATGCAAACATCAAATTGAGTGTCAAGGTAAATGGAGATCACATGATTATAGTTTTTGTATATGTGGATGATATTATCTTTTGTGGAGACAAGGACATCATGTGAAAATAATTTGCAAATCAGATGAAGACAAAATTTGAGATGTCCATGTTGGGTGAGCTGTCCTATTTTCTTGGTTTGCAGATCTCATAGCAGGAGAAAGGAATTCTCATCTCACAAACCAAGTATGTTAAATAAATGTTGAAGAGATTTCAAATGGAGGACAACAAACCGGTAAGTACTCCCATGTTTACTGGTTGTAAGTTGAGCATACTATATGAGTCATCGAAAGTTGAGCAAACACTATATAGGTCTATGATTGGTAGTTTGTTATATCTAACAACATCTAGACCAGATATTGTACAAGTTGTTTGCATGGTTGCAAGATTCCAAGATGCTCCTAAACAGTCTCACTTAAATGCAGTTAGGAGAATCTTCAGGTATTTACAAGGAACTATCAGTTATGGCCTATGGTATCCAAAGAGAGGAGACTTCTCTTTGCAGGATTATACTGATGCAGATTGGGCAGGAAGTATTGATGACCAAAAGAGTACAAGTGGAGGTGCCTTATATTTAGGAGACCGATTAGTATCATGGCACATCAAGAAGTAGGATTCAGTGTCATTGTCTACTACTGAGGCAGAGTATATAACAGCTGCTACATGTTGTTCACAGGTATTGTGGATGAAATAAACTCTAAAGGAAATTTGGGTGGAGATACCAGAACCTATTCCAATTTGGTGTGATAAATCAAGTGCAATCAACATCTCCAAGGATCCAGTAATGCACTCAAGAACAAAACACATTGCAATCAAGTATCACTTCTTGAGGGAGAAGGTAGCAGACAAGGAGGTCATAGTAGAATATGTTCCAACTGGTGAGAAGATTGTTGACATATTTACCAAGCCACTTCCTTTGGGCCCATTTGAGTACTTGAGACAAAAGTTGGGAGTTGTCCCACCATCTGACACCACTTAAATGTGTAGGGAGGTATATGGTTCAGGGGGAGTCAATAATTGTTACTATCTTATGACTCTTGAATCATGAAGCATGGACACAGGGGGAGAATGTGTCCTATCAATTGAAGCGAAGGGAGAGAGTATGGTTAGACTCTGGTAGTATGGTTGGTGTCAAAATAAGTTTTCCTTTGCCATTGCTGTCAAAGGGGGAGAGAAACCAGAGCAGGAATAGAAAAGTGTTGACAACAATGCCAAAGGGGGAGATTGTTGGCATTGAGTTGTCATTGATGTCAACCGGTATTGCAGACTACCGGTAGAGTGTGTCAACCTGCTATGAAGATGATTGAACCATAATAAAAAAGAGAAGTATGATCATATGTTGACAGATAATACCACTAGTATGAGGTGAGTTGTAGGAGTGAGTTGGCATGCATGGGTATTAACCGGTAAGGCATAAACTGGCATGAAGGCTGGCTGTTTGTTTGTGATGAAGAGGGAAAATGTTAGATGAATCACACCAACACCCAGTAAGATGAACTGAACAAATGGCATGAAGACATACCAAAAGGAAAGATGAGCTGTTAGTATTGTGTAATGCCAAAAAAAGTGGTTGTCCTATGTATTTGGCATACCAGTAAAGGTCTATACCGGTAGAAGGGTTTGTGCCGGCAAGGATGATTAGGGTGGAATTGACTCTTTGTTAGTCAATTGAAAGTATGCCGATGTGTACAATGGGGAGTTGAGGTGGAAAACATGCAGAGGTTGATAAAATGTTCATTGAAATGATTGTCCGTGCAGTTGGTGGTCATTAAATAAATCCAAAAATCATGGGATATTATCTGACTGTTGCGGCTCGAGGAAGAATGGACGACAAAGAATGATCAAGTAGTTGTTGGCATGGTGTTCAGGGCACAAAATCCGATTGCAGATTGACCTCTAGTTAGAAACAACTGGATGAAATAAGGTCGACTGAGATCAAGGCTGTAAAGCAAGGTAAGGTTTGTTATTTTTAGAAAAAAATGCATCGGATGAATGAAAATGTGTACAGATGCATCTCCCCATAGCAGGTGAATGATCCAAGATGAATCAAACAATATTTGATGCAAATTTGGTTGAACAAAAGAAACCCTAACCACCTGATGTTTGAATTTTCTTTTGGCAGGAAAACTTACAGTTTTTAAATATACAAGTCTAAATCGATGAGAGTGTTGCTGCGGAATGATATGTGATTGTGTTGGTGAATGAAAGAGAGATAGAAAAGATTGATTAAGTGAAAAACAAGGAAAATCTCAAGTGACTCTGTGTTGAAGGAGAAACTGGCAAGGTGTGTGAACCGACAAAGAACAATCGGCAGAGATAAAACCTGTCAAAGTGTGGGCAGGTGTGAAGTGAATCCAACAGAGAGAGGAAGAGAAGTTTTAACAGAGCAAGGACCAACATAAAGGTAGTGTTTCAGTGAGTGTGGAGGTTTCACAGACTGGTAAGATTGAAACCAGTAGAGCAGTGCATTGAAGGGTTGCAAAACTTCATTTGCAACAGGGAATTTATTTTTGTATTTGAATCTTCATATTGTTTTCACCGAGTAGGTGCTTAGTGTAGGGGTTTTAGCTCCTTTAGGTTGTAGCATATAAATTCTTCAGGGGTTGGTGCTCCTTTGATTCGGTGCTCATAAATCAGGGGTTGGTGCTCCTTGGGTTGGTGCCCTAAAATTATAGTCAAATATTTTGCATTGTGAGGTTAGATTGGAGCAGAAGATCTCCAACAGCTATTCTCACTGAGGTTTTTGCCACATTGAGTTTTCCTCGTATATCTGGTGTTATGTGATGCATTCTTGTGTATGAGTTATATTGATGTTATAGAAAATCCTTTCACACACTTAGTTTGCATTGTTTGGGCTACCGGTTAGCACTCAGTTTGTTTTATATTGTACCGATATATCCCTATTTAAGAAAAAGTGTTTAAATCACTGATTCACCCCCCTCTTAGTGATCCATTGTGTCCAACAATAGGATATATGTGTTAATGATCTTATCAATTACAAGGTGATAAGTAGACACTAGGGGTTGATCCCCTTTATCTATTTTTCTTATGGCTATTTGTGTCATTTCCTTGAAATCTTTCTTGCTTTCATCTAGAGTCTTAGTTTCCCCCCCAAATTTCAAATTTTTTGGGATTGTCCAGTGTTCAAGTGTTTGAAATGAATCTATATATTTTTTAATTTCCATATCCTTACCTTAAAGATACTATAATTGTTTGGTCAAGACACTAGACATCCTCCCAGTACCACTAGTAACAGTTGGGGCTATTGAAAGAATTTCGGTAGCCATAATCAAGTCTCTTAAAGTGTCGGCTTATGGTTGCCACATATTATACAATGGTTTTAAAATTGCGACAAGGTCTGATAAGAAGCATAAGCTTCATCTAACTTACCTAAAAC